>NC_080074.1:94172132-94488461 GCF_949987535.1 Balaenoptera acutorostrata | reverse complement strand
ATTCAGACTAGCCACATTTCAAGCGTTCAGTAGCCTCATGTGGTTAGTAGCTACTGTGTTGCACAATATAATTCTAATATTTTAATACATTCCCTGGGGTAGATGTTGTCTTGAGTAGTGAAATTTAATTATAAGCCCCTCCCAATCTAATTACACCTCCACTTATGAAATATTGTGATAACTTTATTTTCTTTGGAATAGCAGTGTGGAAATTCTCCCTAATATATCTAGGAAAATATACCTATCAAAAGATCATAAGTCTTCAAGCAGGTGATTTGTGAATGTTACTCATTAACAACTGAATGAGTTGTGAGTCTGCATTCACAATGCAGAACTGAAATGCATTATGTCTTTCAGAAAAGAATGCAGAGATAATGGGTAGAGTGATCTTGGAATAATCTATTGCCTCATATACCACCTGAGGGAAAAAAAATGTTACATGGCTTGTTTGAGGTCCCAGATCCTTTGGAGATTTTCCTGAGGATCTACTTCTCACCTAGGTCCACATTCTCAGCCAGACTCAAAGAAACCCCTACTCCAGTATCTAAATCATATTTCTTGGGCCACTGAGAAAACTTATAATTCACAACAGTCCTTGACTCTGCCACTGAGAGCTGATGACTTTTTACAAATATAATCACTATAAAAAGGCAGAGAATATCAAAACTCAATGCCTGTCTGGTCTTACCTGATGCTTGAATCCTAACGTCTCTGTTTAATGAATCTTGACTTATGTTTTAAGTCTGTCAATAGATAACATTTATTGAGTCCCTACACTTGGCTAGTTCAAAATAAAGATGAAATAATTTATAACACATGGCCGCCATTCTTAAAGAATCTAATAGGACCCAGTGGAATCAGGACTTCACTCACATAGGTCGCACAGGAAATAGTTAAGGGCAATAGCAGGTCAGAGAAGGGATAGAGCATCAAGAGACAGTCATCAGATAAGGCTTCAAGGAGGAGGTAAGACTTTTTCTTTAAGATGATCAGAAGAGAAGAAAGAGTACACTGAGGGGAAATACATGAGTTGAGATAGAGTAATACCTGTGTGATGGTCAG
Source organism: Balaenoptera acutorostrata (assembly GCF_949987535.1). Lineage (NCBI taxonomy): Eukaryota > Metazoa > Chordata > Mammalia > Artiodactyla > Balaenopteridae > Balaenoptera > Balaenoptera acutorostrata. The sequence goes on along the minus strand of NC_080074.1, from coordinate 94,487,399 downwards.
TGGGAAGACTGGCTTTACGGGGCAGCATGTCTGTGCGGGAGAGATGGTGGCGATGAGTAGCAAGTGGCCAGTGTACGTAGAATCTTTAACACTTGGCATATTTGGATTTGACACCATAGACATTGATCACAATAGATCATTGCACCGATAGGATCTAACAGGAGCAAAGTGGTGTTTTAAGACCTTTTAAACCATCACTGGCAAAACGAAGAAAGAATCAAGTAAGAGGCAGGGAAAGGGAATAAGGGGCTGTTGTAATGAATGCTAAGTGTGATGGCAAAAGCCTGGATGTGCAATATAATAAAAGGAATAAATAAAAGGAAGAGATGAAAAGAAATATTAAAAAATAATGCGATCTGAGACTGAGAAGCAAGAGGAGAGCCTCAAAATTGTCAGCTTAGACAATTGAAATAATGATGTTGCTCAGGACAGAATCAGGGGTAGGTGGAAAGCAGAACCAATTTGAGGAAAGGCAAGGACTCCACATTCCATTTTAACCTTATGGAGTTGAGGTTAACAGTGAGATACTTGGGTAAGAACAGATGATAGGTGATGGGAAATCAATACATAAAAAGTTGGATCCAGAGATTAGGATCTGGGCAATGTTCATATCAGATAACTAAACTGATTTTATCTACCCATCAGGAAAAAATATATAGATGTCCTAGGGATTCTAATCATAGTCCGAGAAACTCACGCCGAGGAGCAATTCCACAGTGTGTATCTTTTAAAGAGACATAGCCCAGACTCAGCCTAAGAGATCATCTATCTCTGCCTCAGACAACCTCACGCTTGCTTCCAAAGATCCAAGTTCTGCAGGAGTCAGAATCACTGGAGGACTTAGTCTCTGACTCATAATGCTATTAGCAGTGACAATTATGAAGGATGTAAGAAGTGGAAGTAGACTTCTGTGTTTCATCAACAGTCTTCATCATAGGGCAAGTGAGACGATACAATGTCTAGAGGAATGAACAGTTCATTGCAAATGAGAAAGAGGTCCTGACATCTATTGTGAGTTATACTTGCCCAAGACCAACTCATTTATTTCCTCCGTCAACTCTTGTGCCCAAATTTGTCAGGTTTCCTCTGGAAAGGAAAATGCTTCTTTTTCAGTTGGACACAAATTTAGGTTACTGCAATAGATCACGTCAAGAATGATTCTGACAAACTTCTTGGTTCTGGACATGTGATGATATTCCAGAAAGAAGGTCCAGACCTTCCCCCACAAACACATAACACTTGTCAAAAGAGTGAAATGGCTTCTAGGGCTTTTTTGCTAAACACCAGGAGCTGTAGGACAGACTTGGGAATGTGAGGCAGATAATGAAAAGAAATCCAAGTAACAAGCAAACAGTGTGGAGAGCTGTCTGTCAGGGACATGCTGATGGGCAGAGTATGCTATTATGTGAACCTGACAGCAAGATGTTTGTCCAAACAAGCAATGTCAAGGAGATCTGACAGCAGGTAAGAGGGACCCTGGCTTAAGAACTTGGATTCAGGCATAGCACTTTGTGTACTGGAGGAACTTGAGGGAAGGGCAATGCCTAAAGGACACGGGTGCAAGGAGGGGACCAGGAGAGATTCAGCAACTGCGAACAAGACAGCAGACAGCCTCCTAGAACTGGGGAACAGACAGGCATTGGTATCAAGCCTACAAGTCCAGTGACTCAGTTACTGGAAAGGCATATGAAAGGGCACAGATAGAATGGTTTACTTAACTAATGGATTAATTTATTGATCAAAATTAAATGTCTAAAAGAATAAGATAAAGAAATCAGTCCTCTAACATTTTATCAACCATCCGGTCCTCTTCCATCAATCCTCTTCCTTAAAAAATCATATTATCTCTTTAGCTTTACCCCTCTTAATTTTGACTAAATTTTCAAGAAGCCATTCCTCTGGCTAAATTATTCCAAACAGTCTCCCGAGAAAGGAAGGCAGGTTTTTGGCTCAGCACCAGACTGAATCTCCCCATAAGAAGGGAGCACACCACTTTCATTTTTCTCCGTCTTTTCAGTACAGATTTTTGTTTCTCACCCAGAAAATTTGGTATCATATGGGCAGTGCTAACTCCAGTGTAGATGACACAAAAACTATTAATAGATTATGTCTATAATAAAGCTGAAGTAGAAAACAGAAGTGTTCCAAAAAGAGAAGTATAAAATGAAAGATGCAAAATATCCTGCCTTGCAAGTTAGATGACCATCTTTGTAAAAGGATATATTTCGAAAGCAATATACACTCTTTATGGTGCTCTTAACTACCTATATTTGGAATTTTTTGCCTATTTTTTTCTGCTGATTAATGAAGGAAGGAAGAATATTTTAGATTAAATTAATTTTTTTTTAACTTATCTTTGCTCAGAGCCAGCTCCTCCAAAATCACTCTTTGCAGTGAATAAAACCCAGACCTCGGTGACTTTGCTGTGGGTGGAAGAGGGAGTAGCTGATTTCTTCGAAGTCTTCTGTCAACAAGTTGGCTCCAGTCAGGAAATAAAACTCCAGGTACTGTATGCTCGGATTTTCCTTTTCTGAGTTAATGTTGATTAAGGCTCATTATCCGAGCAAAGTGAAAATCTTCTCTTTCTTTGAATGATTTAAAATGAAAATTTTCATGTGCACTTCTGGTTTTCAGTGATAGAAATTTAAAATTATTCTTACAGCAAGCCCAAAATGTGTCATAACCAACTTGCCAGATCACAAAGTTTATTTCCATCTTTGTATTTATCTTTTTTTTTAACATCTTTATTGGAGTATAATTGCTTTACAATGATGTGTTAATTTCTGCTGTATAACAAAGTGAATCAGCTATACATATACATATATCCCCATATCTCCTCCCTCTTGCATTTGTCCCCAGTTCTTTGCCACTCCAGGTCATATTGAGGTTATATTGAGGCATTTTCCTATTGACCATTAAACTGATGGAAGGGATAACGAAACTGCCATATAAAATATAATTTAACAAATATGAACTAATTGCCACTTATGAGAAAGGCATTGTATGGGACACAAATCATAGAATCAATACTTGCCTTCAAAAAATGTTTTTCATTTAATTGTGGATATTTCACTCGAGTAGAAATAATTAAAATAAAATATAAGTGCCAGAAGAGAGATCCATACTACCAAGAGAATTTAAAAGAAGTTAGTAAGGAGGACAATTTTGTTTGGGAAAATGAACGCTGAGAGAGCTGATCGTTAAAGCTTTAGAATCACAAATAGCAGATATGATGAATAGTGAGTTTTTCACAAGGTTAAATTGAATGGAAGGAGAGAAATGGACCTGGGTGGGTAACGAAACCACAAGAAAAAACTATTTTACAGCCAGACGTGGAAGGAAAAGGGCAAATTTGTGAGGGATGTCACAAAATACAGTGCAAAGACTAATACTATGAACATGAATAATTGATGTTTTTAAATAATGCAGTTCATGAGATTGAAAAGAAAAAAGGATTTCTGGGAGTACGAATCTTTTCATATGAGTGTTAAGATAATTTGCTTTGATTTCTTTCCCCTTTTGATAGTCTGTTCTACAAATGTACCTCTTTTTGATCTGTACTGAACAGCTGAATCTTTTTTCTATCCTAAGAATCCTTTTGGAAAATAGCTACTCTGCCAGTAGTGAATTTTCTTCTCTGCAACTACAGTAATGTCTCCCTTTAAGAAAACAATGGTTACTACAACTGGGTCCTGTTAGCAAAAATGTTTCCTTAGAATCATTCTTTTATGGGATCGTGAAAGAGATGGGAGTGGGAAATCCTTGCTCATGGCTCTCACCTCTTTAGGCAGAGTTGTTTTCAGATCCTTGTTTTGAAAAACACTATTATGCTGCCTCATCTTTTTATACTGTGCTGTTGTACTTATCAGTGTCTGGCCATTGGCCCACCAAATTAACAGCTTCTTCTACTCAAGAATAAGTTAATATTAAACGTTTTGGAGAACACAAAGTCTTTATGCCTTTGGTGGACGCTATTTAAAAGCCGAGAATGCAGACAAAGGGGATAGTGTTCTTAATATACAAAGATCTACTACAAATGAAAAAGATAAAGATGAACAAACCAAAACAAATATTTCATAGAAAATAAACACAAAATGTTCTTAAACATAGAAAAAGATGATCAAGCTCACTCATGGTGAAAGAAATGCAAAATAAAACTATAATGAGGTACAACTTCCACTAATAAGATTAGAAAAGCTCAAAAAGTTTGCAAATTTGTTGTGTAGAAACTGATGTAAGGAAACAGGCATTGTCACACACTGATGGTAGGTGGGTCCCTTGGAAAATGTCTATGGAAGATAATTTGTCAATAGCTTACAAAATTAAAAATATATAACTTTTTGAGCCAGCAATTCAACTTCTAGGAATATGAGTGGTTGTATATGTATGTATATTCATACATACATACACACACATATGCACACAGGTTTTGTGTGTGAATGCATATGTGTATATATACATACATATATTAAATGAGTGTGTGTACATGTACATATGTTCCCATAATTGTGAAGTTATATTCATTGTTGCATTGTTAATAATAGCAAAAAATCAGTGACTGCTTAAACATTTATTAATAGGGGACTGGTTAAATAAAGTATGTTCTTTCACTGGATTTCTATGCAACCCCTAAAATGAAATAGCTTTATCTGTGCTAATATGGAAAGAGTGCCAAAATATACTGATAAACAAGATAAAAAATAAGCAGAATGATGCGTAAACTATGTTAGCACTTACATTTTTAATTATATTCTTTTATGTTTATACATCCATAAAATACAGATGGGAAGAAAAATAACCTACCTGACAACAATGGCTACTTCCATGGAAGAGAATTGGGTAGATGGGAAGTACAGAAAGAAAGAAATATTTTTCACTGCTTCCTCTTTTGTTTTTTAAATTTTTTACTCTGTGCACACACGTTACCTACTCAACTATGAAAAATACCGATAATTTAAAAACCAAAATAGATGAAGATAACATAACATTTATCTTGTTTTCTGCATCTCCAGGAACCGATTTCTGTTTCTTCTCATGTCGTGACCATCTCCAGCCTCCTTCCTGCCACTTCCTACAACTGTAGTGTCACCAGCTTTAGTCATGACAGCCCCAGTGTGCCTACATTCATAGCCGTCTCAACAATGGGTAATTACAGGCATTAGTGGACTCTGGTGTCTTTGGAAATTATATCTTTCCAGATTTTCCTTAAGTTTTCTTTTTAAATATATATAATCCATCTTTTTTTAAAAAATAAAACTCAGCTTTCATTGAAAAATTCCAAGCTTTGAGTTCAGGGAGACTTTAATTGCAATCCCTAACTGCACTTATTAGTTACGTGATTTAGGGAAAGATATTTACTCTCTCTGAACCTTTGTTTTTTCATCTGTAAAACTGGAATAATAATATGCACCTTGTTGAGTTGTTTTCAGGCTTAGAAATAAAGTACATGAAGCTCTAGCACATGCTGTCTAAATGCTAGTTGTTATCATCTATTTCATCATCCCCCATCATCCTCTTCAGTGGTACCCACAGTACCCTAATCAGGTCAGATGCATCTATTCTAGCCTTGACCTTTAGCTGTCACTGATCAGATAATGGTGAACCTAAATTACTGGGTCAAAGCAGAAAAATTTCCAATCAAGCAGAAAGTGTACTTGGGGAAATTAGATATTAATGAAAAGTCCAGAATAATGCTGTTTCCTTATTCTTTTTCTGAGTTACATTATTTGTTTTACTTCCCTGCTTGAGTCTAATTCTGTAATCTGAGACCCTCTCGGAAGCTGCCTGTAATAAAACCACTCTTACCATCACATTATCCCTTTACTGGTTCGTTTTCATTTACATAACATTAATATGTTTTGCCACTACATCCAGAGACCACTAGAACAGACTTTTTTATTTTCTGTTTTTAGTTTTTGCTTTTTCAGAAGTGAGGGCAAAAATGGACCTGAAAAGTATATTAATGGTCTCTCATTTTGACATCCTTTTACATTTTCTAAAAATACTTTAATGTTCATGATTCCTTGTCATCTGTACGGCAACCCAGTGAAACAGGTGATATTATTAAACGTACTTGCAAGTGAGGAAAATGAGGCCAGAAGAGACTGGTAAAATAGCTTCCCCAAATGGCAGGTAATAGTCAAGCGAACTTGAACAGTCTCTTCTGACCATGAGTCTAATGTTCTTTCTGTTCAAGTACCTCTACCCATAAAATGGAGCCAAGCTGGCCCAAATGGAAAGTGGAAAATACCAAAAGCCTTAGAGATTGCGCAGGCCCGCCAGTTCTGTGACTTTGTGACCAATGCAGAGGATGGTATCTCCTCTTTTCCTCTGGTCCACTTTTAAGAGTTTTATAAAAATATTTGATCTACATTCCCACCTTTAACATCTTGGTCTTCCAGATACTGTGTGAAGTAGGCAATGTGTAAGTGCCATTGAAGATGGATCATAGAAGACCTAGTATATGAGAGGAACCCCTGTTCTTAAAGACCCTGCAACTTATTAATAAGTTTAATCTCTTGAGTTGTGCAGATGGAAAAACCTCTAAACATATGGTTACAGATCATCAGAATGCCTACTGCTAGCGATGTGTTAAGTGCTGCAGCAGATGGCAGCTTGCTAATGCCTTTTTCATATACATTATTAGTTGTGAGGGAAATATACAGCTGTGCTTTCTGACTTTAAAGTCATGGGCATAAAATAAGAGCCTGCCCCTCTCTAAGCTTTTGAAAATGCTAAACAGTGATAATACATGATAATGACATCTAGATTATTTTTTCAAGTGAACCCAAACCATGGCAGAGGCATTCTTGACATTTCACAGTTTCCTTTGATAAGAACATCCTGAATATGGGCCTTTGAAATGGACTCAATTCTTCCAGCCACCCAAACACTATTTGTCAATCTACTTTACTACGTTAAGAGTTGACCGGGAAGAGGCCATTGCTGGGAAGAGGCCATTGCTGGCTCGGAGAAACATCATTGTTGCTGTTGATGTTGTCATCATAAGTTTGTTAGTCTTAAGGTCAGATGAGAAACAATGAATGGTTCTGTTAGTTTCCATGTCGTGGAAGCTACAATGAACATGTATTGCTTTTCTCTTTAGTTACAGAGATGAATCCCAATGTGGTAGTCATCTCCGTGCTGGCCATCCTCAGCACACTGTTAATTGGACTACTGCTCATTACTCTTATAATTCTTAGGAAGAAGCATCTGCAGATGGCTAGGTAAGTTGTGTTTTGCTCATCTTTCACCCACAGCCTTTAAAATATTTTTGTTTATCATACACGTGTGGCTTTTGCAGACCTAAATTGTACAGCAGTGAGTTTGCTTTCAGTTTCTATTTTGTGTTTTCTAAATAGACTTTTCAATATTATTTTAGAGAACATTACCATTGAAATAGTAAAGCAAAAGATTGTTTGTTTACACAAAGTCAGAACTCTTACTATCAATCTTGTCATTTTAAGTAGCCCATACATTGGGATTCATTCATTATATTTGGATACTTCCAAATATATTTTGGAGTAAAAGAAAGATCTATGCCTACTCAGTACAATTAATGAAAGGAGTTAATATATATGGAGACCACAAGAAAGAAAAAAATCCCTTCCCTCATTAGTTCTGTTGAAGCTGTTTTAGCAGAAAATATTTTTAGAATTTATGATTAGGTCCCTTCAAGTCCCCCTATTAGTTCTATTCTTACCCAGGGCTGCAGGCAGTTTCATTTTTCTTGCAGTTAGGGAAGTCTTTTGATTTATGATTTTGTTGATTCCCTATTTTCTTTGACCACTGATGCACTTCTTATCAGAGCACATTTGCAAGTACTTTCTGTGATCCTCTATATTATCAAAACAATCCATCAATTCTCTTTAAAAAAAAAACTATTGCCTAGTTGAGTGTTACTGGATTTGGGAAATTTGTATAAAATTTATATTTGCCCGATGCTAGCCTGCTGAATTGTCAATTAACATCCTTCTCCTTTCTCAGAGGTCTATCATTTACTTATTCATAAATAAACTTATCCATCTGATAATGAGTCAATCACTGCCTTAGATAGCACAATCAAAGAAAAATCAGAAATCCAAGCTTTCCACTAGGAAGTTAGCACCCAGCTGGAAATACATGAATAAATATATTTAAAGGTATAAACTGACCTGTAGCAGAAAGGAGATAAAAATGGGATACCATGAAAGTCGAGAAAAGGGATTAGTTCTGAATATAAAAATCAAGCTTCTTGAGTGCTAGCGTTTGAACAAATCTTAGAAGGATAGGGAGGGCGGTGGTATGGCGCTGAGCCTAGAATATAAAGCTCTGAAATTACACTCCTTGGGGTCAAATCCTAATTGACAACCTACGCGACCATGTGCAGTTCGCTGAAACTTCATGCATTAATTTAACAAATATTAATGGATACCTGCTGTGTGTCAGACTCTCCTGGATCCTTGGGACATGGCTGCATCAAAAACAGACGAAAATCTCTGCCTTCATAGAGCTCGTATGCTCGTTGAGGTAGTAGACAAGAAATAATAAAGATGAAAGTAAGAAGATTCTGTGGTGTGTTAGCAGATGATAAGAAAAAAACAATAGAGTAGAGTAAAGGAGATTAGCATTCAGGCATGAAGAGGATGAGAGGAGCTCTGGAAGGCAGGTAGGCCTCACTGAAAGGGTGACATTTAAGAAAAGACTTGAAGGACGTGAGGAAGTTAGTCATGTATTATCTGGAGGAAGAGTGTGCCCAGTAGAGGGAACAGCCAGAGCAAAGGCCCTGAGGCAGAAACACAACTAGCAGGTTCAAGGAAGAAGTTCGTGTAGCTAAAGCAGAGGAAATGAAAGGAAGAATAGAGGGAGATGATGTAAGGTCCTATAGGGCTTCATAAGCCGTTATCAGGACTTTGGCTTTCATTCTGAGTAGAGGGCAGACATTGCAAAATTTGGGACAGAAGATCTGACTTATATTTTAACATTTTCATTTTGACTTTCATGTAGAAAAGAGTCTGTATTGAGGCAAAGGCAAAAGCAAGTATATTAACTGGGGGAGCCAGCTAATCCAGGCAAGAGATGATATTGGTTCAATCCAGAGTAGTGGCAATGGAGGTAAGAAGAAATGATCAGCTTCTGGATATATTTTGAAAATAGAGGAGTTTACTAACGGGATTTGCTAGCAAATTGAGCTTGGAATGGAAATGATTAAGAGTCAAGGATGACGCCAAGGTTTTCGGTCCTACCAGCAGAAAGGATGGAGTTGCCATCAACTGACATAGGATTCTAGGTGAGGATTTCAGAGTTGGGGGAACATCAAGACCCCAGTTTTGGAAATGTTAAGTTGGAGGTGACTGCAAGTGCAGGTGTGGAGTAGGCAGATGAACATAAAAGTCTGATGTTCAGGAAAGAAGTCTGGATTGAAGACATTGGGGAGTTCTTAGCATACAAATGGTATTAAAGCTGTAGACTGGATGAAGTCTGGGAAGTAAGCGTATATTAGAGAAGAGAGCACCAGCACAATCTAATATTAACATTTGCAGAAAGAAAATAAAAGGTAATGGCAAAAAAAAAAAGACTGACGAGGCATCCAGTGGAGCGGAGGGGAAACTAAGATCGTGGTAGCCTGGAAGCAAGGGAAAGAACATTTATCAAAAAGAAATGATAACAACCCCACATTAGTGGATCGTTAGGAGCAATCCTGCAGTAACAGCATAGTGTCATAGGAAGCATGCAATAAATGTTAGCTCATAATAGTAATAGTGGAGGGAGTGGTAACAGAAGTAGAAATGGAAGTAGTGGTATTTATGATGGCATTATTGCAGGAACATCCTTGCAATGCATACAGCAAAATATTTAGGAGAAGTGATTCTACTTCAGCCAGCTGGTCATTAGAGCAGAGATTCTTAACATTTTTTTGAGCATGATTCTCTCTGGCAGTCTAATGAAGCCTGCAGATTTCTTCCGAGAATAATGCTTTCTTTCTCAGTGCATAAAATAAAACACATAGGATTAAAAAAGTAATTAATTATATGAACATATGGTAATCAAAGTATTCAGAAAACAAATGTGTTATATGCTTCTTTATTAACACATTAGATAACAATATTTAGTAGAGTATCTAAGCAACCTCATAATTTCATCAGAGTGATGACGATGAACAATATTTCAATATCTGCAGCAGGTCTATTGTAGAAAAATATCTTCAATTTCTATTAGCAAATCTCACAAGTGCTGATGATGTTATTGGGGCTTGTTGCCTACTTTAATAATTGAAATAATGGTTAAATTTCAGTTACAAGTTGTGAAAACAAAGATGTACTTTTTTTTCCACATATGTTCATAGAGCCCTAAATTCTATCCTAGGACCCCAGATTATGAACCCTTGAGTTAGAGAGTAAAATAAATGCCATATACAGGAAACTGACATAGGAAAATTAATTGATGATATCTAATTTATAGTACATGCAACACAAAATAATGAAATGTTAGTGTATTCTTCTTTTTTAATATATTTATTTATTTATATTTGGCTGCTTTGGGTCTTCGTTGCTGCGCGCGGGCTTTCTGTAGTTGCGGCGAGCAGGGACTACTCTTTGTTGCGGTGCGCGGGCTTCTCGTTGCAGTGGCTTCTCTTGTTGCGGAGCAGGGGCTCTAGGCGCGCGAGCTTCAGTAGTCGTGGCTCGCAGGCTCTAGAGCTCAGGCTCAGTAATTGTGGCGCACGGGCTTAGTTGCTCCACGGCATGTGGGATCTTCCCTGACCAGGGATCTAACCCGTGTCCCCTGCATTGGCAGGCGGATTCTTAACCACTGCGCCACCAAGGAAGTCCCTGTTAGTGTATTTTTCAAGGAAGAAAGTTATCCTTAGAACACTCAAGTTAGAACAGGCAGATAACTGCAGTAATTAGCACATTATGCCAACGTCAAAATCTCTGCTTCAATTCTGAATAAGTCCATCAATTTCATATAGAGGGAAAAAATGAGATGTATGCACCCCAGTGAGCTATGTTATTTATGCATGATATTAAACAAAAGGTGGAGAAAGCATGAGAATTATATTGACCTTTTCCCTCCACTTCTGGGGAAAAAAACTAACAGCATTTTCTATTGACTCTGCAAAAGCCAATCTATTTCAGTTCATATCACTCTTTTCCTCTCAAATGATGAATAGTATGGGCATCACAACATGAGGGGAAAGTTTTGAAGGAAGAAAACAATCCAGTTTGATCCACTATCATTACAGAGAGGAAATCAAAATGCTATAAAAACAAAACGTATTTGCTAAAAATGGAAAACCCTTAGTCTATCTAGGAGAGTTTCTATACCTTACTATTGAAGGCTTTGTAAAAAATATTCTACCCCACATAATTCAACGATTTATGTTAGGATCATGAACGCCCTTTGGTAAGCGTTGTGAACTGAATCCTTCTGGCTTCAAATAACTTGATTTGGGTGTGTGCGCCCTTGTGAAAAATTGTTTTATTTTTCTATATTGCATTGTATCAGAAAGAGGAATACACGCAACTTATATTAGTTTTTTTAAAATTTAATGCTGTGAAGATTAGCCATTAAAGACTCTCTTTCATATCAAGGTAAAGAGTGCTCTGTTATGCACTAACCTTGATTTTGTGGTTCCTTTCCAACAGGGAGTGTGGAGCAGGAACTTTTGTCAATTTTGCATCCTTAGAGCGGGATGGAAAGCTTCCATACAACTGGTGAGTATTGTTTCAGAACAAGTCTCTAGATGGCTTATCTATGCTATGTGTGCTCTAAACTTGATTGTACTATCTTTGGGGGATAGATGGTTTTGCCTGATTATCCTTTCATAATTTTGGTGATAGTGGACTTCAAGGTGACATCTTCTTCACAGAGCATATTAGTATATGTAACTTTAATTCAGGTAAGAAGGAGAGAAAATGAGGTAGTCTGCTGTGTAGTCACTATATTACACAAAGGACTGACGCAGTTGTACAAGTTGCCCACAAGTGGGCTGAAGAAGGGTTAATACAGGAGCCTCATGGAACAAGCGTGGTTGAAGGCAGGAGGGGAGACTCCAGGGAAACAGTGGGAGGCAGAGAAGCATCTCTATTTAAAACTCACATTTCAGTGCCTGAGGATATGAGCTACCCCTTCTGTCCAAAAATCAAGCAGAAGTATACAGCCCAGGACTCTCAGTTCTTACACTTACAGGCAGATAAATATCAAAGCTAAGAAAGTTCCCTGAGAAACATAGCCTCATGTTTCTTTATGCTTGAGTATTAAGGAGGGAGGATGTATTCTGAGACCTAAGAAAACATTGTCATGAGATTGAATTGGCTGACGTTATAGCTAACAGCGATCCATGGGAATTAACATATATATTAATATATTAATTAATATACAGAGCAGTTAATACCCAACAAAATTGCTGATTAACTAACCACTTACTATGAAGCCAGCACTGCTTACGTGATCTAGTTTGTTTCTTTCACAAGCAACCATGCAAAGCACATTTAAATATATACATTTCATGTTAATCCTCAGTAAGTGATTTTTCTTCTGTTTTCCTAACTCCCCAAAAATGGTTACTCTGACAGAAATAAATATATAGAGACAGGAAATTTTAGCCACGGAATTAATGAGGGAGGAATGACCTTACTTAAACTGTAGATTCTACTTCCCTAAGTGGGACACTAGTTGAGATCCACTCTAGGTGAAAAATCTAGGTGAAATAAGATTCTCTTTAACCAGACAATATGTTGTACTAGTCTAAAACTTCAACCAGAATGGAATTTTGCTATTCAAATCTGATTAATTCAACTGTCAAGAGAAACCCATAAACTCTTGCTGGTGAATAGTTAGAAAACATTTCTAGGTTTGTTCAAATGTAATTAACACCTTTTCCAAGATTAAGAGACTGACTCACTGATGTTTGTTTCTTGCCTGGCCTACCCTTAAAAAAGGCCCAGTCACAGAGTAGTGATGAGGGGCCCATCTAGGGATTGATCCCATCATACTTGTGACTCAGGAGAGCTATGTATTGTCTAACTACACAACTGGTCACAATTTACGGAATTTATGAGAGACCAGTTATGGGAGAACTGAGGCAAAGGAGAATTCATTTCAGGACATTTCTATAAAATTAAGAAAATTCTCTTGCAGCTCTGGGCAAAGACAGTTTTGCCGACACTGGCATTTTCTCGTTAACTGAGAATACGTATCTCAGCGGAGATTTTGTAATAACTAAAGTGACACAGTGACATCATTTTTCCCTAATTCTCAGAATAACTATAGATACAACCATAGACTATTTTAAAATCTGCATTAATAAGTGTTTTATTTTGCAAGTGGTCTAAATATCTGAAATTTGATTCAAACCAGGCATTTTAAATTAACAGTCTGCATTAGTGTTAATGTGAAGCTAAATAATTTTGCTCCCACTCAACTGAGTGTAAGATTAGAAACTAGGCAGCTGATGAGCTACTTATTTTAAATGAATGATACGTGGGTGTCATACCTCTGTTTTAAGGATTATTTTTTGGAAGTGATGTATTAATTTATACTTAAAATAATATAGAAAGTCACACCTAACAGTGCAGTTTTATAAGAATGTGTCCTGAAAGCTTGTTTACCAAAATCAGTATACACAAACTAACCATTTGTATTCCATACACAAGCTGCTGTTAGCTATCAAATGATGTTAGATTTCTTAAAATAGGCTTAAGCATCACAAGGGTAATACCCAAGAATAAGACTCAAGATAACTGATGAGGCATTTCAGAGCCGAATTTAACTGAATGCAAAATGTAATCACCTAATAGCAAGCTAATTGACACAAACCAAGTTGAAAGAAATATGTCTGATTACAATAAGATGTGAATAAAACTGGTTTTGGCAATATTATAGCACTTAAGTCCTCACGTTTAAATTTCAGAGAATGGAATAATATTTAATTGTAATTAACGTGCTTGTCATTTTAATTGACCCCAGTAGGTAATTTACTGATCTCTGTTCACAGTTTGTATTACTAACTCTTGCCACTTTTTCATCTTTACATCTGTTATCTATTAATGCTCACAGGCGTAGGAGTATATTTGCTTTCTTAACCCTGCTACCCTCATGTCTTTGGACTGATTATCTTTTGGCATTTTATATTAATCCTTGGTAAGTGATTTTTTTTTTTTTACTGTTTACAAAGTCTTTAAAAGTTAGCTTTCAAGAAGTAAACCAAAGGGAAAATCCTTTTTAATGATTTTATGTGTTTGAAGCATGTAAAATTATTAATTATGTATTGAAATGGATTAAAGCAGCTAATGGTACCCAGATGTTAACTATAATGTTTTCCCAATTGAATGTTCTTCTTGTGATGTTCTTGGCAAGCTTTTCTTCCATTTATTGCTAAGTTATTTGTTTCTTCATTGAGTCAGTCCATGGCCTCTCATCTTTATAAATGATGCCTTTCATTTTTCCCACCATTTCCATTGATTAGCTCCCTATTTCCAAGAAGGAAAAAATGCAATCAGGTAGAGAAACCCAGAATACTATGTATTTGGGGCCTTCGTGTTTTTATAATAATGCTCACTCAGTGAATATTAAACAACTGACTGTGTGCAAGCCTCTTTGTATAATCCTCTCATTTAATTGTCCACACAACTCTGCAGAGAGTATTATCAGCACCATTTTACAGATGTGGAAATAGAGGTATAAGGAGACTAACTATCTTAACATCACATGACTATATAGAAAATTCAGGCTCTAAACCCAAGTGTCTCTGAAATCTATTCTTTCCTCTCTAAAAAGCAGCCTCCTTTAAATTCTTTTTTTCTTGACTTTTAAATCATTTTAATAATCAAATCTCAAAGAGTATCCTTTACAGTTTTTATAATATATAATAATAATGATTTTCAGTTCTGAGACTAAAGTATCTAGAAGGGCTGTTTCTTTTTCTGAGCCATAAGTAAAAAGGTAGCAGTTCCCCAGGGGAAAAAAAATCATCGTCCTTAAGTGTTAGTCCATGGTGTTTAGGTACTAAGTTATGTACAGACAGATCCAGAAACCTGGACAACTTGAGAAGGACTCAGAGAAAAGCAATAAAAGTAGTTCATGGACTGGGGAAAAAAAGTTCATGGAGGGTTGGGGGCAGAGTTCAAGATTTAAAGCAATCCCAAGAGTTAGCTATTCAAAAAGACAATTGATCAAACATTCTTCGGCTTCTCCGAAGACAGAATAAATACAGTGGGCAAAGTTAGAATTTGAGTTGCAGTGGGAAAAGAATAAAAGAGAACTTTCTCACAGTGGAGATTGTTAATACCAGAATCTGTATTTTCTTTAAAAGAGAGCTAGGTGAAAAACTTTTGAAATATGGTAGGCACTGATGTATAAGCAATAAATTCAGAAGAATGTGCTAGATGATGAGGACGCCTTCACCATTATTCTAAGTTGATTCTTAATAACAAGTCTCCAGTATAGGGCTTCCCCATGGTCAACCAATATTTTAAGTATTTAACATCACATGATACACAGAAATTCCATCTTGACTTTCAAAATATACATTTACTTTGAACTTAACATCTACTGATCATTCTCAAGTATTCTACCTGTCATTAGAATATTGTAGCCAATACCGTTAGCGTACCCTCCACAGATTTCAATTAAAACAAAAGAAAGATGCATATAATGTTATATTCCTTTCCCTACTTAATTCTCTGACTTTTCTCTGTCATTTTCCATAGTTTGTTTTAAGCTTATATCAGGCAGGCCTATGCTTGTTTGTATGTCTTTCTTAGTAGGTCCCCCTGATGAACACATATTTTGGAATTCTAGCAACTCCTTCAAGGTCTGCTATTTATAGTACTGATCAAATAACATGAGACCCAAGTTAGGGGGGAAAAGAAACCCTGCAGTAGTTTTTAGAAGAATGGTCCTGAGACTGAAAATGGTTATTTCCAGGTGAGAAGAGAAGGCAAAACATAGAGCCCCAGGCTTTCTACACTTTTCGTAAACTACACATATATTAACCAATGAAAAGATACCGAACATAAACTGTTTTCAGCCCTAGACTTGTGCTCTGCCAGAAATAAAAGAGGTAAAATTCATGGTCCCTGCTCCTTCAAGTCCAACTCAGTACTCTCACAAAGTCACCCCAATTCCCTACTCTTTGCTACTTTTCTCTACATCTAATAAGTTGTGGATATTCTCCCCTGCCTTCATTTGCTATATAGTCTTTTAAAATCCTCCTCTAGATGTGTTTGTCTTCATATTTCACCCACCTGTTAACAACCACCCCAAGAAACACAGCCACACTCTCCTTTCTTAACACTGCCCGGCTTTGTCTCTAAACTATCAACTTCTTGGAAAGATATGTTCCTGTTGATTGTCTAAAATCCACCTGATGCCTCTGACGGTTGTGTGGAAATCCAGAGACTCTCTCCCTCATTGGTTGCTCAAACCTTTTCCCAGGTGATGGCAGAACCCGTGTGGAGCCTACGTGCCCCATTGGCTTAGTCCCAAGATTGTATTCTGCCAGGATTTCTGACTTTATTGATCTCAGATTGTATTTCCTGTTCAAAGAAAACCATCTCAATTGGACCAGCTCTATCTGGATTCAGTGTTGTTACTCTCTTTTTTTGCTATCATGGTCACCTCATGCTCTATTCACGCATTCATCTGTCTGTTCTAAATCCTCAGCAGTGGGCATTTTAAGCATGCTGCAATATTTAGTTTAAACTGCTCAGCTTTACTCTTCTTGTTGTATGTTCAATTCAGAGAATGACATAACTCTAAAGACCTTTTTTAAGATGTGGGGATGATTTTCGTTTAGCTCATGAAAGAGTAAGTAATGCTTAGGAAATTGTGGTCATTTAACGTTTTTGACTTTATGGTTTTTGGTTTTAGTTTTTGTTTGTTTTTAACCATTGTGAACCCCATGTCTCTGTCATTGCCTCGTATTCCTCTTTGGAATGAATTTCATTCTGGCAGGCTTTCCAAGATGGTCATAACCATGAAGAACTTATAAAGAATGCATCTTAACTTCTTGACATCATTAGGGTTTTGAACCTAATCTAATGTAAGTGAAAGAGAAAAAGTAAAAGAAGCACATCATCCTGTATGCATATATACTGTATGTCAGATGGGTGTTATTTATCAGTTATTCAGAAAATCTTTCACAATGATAAGATGATGTCTTCAGCCTCACCCAAAATGCTCACTGTGGCATGCACACACACGAGCTCTTTCCATAAAGTGCTAAAGTGAAAATTGCTAGCAAAACCTGAACTTACATGTTTAAAAGCGAATTTTCCCTTGATTTGAGTCTTAGGATCAGCACAGCAATTGAAAATGTGGGAAAATTCTATCAGTATTGCTGTGGAGTCTCATAATTCAGTCCTGTCTTGTACCACAGCCTTAAGATACAAGAACCCTTTGGAATGTTCGGGAATTCAGCAAAATCTAATCAGAACAATGAAAGTTGTACACAAATCATGAAGACATACACTTAAGACAAGAGGTCATACAAAACATGTGGTAGAATTTCATATTATATTTAAGGTTCATTCAATCAGTGAATGAGACTGAAAGAAAAAACTACTGCCTCTCTTCCATGAATTAGGTTTCCACACAGCTGTGGAATAGTAGCGACTTAATATTTCAGCACTGAATTTATTCAGTGTCACCCTACCACATACATTTGTTTCTTCCCAGTTTCCCTTAAAGTCTGTTTGGGTTTGGAAAGGTTTTGTGTTTTTCTATTTTTAATTTCACTCTGAATCACAAAATAGGTTGGCAGCCTCCTGACATTATCAGAACTGTTCCTTATTATGCTATCATTCTGTTTTCATCAACCACTAAAGTAATGGGCTCCTACTATACGAAGTAAATGTAAGATTCCTAACGTTAACTAAATTAGCATCACAAGAGCAGAGTAAAAGAATGATTCAAGAGGTATACCATGACAGTGGTCTTTTGGGGGGATGAGGGAGAGGTGAAGTAAAAACTAGAATGTCTATTACCTCTAAATCCCAAGTATGGAAAACCAAGAGAGGATGAGGGAGAAAAAATAGGACAAGAACTATTAAAATGTATTGTCTTCACTCAGAATTGAGAAGAAATAAAAACTAGTTGAAACTAGAAAAGGAAAACCAGAAACACCACTTGCCTCTATGGATATTTCCTTTGCTGCATTACTTCCTCTCCACCCCCAAGTGCCATTTCCCCAGTGGGATCCCTCAGGAGCCCAAGTCTAATATCAAATCCTTAATTGCATCATTAGAAAAAATTGTGAGGATGACATAACAAAGATGTTTTGTTTCAATTCAATTAAATAAGCATTTATTGGCCACCTGCTAGTGTTTCATTAACTGTGCTCAGCTCTGGGGAACAAAGGACAGTCTAGCAAGGAGCACATATACAGCTGATGGTCAGACCACATAAGAAATATTCATGAACCAAGTGCTATGAAAGCCCAGAGGAAGTAGTGCTTCATTCCGCTAAAGGCTTTCCAGAAATGGGGGTACCCAAGCATTCCTAATTTTCAATATAAATAAATATTTTGGCACCTAAGGGTACTCAGATCACAACTGGCTATTTACTATCGATTGTTTATGTTCTGAAAGTCTGGGTGCTTCCGTCAATATTTCAAGACCTTTGAAAATTACTTACAAAGATTGTCACACTCAATCATGTATCAATATCATTTATATAAGACAATCTAAACACCGTAATGAAGCCCTTCAGCAGATACTATCTTGGCATTAGCTAACTTAGGTCAGTTATCTTATGTGTTGGTAGAAAACATTTCCCCTTTTAATAAAAACCCTAAAAATATAATAAACTGAAACATACATTAGTATTACATGTGTCTGAGCTTGCAGACTAGGAATGAATTAAGAACAAGCAGGTAATAGGTAGAGTTCTTCAGATAACTGAAAAACTAGTTCAAAACTGAATAAGAACAATGCCGTAATAGAATACATAAGACACATGACAACACTGATAGCACAAATTCACATTCCCAATGAAAATGTCCTAAAAGGTTATTTTATTCCTTAATTAAAAAACCATTATGTCCATCCTCCCTCCATCAGTTCTCACCTTTATTCCCCAATTCTTTCCTTTTGCCTGTAGAATCTGGCATATTTAGACAGGAAATGCTTCTATATATTTACAAAGCACTTCAGCAACTTAATCACCAGGAGCAAGAAATTATATTTCTAGAATTCCATTTTTTGGCAAATCTAAAACATAAAGTGTAGGTATGCTCCAGAAATCTAACAGAGTTTTAAAACATGAATCTGGAATTTTTATCATTATCTTCTCATTTAAGGGGAAGTAATTAAACAAACCTGAGGTATGTTAAATAAAAATTAAGTAAAATAGCAGTGCCTGATGTAATTATTTAAAGCTCTT
Organism: Balaenoptera acutorostrata; assembly: GCF_949987535.1. NCBI lineage: Eukaryota > Metazoa > Chordata > Mammalia > Artiodactyla > Balaenopteridae > Balaenoptera > Balaenoptera acutorostrata. The sequence continues at coordinate 94,468,037 of NC_080074.1, read as the reverse complement.
CAAGTTTAATCATTACGTTCATCAATTCTTTTGCCCAGATAAATTCGCCTCTCTTTTCTTAATTCACAGGAGTAAAAATGGTTTAAAAAAGAGGAAACTGACTAAGTAAGTTTTTCTTACTATTTCACTTAAAAATATTCTTTATAATGATCTTCACTTTCCAAACTGAAAAGATTGTTGTCTTTAAATAGAAGGGATGCTTAAGAAAGAGGCAAATGCATATTAAAATAGCTAAGCTATTATGCGTAGGTGTGTTTACACATATGGATGGCAGTGACCACCAAGAAAATGTACCAACAGAAACCATGTCAGGAATAAGGAAAATTCTCACCATGTGAAATCTGAAAAAGAATGGGTTGTTAGGAATTATAAGTCTTACAGAAGGAAGTCTACTATTCTAAATCTATAAGGAATCTAATATTTAGCTACATCAAAGTAGTACAAAAACCTTTGTCATTTTGTATCTTCAAATTTGGTGCTTATTGCAGGGAAAGGCTTTTACTCTATTTGATGTTGTAACAAATACTTGGATAAATGCTGTCTCAGGAAATCTTTATAATAAACAGAAAAGGATAATTACTTTAGCTAACCTGAGGTTTCACTCATCTACTGAACTGCTAAGTCATAACAGTTATAATTCTGATGGGTGAAAATGAACAATCAGTTGATTTCAAAAGCCTAATTAGAGTATCACCTCCAGGCCTTTAGTTTAAAACTCTTCATATAAAGAGTGGACCATTCCTATACATAGAGTTCATTCTTGCTACTTGCCTGGGATAGAATATTGGTGAATTCATTAAGGAGGCAATTAGGGGTCCCAGCCAGATCTATGGTATCTGCGCTAATGGAATACATAATACAAGAGAAAAATTGATGCAAAATATTTCTCTTCAGCTTTGAGTGACATATAATATTTTGGCATATATAGATGACAGAATAATTTTTTCCTAAATCTATTTCATATCAGTACGGATTCTATTGGCATATATCAAGTGATACAGGAGAGACAAGACCAGCCAAAGCAGAGGAGAGGTGCTGTCAGCCCGAAGGAATGATGTGACAGAAACAGAAAGACTTTCTTGCCCAAATTTATTAGTTGGGTTGTTAAGTGAAGTACAGAGGCATAGACTAGAGCTGTTAGAGGACAGGGTCTCGGGACCAAAAGGGGACCCAAGACCCAAGCAGAGAGAAGGAGAAGCAGGATGTGGACCAAAGTTTGAGTGGAGCGTAGACATGGTGGAACCTGCCCACAGGCCAAAACCTCGAGTCAAGCCAGCTTCCTCCTTCCCTCTTCTCATTTTCCTTCTCATCCTCCCTCCTTCTCTACAAGCCTTTTTTTCCCAGTTTCTAGCGTATTTTTATTGATAAAGGTAGAGAATGGTAAACTTTGTCTGTAAAGTAGACACACTATGGAGAAATGGCATTGGATCTGGATATCAAGCAGTGCATAAACTTCTACAAGCCATTTTTGAGGGACTCCTCCCATCTTTCCATTTACTTTCTCTTTACCTTTTCTCTTTCACTCCAAATGCCCCCCCACTGCCACCACCGTGCTCCTTGGCTCCCCTTGCCCCTCGCCCCTTACCTTCATTCCCCTCCTTTCCTCACCTCCTCTCCCTCTAAACCTTTGTCCCACTGATTGATCTCTGCCCCTTCCCAGTTTTCTTTCTCTTCTCCTTACCATTCTCCTCCTCTCCCTGATGTTCATTCTTCTACTTCCTGGGTCCTTCCTCTGACTCTCTTTCTCCTCTCCATCCTGCTTTTGCTTTTTCTAACCCCCTTTTTCTAATCCCATTTTCCTCTTAATGAGATGGGAACCAGAATCATTAAGTCCACCTTTAAGGTCAATACACTGCTCAAAGACAGCAGGGAAGGATCACCCCACCCCACCCCCGTTTAGCTGTTTCTTTTGGAAGGATGGCAAAGTTGAATGAAAAAGCTTTTAACCAGGAGTCCTTCTCCCTGGTTCTACCCAGGGTTCTCCAGCTTAGTAGCCCTGAGATCTTGAACTACTCATTTGACTGTCTCAGCCTTGGCTCTCTCTGGAGTTCCATCTGTAGTATGGGGCTAATGTTGTCCATGTCTACCTTAACCATCAACCAAGCAAGATAATTCATAAGAATATTTAGGGTGTTTTAAGGGTACAAGTCATTCATGTTATCATTATTAAGTAAAACCATTAAAATTTGAATGTATTATCTGGGAGGTATAATACCCTTAAAAATCAACTAAAATCTTAACATAAATTAATCTATCAGATTAGCTAATTGACAACTTTGAACAAATATCTATTATATACTTTGTATTTGCTAATAGGGCATAAGACCACAGATAGATGATATAAGCTGAGTAATTTGCAGCAAGACGAAGGGAAGGGTCAACTCTGTGGACCCTGTCAAGGTGGAAAGGCTTGGGTTAGGTGACAGTGCGGCATCCTGAAGAAGCTCAGGGAAAAAGTTGGCACGGGTAGGCTCTAGAAGAGATAAGCAGCTAGAGAAAACTACAGGAAATAAAACTGAACTCTTATTCAAAAAAAACCAAAAAGCAAGGAAGAAGGTGAGCACTTCTGCTATTGATGCAGAAACATAAACTCAGATGTGTTACTTGATTGTCCTTCTGAACCATTTTGATATGCAAGGCTCTGAACACAACTCTGAGAGAGAGAGAGAGGGAGAGAGAGAGCACGCTCTAGGAGCTCCCTGGAGAAATGTTTCCTGCCAGGACCCTGCCTTTGCTCTGGGAAGACAGCGCAGCACAATTCCTTACACTTGTAAAGCTGTTTAAACTTACATGTTTCTGTAATCTGTAACATACTGTGTGTCAACCTTGTGGTGTAGGTATCACTCTGAGTTTTCATCAGTGAGCATGTTAAATCTCAGAAGAGTTAGGTAAATAAAGTAAAACTCTAATTCAAACAGGTCTTCAGACTAATCCTTTGTTCTTTCCCATAAACTGGAGTTTTCTAGAAACAACACATATACCTGTGAGTGTATGAGTGTGTGTATATGTAATATTTTACTGCTAAAGTAAAAGCCAATTAAAAATCTAGAGGTTTCTCCTATCCTCAAGGAAGTTTAATATATAGGGCTCTCTTTTTAATTATAATATATTAGTGACTGGTAACTTCAACCAAAAAAAAAAAAAAAAAAAAGAGTGCTAACCTCTGGGAAGTAAGAAGAAAATTGCAAGAAAATTGTTCATGTTTGAGAAGTATGGTGTTAAACGCTATATGACACCTATCAACAGGATTTTTAAAACATACCTTTCTTTGTATTTGACAAAGCCCGGTGCAACTGGATGACTTTGACGCCTACATCAAGGATATGGCCAAAGACTCTGACTATAAATTTTCTCTTCAATTTGAGGTGAGTGAATAAAGTTTTTCCTACCCTCTGTGGGCAGGGGAATTGGCAGCTTTGTACCAGTGTCATTTCCCTGCTCACTAGGCAGTGCTGGTGGTGTGGTTGGTAATGGGCAGGATGGTAATTGGGCTTGGGGGTACCTAATGTGCTGGTTCAGAGCCAGGATGTCAACCCTTAGTTAGGAGGTTAGGGTTTGGGTGGCACGAATGAAAGAAGGAAGAGAGGAGATGCAGGTACTGGGGGTACTGGGGTGAACAAACACGGTAACAGGAGAAGTTTTCAATGGTAACATTGAAAACCAGGGGGATGGAAAGTGCAGGGGGAAAGCAAGCTGCGGATTGAGATCCAGAGCAATTTCTCTTTCAGGGGATTTTTAGTGTGTTTCTCATGCCACTTAGGACACAGTAAGGGTGGATGGTGGATGAATTGGACCCCTTTGTCTCCTGAACATATAAGAGCCTGGTGTCTCTTTTGCTGTAGGACTCTTGGCATTCTACTGCACATGTCTTTGTGAGGTTTTCTTTTCTTTTCTTGGAGAAATTGGAGAAAGAGAGTTACACATGCTTTGTGTAAAAGAAGAGCAAAATTGGCAGCAACTTTTTCTGAAGCACACATATTTCTTTGATTCCAAGAACATGTGTCAGAGTAGATGGAAAAGGGTCTAGGATCTCAGTAGTGTGAGGGATACAACTGGTCCTCCGGTTTTCTTCCCACACATTTCACAGCTCAGAACATAGTCTGGATAACCTCCCGTTCTTCAGGCTTCCAGCGAGGCTCAGGGAGACCAGGGAAAGGGAAAGATAAAGTGACTTTTCTAAATTATGTCATTTTTTTAAAGCACCTTAGCTGCTTTTCCTGTGCAACACCAGGTTGTAGAATGTAGCTGCTTTCTCCTCATTATCCATATTCATTTCTTCTTTCCTCACATCAGCCAAGGACAGCTTTGTTCTGCAAGAATCAGCAGGAATCCTGGTATGGATATTCATTCTAACAGGGAATTTAAGGATGAGAAGAATCTTATACATTATCAAATACAAAGCCCGCAAACTATCACCTGTGTCATGAGAAATGCCACATAAAGCCTGGCTCAGTCATCCATTGTACGCAGGTGCATGAGAAATTATAAATGCTACACCAAATGCTATAGCTCGAAGAACAGAAACTCAATTTGAAATGGAGATCTATGGTGAGGATGGCATTTCAGAAGAGTATAGCAGTGAAAGGAGGACGCTTTTCATAAGAAAACATAAGCCCAAGCTCAGAAGAAAATAAATATCTAGATAATCCTGATAATGGTGATGAAAATTATATTGTAGACACACTTTCAATCTCGTTGAAGCCACAGTCTCTTAATTCCTACCAGATGAGATGACCTTGGTGGAACAGCCAGGGTCACTGCCTTTCCTGGCAGGGTTAGGAGTACTCCCAGTTCATGTCATCAAACCCCAGTGTAACTATTACTGTGCTTCTGAATTGCATCATTATAAAAAGAAATTCAGTGAATCATTTTCTGGTAAAAAGAAAATACTTTTTTCAGTTGTGAATGACAGACATACAATTCAAACTAGTTTAGACCAAAGAAGGGAATTTGTTCAAAGGATAACTAAGGTATCTCATATAATCAAAGGAATGGTTGAGTAGCTAAACCAGGAGGAGAGCAGGGAAGCAGCTCAGTCTCAGGAATGGCTGGAATCAGGGGCCACACCCCTGAAGAGACCCCCTCTTTTTATTTCTCATTTCTACTTCTCTCTTTGTCTTGGCCTCACTTTCTTTGGCTGCAAACCAACCTCTTTCTCATAGTGGAAAACGCAACCACAATCAGCCTTGGAGTATCACACCTATGGTTGCCAAAGGGAGTCATTGACTGTCTTTCTTGTTCATAGTTTAAAAAATAACAGGGGAGGATTCTGATTGGCTGGCATGGGTCATGATGTCTGCTCACACTGTCCGCAGCCCGGCAGGGCAGAATTACGGAAGAACAGGACAGTTCTTATTGGTACCATGTGGATAAACCAGAGACCGAGAGCATTATACCCAAAGAGAGGACCAAGCAATAAGTGATTAGATCTGAGCTTCAGTTGCTTCAAAAATGTGAAAAGTTGAATTGTCAATTTTATGACTAAATATTCAGTTTACAATATAGAGGCTGAGGGCCTCTATATATTCAAGGTATAAATGAACACATTCAAGCTTATTACATAGGATTTATAACACAGATAGGAATGTACCAAACTGAGAGTCCAAAAACCTGGATCCTCACTACTGTTTTGCCACCAATTAATATTGGAAAAAATCAGTTTCTCATCACCTCAGTTTCTTCATCTCTAGAATGGGTAAGTTGAACACAGAGTGGTTCTCAGCTGGGCCTGTACCAGGCAGTGCCCTAGGGGGAGTTTGGGAGTGTGTGGTCATCCTAATGGCTTGGGAGTAGTATTTAATGGGGAAAGGAGAGCAATGTTAAGTGTTCTGCAATGAGTGGGACAGTCCCACACAACAAAGAATTGTCCCAAGCCAGTGGTATTCCATGGAGAGACACTGGACTAAATTGGGGACAAGGTTACATCAAAGCTTTATAATTCTTACATATTAGTCAGGGTTCTCTAGAGAAACAGAACCAATAGGAGACATACACATTATATATATGTATATACACATTTATACATATATATACACACATGTATAATATATGTTAATTATATTATTATAGAATTATATTTTATAATATGAAGATCCTATATATGATAATACAATAGAAGATAGAAGCTGATAGATAGATAGATAGATAGATAGATAGATGGAGAGATTTATTTGAAGGAATTGGCTCACACAATTGTGGCACCTGGCAAGTCTGAAATCTATAGGGTACCCAGGGACGAGCTGATGTTGCCACTCAAGTCCAAAGGCAATCTGGGAGTAGAATTCCTTCCTCCTAAGGAGACCTCAATCTTTTAAGGCCTTCAACTGAGTGGATGAGGTCCACTCACATTATGGAAGGAAATCTGCTTTCTCAAGTCTACTGATTTAAATGTTAATTACAGCTAAAAAAATACCTTCATCCAACATCTAGACTGATGTTTGACCAAGCAACCTGGCGCTATGAGTAACCAAGTTGACTCATAAAATCAGCCATCACACCATGACTTGAAGACATGTTTAGTAATTTTTATTTATTTTAAAGATATTTTTTCATATCCCTTTGTTCTTAGAACATCATTGGTCAAATATGTAATTTATTTGGTGCCAAGTCCTGATATTGTATCTCTGCTCTGGTGAGAAAATACAAATTACTCTCCAGAAGTCTGTTTTAAATCACAGGCTCAGATTGTAGGTTTTGGACTAACATTCGCTTAAGCAGTGACCTAGTGGTCTGACTCACTTCCTTTTTCATTTGACAGCCTCCCAGGAATTGCCAACCTCCAACTCCACCCAACCGCACATCCTCAGGTTCAGTGCCAGAGTAACCCCATCTATTTTCAAAGACCCATTGTGCTTTCATACCTGACTTCAGGGTGAATGTCAAACCTTTTACATGGCAGCCCTCAAATTTTCCTGAACTTGATAATTAATGGAGGCTTAAGAAAAAAAATGTTTCTTGCTCTAATGGGACCCCAAGAGGGTATAGAGATGGCTGAATCAATTGGGCTAGCTAAATTCAGTATTGGACAGTTATTTGTTCTGTTTCTATTAATGCTTAATACTTTATTCATTTTGACACTGACATGGAAAGATCACACTCATATTGAGAAATTATATCATTTATAAGCATCATGCAAATGGAAACTGTCTGGATTTACATGTATTACCACTACCAGTCATACATGAAGCTACACGAGTTGCTAATTTGCATTCACTGAATAAATTCTTTTTTCACTCTGTATCTGATTTCAGATCTGTTGGAAAGATTTATTATCCTTCTGATGAAAATATACATCTTTTCTTAAGGAGGTTTGGGACCTGGGGATTAGATTCAATTCCTCATTTCTATTGTCTCATGTTGAGAACGTTTCAAAGAGCCAGAAATTAGAGCTTGGAATCTGAGATCCCATAAGACATAGCACGTATTGTTCATTTTGCCATTAATTTATGCACTTTGTGTTTGATCAGGATGCTAGGAAAGCCCTCACTACCTTTGTTTGGAGACGTGGCTGCATAGGTTAAAACAAAACTATATCACTTGCCACATAGTTCATAGGAGATGATCTTTGATTTCTGGTAGTAGCTCCCATTTGTAGCTGTTGTTTGTTTTTTTTTAAACCTTAACTATTTATTTATTTATTTATTCTTTTTTTGGCTGCGTTAGGTCTTCGTTGCTGTGCACGGGCTTTCCCTAGTTGCGGCGAGCGGGGGCTACTCTTCGCTGCAGTGCGTGGGCTTCTCATTGCGGTGCCTTCTCTTATTGTGGAACATAGGTTCTAGGCATGCGGGCTTCAGTAGTTGTGGCATGCGGGCTCAGGAGTTGTGGCTCACGGGCTTAGTTGCTCCGTGGCATGTGGGATCTTCCCAGACCAGGGATCGAACCTGTGTCCCCTGCATTGGCAGGCAGATTCTTAACACTGTACCACTAGGGAAGTCACTGTAGCTGTTTTTATTTGTGTTTCAGTCCAGTTCCCTGGAGACCTACCTGCAGCATTGCTGAAATAAGTCAACTCACACCCTCTCCAACAGTTCTTACAGAAGGGGTCTTATTTTTTCCCAGACCTGAGTTTCCTCTGCTCTCATTCCTCGTAGCCTAGGTTTGGTCTCTGTTTCCAAGTGCCTGTACTAGTAATTTGTCTAGTGATTGGAGCATTACCCCTAAATCCCATGCTAGAGCCCAGGGCCCTATTAGCTATTGCTAGACTGTCCTGAGGTTGACATCCTTCTTACCCAGTATTACATCAGGTGTCCACAAGTTTCCCATTCTTCCTTCAGAGTACCTGTTATAGGTTGAATTGTGTTGCCCAAAAGCTGTGTCGGAGCCCTAATTGCATAGTTCCTCAGAATGTGAATTTATTTGGAAATAGAGTCATTGCAGATGTAATTAAGATGAGGTCATCCTGGAGTAGGGTGGGCTCTTAATCCAATATGTCTAGGGTCCTTATGAAAAGACAGCCATGTGAAGATACAGAGACAAAGAGAGAGAATCCCATGTGATGACAAAGGCAGAGATTGGAGTCATGCACCTGCAAGTGAAGGAAAACCAAGGATTGCCAACAACCCATCAGAAGCTAGGAAGAGGTGTGCCCCTGTAGGTTACAGAGGGCATATGTCCCTGCTGACACCCTGATTTCGGATTTCAAGCCTTCATTATTGTAAGACGATAAATTCCTGTTAAGCCAGCGGTCCCCAACCTTTTTGGCACCAGGGACCGGTTTCGTGGAAGACAATTTTTCCACGGCCTGGGGGTGGGGGTGGGGGTGGGGATGGTTCAGGCGGTAATGCGAGCGATGCGGAGCAGCAGGTGAAGCTTTGCTCACTCGCTCGCCCGAGGCTCACTTCCTGCTGTGCGGCCCGGTTCCCAGCAGGCCGTGGTCTGGTACCGATCCGTGGCCCGAGGGTTGGGGACCCCCGTGTTAAGCCACCCAGTTTGTGGCACTTTGTCATGACAGCCCTAGGGAACTAATACAGAACATCACTAAATACCTTATTCTAAATCCTTTCCTCTCCCTTTGCGTTTACCTGAAAAGTAACCAGCCATTGCCCAATCCCATTGGACCTTTCACTGGCCATAGATGGAACCTCTTATGTCAACAACACAGGTCACATTGTGTCTCCTGACTTGTCCTGTAGTCTAGTCATCTATCTCACCTGATTCTAATGTCCAACCTCATCTGAAAGCAAACAACAAGTGCTTATCACCTGTTGACGTTGTTACAGACTCTAAAGCCAGAATACAGCTTGTGCTCTTCTGAGAAGATATGGTACATGTTATGGAACGAAGGTATCCCCCACCTTCCCACATTCATATGTTGAAGTCCAGGCCCCAGTGTGATGGTATATTTGGAGATAGGGTCTTTGGGAAGTGGTTAGGGTTAGATGAGGTCATGAGGATGGGGCCTTCATGATGAAGTTATTGCCCTCATAAGAAGAGACACTAGAGGCGTTGCTCTCTCTTCTCCCCAACCCCACCATGTACACACAAAGAAGAGATCATCTGAGCACACAGTAAGACGGTGGCCATCTACAAACCAAGAGAAGCCTCATAATGAAAACTACCTTGCCAGCACCTGATTCTTAGATGTCCTAGCTTCCAGAACTATGAGGAATACATTTCTGTTTCATCCACCCAGCCTAAGGTATTTTGTTATGGCAACCCAGGCATTCAGTGCATGTGTTTGTGCCCTGCTTTTCAAGACCGTATGCTTCAAACACAGCCAACACAACACACACTGCCATTGGCTTCAGTGACTGTATCGGTTTCCTAGGGGGCTGCCACAACAAATTACCATAATCTTGGTGACTTAAAACAACAGAAATGTACTCTCTCACAATTCTAGAGGCCAGATGTCCAAAATTAAAGCGTTAACAAAGCCATGCACCCCCTTTGAAGGCTCTAGGGGAGAATCCTTCTTTGCCTCTTCTGGTGGCCCTGGGCATCTTTGACTTATAGCTGTATAGCTCTAATCAATGCCTTCATCCTCATATGGCTTCTCCTCTTCTCTCTTTTATAAGGACACTTGTCATTACATTTAGAGGCCACCCAGATAATACAGGATGATCTTATCTTATGATTCTTAATTACACCTGCAAAGACTCTTTTTTCCTAGTAAGATCACATTCACAGGTTCTGGGGGTTCCAACATGGACATATCTTTGGAGGGATTATCATTCAACACTATGGATGACTATGTAACCTAGAAAAAACCCCACAATGATAAATTATATTAGAAACAAAACTGGCAAAAGAAAATTCAGAAGTGATTTATGTTGGTTTCAGGCCATCACCTCATACTTTGCCTTCATGAAGATTGAAGCCTCTGGAGTTTCCATGTGGTTGGCAAAAAAATAACTGCAAAGCTACTGGGCTGGAAACTTAGTATTTGATTTTTCCACTTAGTGACAGGCTAAATTACAAAAGATTGCAAGGCATTTTGTGTATACATGCCATTCCTGCTTTGCTGCAATTTAACTTTGGCAATTTACATTTACAGTATTCAGCCGATTAAATCACTCTTATCAACTTAGGGCATTTACAGCAGGGAGGCAACACACAATTAAAGTTCTATCAGTTAGTCATCTTCCATATGTGCTCCAGCTCTCAGCCTCAATCTGTTTCCACAGTTTCTTTTTGTACTGGAGGCCTTTTCCTGTGGCTTATCAGTCTGTCCTCAAAGTGGGGGTTTTGGGGGGAGAGTTGTTCAGTTAGCACAAATGGCAAAGGAGGGAGAAATTAAGGAGCCAGGCAAAGCAAAACAAAGAATCATAATGGAAGCATTTCACAATCATGATCAATAGTGCTGCATTAATATTTATTGAGTTTAATCATTCCATTTGATAGTCACTATACACCAGTGAAGTATGGAAAAATTACTAGCCTTGTCTTACAGATAATTAAACTGATGTTAATGAGAGTGGAAATACTTTTTCAAGACCCTGCAGTTTATAAGCGGTCCACCAAAATAAGCCAAATATTTTGACAAACTATCTATAAAGACACTCCCCAAAGGAGGTAGATTTCCAAAATATTTTAAGCAATGTAAGCATCATTTAAGTAAGCTTATAGCTGCCAAAAGGAGCTAACCTAAAAAGAACACTGATTTGGTTGAAGTTTGCTAAAAATAAATTTTGTTTCTTATAAGAATAATATAATCAGTCTTTGACAACCCTTTAAAATGGAAAAAACAGTTATAAAGGAAAAATGACAAGCTTCTCTTTAAGGGCATTTGGCAAGCAAGGGTTTTGCCCGAGATGAAAAAAAACTTCTAAATTTGTAAACTGAAGATCAAAGTCAGCATAGTTGGTCTTAAGATTGACTTCGACTTGGGCCAAGAGCTCGCAATTTTGTGAGCTTGGAAAGCCAACAGTGGTGAGAAATCAAAGGAAGAGAGAAATCCGGACAACTAGATCAGTTCATCCATGTTGACTGCAGCTTGCATTCCAATGCCATTAAACACACACACTAAGCCACCAAAGAACTTCTATGTGGACGTAGCAGACGTCCCAGGAACTGGGTGTCTACAACATTTGCTTTGCATGGGCACTTGAATCAAGACACTGAAGGCACAAACACCAAAAAAATACCCTGCTCAATCTCTCAAAACATCATCAAATGTCTACAACTTCCCTCAAACCTCTTTCAAAGACTCTCCAAAATTCTTCCCCCAGAGAAGTATTCCTCCAGCTTATGATTCTTTGAGGTAATAATTGGGAGGAATCATGAAGAATAGCATCCCATACAAGTAAATAAAATTTCCAGCAAGTGGTGTCTCTAGTTGTTCACTTAATAGTCTTATAGAAAAATGCATACTATATATGCAACCCCATTTGTAGATGGTTAGACAGGCTGTTTACTAATATTGCCCTCGGATTTGTATGGGATTTGCTGCATTGGTCATGTGCTGCACAATTCCAAGGAGCACCATTTACGTAGACCACAGAATAATTGATGCCCCCGGAGAAATCCAGGTGGCTTGACTCCAACCCCTGTTTCCTATCAGACACGTGTCATAGAAGCTTAGAAACCCCCTTTTCCAGTAACATGGATTTTCTGAAGTATGTTTGTTGTCTGTTTATATAAAAATTGCATTATCAGTGCACCTTCTGATAATAGAATTTATAAGAGTAATGATACACACAAACAGATATTTGGATGTTCCTATTTTCATGGAAGGGTTTGCCTACCCACTACTGTGTCATCCTTATTTTGGGGTTTTATTACCAGATTTTAGTGACTGTCAATCCTATATCTTGTAACGTGGAGAATGTGCCCTACTTCTTGTTCCTCACTCTCTCCTTTTCTACCTTCTCAAAAGCTCATCGCCTTCAGGAGAAATACCTACAATTCCTCATAGCATAGGAAATATTTATTCAAACTGCATAAATTTCAGTTACCCGGTACCTCCAAAAATCTGAAACCTACTTCTGTTTTCAAATTTTCCATACCCCTGAGTGTAAAGTACATAATTCTTACCTTCTCCAAGTGATCACTTAGCTATACAAGGTATTTATGTATTACATCAGTCAGCTATTACTGCAATAATGCTATATAAGAAACAATCTCAAAATCTCAGTGACCTACAACACTTATTTTTCTCACTTGTGGCTCTGTGGGACAAATGAGATCATTCTACTTCAGGCTGTGGGTCAGAGTCAGGTCTGTTCCATGTGTCTTCTCATCCTGGGACCAGTAGCTTTCCTGGGCACGTTCTTTGCAAGCAGATGGCAGAAGCACAAGAGAGCAAACCAAGCTGAGCAAACACATTTAAAGCTTCTGATTGGACGTGAGTTCTACCCAATTTCATTGGCCAAAAACAAGGCGGCAACAGTAGGATGGAGAAGTACACTCTGCCCCAAAAGGGAGCCACTGTGACATCATAAAGCAAAGGGGATGTGATAATTGTGATCATTCTATTACAGGCAGGAAGTGAAGAATAATCCAGTATGAGCAATAAACCAATGTGAACAATAATGCAATCCATACCATGTATGGGAATCTCAAATCTATTCTCTGTCATTTACAGGAGTTGAAGTTGATTGGACTGGATATTTCACACTTTGCTGCAGACCTTCCACTGAACCGATGTAAAAATCGCTACACAAACATCCTACCATGTAAGATTGTCAATAATGCCAATCCTACTCATGTCTTCTAAAGGCTGAAGGGCTGTTACTGAAGATTAATCAGTTTCAGGAATCTCTGGCCAGACCCAGTAACGGTCTGTATCTTCAAAGCCATCTCTGTGATTGCATTGATCACATTGGTGCTTTGATGTCATTAGATCCTGTCATGTGTAGGAAAATTTAATAATTATGCTTTTAAATAAATTGTATCTGAACAGAAAAGACCGACCATTTGGCTTTTGGGAGATCAAAAAGTATTAGCCAAAGTAGGGACAAGATAATCTGTGCTCATAACCTATTTTCAGTCAATTCATTGACAATGGAAGGAGGCAAATGGAAAGGGAGTGCAAGGTGTGAAAAAACCTCTTTTCTTACTTCTGGCAAGTTCTGCCATTCCTTAGCATTTTGTAATAAAAGCAACATTCAAAGAACAAAATAATGCCATTTTTAGTAACATGAATGGACCTAGGACTTGTCATACTGAGTGAAGTAAGTCAGACACAGAAAGACAAATATCATATGATATTGCTTACATGTGGAATCTAAAAAATAGGGTACAAATGAACTTATTTACAAAACAGAAATAGAGTCACAGATGTAGAAAACAAACTTATGGTTACCAAGGGATAAGGGGGGGAGGGATAAATTGGGAGATTGAGACTGACATATACACGCTACTATATATAAAATAGATAACGAATAATAACCTGCTGTATAGCACAGGGAACTCTACTCAGTACTCTGTAATGGCCTATATGGGAAAAGAATCTTAAAAAAAAAATAAAGAGTGGATATATGTATATGTATAACTGATTCACTTTGCTGTGCAGCAGAAACTAACACAACATTGTAAATCAACTATACTCCAATAAAATTTTTTTTTAAAAGTAACGAAGAAAAAGTAATATAAAGTACGTACAGGACAATTAAAATACATTCCAATATAGATTTAACTTTCCTCTCTGCTACACTCTAGGGGGAACTGGGAAAGAAGGGAAAAGTACAAAGCTCTAGAAAGAGAACTCCCTCCTTTAAAAGGGTTCTTGACAAAATTAAGTACTATTATCATTACAACACCTTACTTCTGTACACATTTCAGGATTTACTTTTTTCATGTGAAGTCCATTTACAAAAAGACCATCAACTCCATCTTCTCTTCTCACGGCTTCCCAAAAGTAGTGAATTCTCTGGATGTCCCTGAGTGAAATGGAAATCCTGTGTTTAGGCTACATTCTATGGCCTTACACGCAACCTACCAGATATTTTAGTTCCTGTACATATTCTCCACAATCCCCAAAAAACCTGGAGACCACTCTTTCAAGGACAGGAGGGCTGAGGGGAGGAAATATTGGTGGGGAGATATTTATATATTTATTTAAACCAGAAGCTAAGATTGAGATAGGCTAAAATATTAAGCTAAAATAAATTTTTTCTACCTACCCTATCACTGACCGGTTTGACTTGGTACTGAGTACAGATATTGGGTACAGAATTGTCTTGACAAGTCTTCCTTCCACACTGATTTTTTTTTTTTCTGGTTCATTTGTTTTGTTTTATATCTGTTAATCCTGAACTCCTAATTTATCCCTCCCCACCCATTTCCCTTTTGGTAACCATAAGTTTGTTTTCTTTCTGTGAGTCTGTTTCTGTTTTGTAAACAAATTCACTTGTATCATTTTTTTTTTTTAGATTCTACATATAAGTGATATCACACGATATTTGTCTTTGTCTGACTTACTTCACTTAGTAAAATAATCTCTAGGTCCATCCATGTTACTACAAATGGCATTATTTCATTCTTTTTTATGGCTGAGTGATATTCCATTGTGTGCATATACCACATCTTCTTTATCCATTCATATGTTGATGGACATTTAGGTTGCTTCCACGTCTTGGAATAGTGCTGCTATGAACATTGGGGTGCATGTATCTTTTTGAATTAGAGTTTTCATTTTTCTGGATATATGCCCAGGAGTGGGATTGCAGGATCATATGGTAACTCTATTTTTAGTTGTTAAGGAACCTCCATACTGTTCTCCATAGTGACTGCACCCTTCCACTCTGATTTTTTTTTTTTTTTAATATTTATTTATTTATTTATTTATTTATTTTTGGCTGTGTTGGTTCTTCATTTCTGTGCGAGGGCTTTCTCCAGTTGCAGCAAGCGGGGGCCACTCTTCATCGTGGTGCGTGGGCCTCTCACTATCGTGACCTCTCTTGTTGCGGGGCACAGGTTCCAGACGTGCAGGCTCAGTCGTTGTGGCTCACGGGCCCAGTTGCTCCACGGCATGTGGGATCTTCCCAGACCAGGGCTCGAACCCGTGTCCCCTGCATTGGCAGGCAGATTCTCAACCACTGCACCACCAGGGAAGCCCCTCACTCTGACTTTTAATATTTTTCTCCTTATGCTTTACAGATGACTTTAGCCGAGTGAGATTAATCTCCATGAATGAAGAGGAAGGTGCAGACTACATCAATGCCAACTACATTCCTGTAAGTAGTCAAAATTAAAAATTTTAAAAATCAGGCGTCCAAATTCTAACCCAGCCAGTGGAAGACTATTAGGGCTTCAGGGATGTGTCAAACAGTTCAGTAGAGAGCCGTTCTCCACTAAGCACTCCAACTCTAAAGAACAGTTTCCATTATTCCATTTTAGAATAAAGAATAGGGAGAAAAAGAAGCCCAGAGACTAGTAATATACAAATTTCTTTGAAAAGGACTAGTGAAATTGAAAGTAGATCATTATACTAAAGATCATCTTTCTTGTGCTTAAATGTCAGTGTCAGCAACCAAACTCAAAGGGCTGCACCTGAGCACCTGTGCTTTTAAAATGTATCTGTAAAGACAGTGGTTGTTATTGTTAAAAGGTGTGGGTGTGGTTTTTAGGCTTCCCCCCCAAAAATGTGTAAAATCATATGGATTTATACAGTCAGCTACCATGACTGCCTCCTTGATGAAAAAAGGAGAAAATATTATATACGTGCATGATCCCTTGCCATTTTATCCCCAGTAAATTCTCAGTTTTTTCTCATTTGTGTGAAACAGCATTTGGTGTTGACTGTAGCTCCTTAGGTGACAATTTTGTCACTTACCTTCCAGGGATACAACTCACCCCAGGAGTATATTGCCACACAGGGGCCTCTGCCTGAAACCAGAAATGACTTTTGGAAGATGGTCCTACAACAGAAGTCTCAGATTATTGTCATGCTCACTCAGTGTAATGAGAAAAGGCGGGTAAGTGCCTAGTGGGGTCAGCCCCACTTAGCAGAAAAGCCTGTACCAGCCACTGCCATGGATTAAATGCTTATTGTCTACTGGAAACTATTCTACTTGCTTCATTCTTCATCCTCAAAATAATCCTATACAGTTCTTCAGAGGCAAGTCGTTCGCTTTCCCTAAATGAGTATAGACTATTTCCTCCCTAGCTGTTTGTTTTAAAAGGTTGTGCTATTGTCCCCTCAGGTGAAATGTGACCATTACTGGCCATTCACGGAAGAACCCATAGCATATGGAGACGTCACAGTGGAGATGATCTCAGAGGAAGGGCAGGATGACTGGGCCTGTAGACACTTCCGGATCAACTATGTAAGTCACAGAGTGTGGGTTCAGGAGCTGTCCCCACGCTGAGGGAACCCCCAGGGTCAGGAGACCAATCCCCCTTCATGGGAGACTATGAGCACCTCAGACTTGGCAACACGGCTTCCTCCAAGACAAAAATCCCACGTGTAATGTGCTTGTTTCCTAACTCCTCGAGAATGGTGTGGATTAAATACTTACCCTGGAGAGCCCGAGGAGATGGAATCAGAAGGCTGCAGCATTCCAGCTCAGATTTCAGCCAGGGTAATAGAAGACACGGTGACCCACTGCCCGCCAGGCATGACTGAGGAGAGAAGTGTTGTCACTACTTATATTAACCATATATGGGTATATTTAGGATATACAAGCACCTGCATTATAAATTAAAATTTAGTTTTCGATGTAGTGGTTTGGGTTTTATTTCGCTTTGTTTGGCTTTGTCCCTTATTTTGTTGTAGTTTGGCTTTTATTATTTCTAAGGTACTTCTGGACCTTATTCATCATGGTTTCCGAGCTCTTTTGAAATGCTATTGAATTCTGATTGTTAGAATGTCAGAAAAGTCTATTTTTCCCGTAACGACTGCTACGTCTCTGCTGACAGGCAGCCTTTTGAGCTCATGCTGAATGTCTGTGGGCCAGGCGAGGTGCTGACATCAATCGCAGTCACTCCGGTTCCTTCTTCACTGAGGGCAGCCCTAGAAAACAGGAGGGAAGTTTTACTAGTATTCTCCACCTAAACATGGTCTCTGGTGAGGACAGACTTAATACTAAAGTCCTCATTAAAATGTGCTTCTCTGCTTAGAAACAACATTTCCTCACAGTGCAGATCAGAGGATGAACAAAAGACCCTGCTTCATGAAGCCCATGAGCTAAGAATGAGTTTTACCTTTGTAAAAGTTGGAAAAAATTAAAAGAAGAATAATATTTCACAGGAAATATTATATGGAAATTATAAAATTCCAATTTCAATGTCCATAAATAACATTTTATTGAAGCATAGCCACAGATTTGTTTACTGATTTTCTATGACTCTTTCTGTGCTACATCAAGCTTGAATAGTTGCCACAGAGACTGTATGATCCACAAAATCTAAAATATTTACTATCTGCCCTTTACAGAAAATGCTTGATGACCTTAACATAGGAAATGGAAGCAAGGATTGTTCATATCATTGCAACCCACGTACTCATTAACTCACCATTTATTGATACCTACAAGAAACAAATCACTCTTAACCACTACTAGTTAACAACGGCTTTTGCTACATTGAGAATTTAGGCAAATCCCAGTGTAACTGTTAACAAGCTGCTCCAGGCTGTTCCATCTCTTTGAAATGCCCATCTCTTCCTGTTCCCTAAACACACTCCTACTCAGAATTTCAGCTCAAATGTTCGCTCCTTTATCAAGCCTTCCCTAGTCTCAAAAGACCTTTCTCCCTTTCCTCTCCTGCTCTAGTTTCATGTATATCACTCCATCACAGTGCACCATACATGGTTATAATTCTCTCATTTCATGTCTGCCTTCCCATCTGTAATGGACTCAAGTCCCATGTACTATAATGGACTCAAGTACCCTGTTTTAATAATCCTTGTAATCCTAACCCTTAGCCACTTAATAAATCTTCATGGAATTAATAAATCAGTGAATGAATGTTTTCAAAAATAATAAATCACTTAGAAAACATCAACAGACTTAGCCATCAGAGAAAATGTTTGACAATCTCAATTCCACTTGAACTCTCCTTTCTTTCTTGGCTATTTTACTCAGAAAGCCAGTATAAACTGCTATACAAATACAGAGTAAATCTCTCCCTAGGTTTTACATCTGGGAGAAAAAAGTTGCAAAGCAAAAATAATGTCTGCTCCCTTGACTGGGAAAAGTGACATCGATCACTGTATGATCAATACTATGTTCTTGTCCTTGGTCTTAAATAATAACTTTTCAATGACAACCATGTGAAGGGCTTGAAACATAGGAATAAAACGCTGAATAGTAGACTTGTCTGGTTTTTAATACAGTAGTTGCAAGCATCTGATCCCAGAGCGCCCCCTTTTGGCCATAAACAAGTAGAATCTAAATTTTAAGCTCCTGCAACGAAGGTTAAATTACCAAAGAACATTGTGCTGTGCTGATGAATACCTTTTTCTATTTTTTTCATTTTTTGCTTATATACTTCTTTATTCCCTCCATGTTGATATGTGGAAATTTTCAGAGTACAACCAGATAAATTTACACAAGTGAGGAAATCAGAGTATGAGAAATTTTGGAATGGTTAAGTAAGATGTAACCAGCAGGGTTTTCTCATTTAATAGAAAGGAGGAAAATGACCATAACACAAAATTTGTCACTTTCCAGTACTTGAAACTTGGCATGAACTGAGTAAGAACTGGAGACTAAAACCCAACAAAAACCTGTTTGTTCCCATTACTTGTGCCTTGCTATTCAGCTGACAGGAATCACCCATCTGATACAAGACCTCTGCCCTGCAGCTACAGAGAGACTAATCACAATTTAAAGCTTTCTTATTTTTGAACCACCTTGCATATTTTAGCTGGATACATTTTCAGATACATTTTAGAATATATATATTCTAATATAGTTATATATATATAGGTATATGTATGTATGTATGTATATGTATATATTTGGTCAATGAAAATAACCAATAAACAATCTACAATAGGAATATTTATTTGAACCACACTGAGGACTAGAGCCTGGAAGACAGCCTCTCAGATAACTCTGAAGAACTGCTCTGGAGAAGCATGATTTTCAGCACAGTTTTCTATCTTGTCAGAACAAGGAATATTAAACAAGTCAGGGATACATTCCTTCAAGATTTCAAAAAAACCCAGATCAGCACATACACAGCAAGCCAGTACGGCCTTGGCACCTGGGAAGGGACTCTTATCATGGAAGGAGGACCAGCATGGGCATCCCAGGAACAGGGACATTTATCTTCATTTTCAACATGGACATTCTTTACTTCTGGCCAACGCACCCTTTTCTTTAATAATTAAAGCAAGTGTACAATGTATGTTTGATAGGTCACAAACAGGCTGTTCTGGTTAGCATAAGATTCAAGTTAACTCACGTATAGCCCAGAATGACTTCCCGTACTTCAATACGTAAAAATTTCTTTTATCAAAACACATATATCCTACAATGTATGAGTCTTGTGCTCAGCCTGTGATCCGCATTTGGAAAGAGTGAGCATTTTCGTGAATTTTTCTGGGCAACCAAAGCTATCTGGGGATAGAGTATACTTAAATCCTCCGGGTGTTGAGTAATTCATTCATTCTGCACAATTTATTATGCTTGAGTTACTTTCTTGCCATACTTCCTGAAGACAGCAGTGAGGATGGCCAGCATCTTTGCAGATTTCATGCTCCATGTTTCGAAGACAAAGCCCTTGAACTTGCTCATAGAGAGAGACATTGCGTATGGCTGGGGACGTGTGGCCTTAGGCCAAGGAGACAGTGGGTCTAGTTGAAGTGCTGACATTTATATTTATACAAATATTATTATATTTTTATGTAGACATTTATTTATATTTCTAATTTTTACCTCACCCAAGACCAGTGACACTTTGAAATTCACTTCTCTCTAATACCTGAAAACCTAAACTTTAACTCCAAACTCATAGCCAGACCAAATTCTTCCAAAGTATGATATAGTGTTCTATCTCCTGAGTGGATTCTAGGGTCTTAGCAAATTTGAGGGGTGAGGGATGCATTAGATCTTTGTGAGGCTTGGATTTGGAATATTTCTGATAGTTGATAGCAAGAGCAGAATAAAACTTTATGCTTATCAATTAGTAGGGACTTAAAAAAAGTAAATCTTGGAGGACGCACATCCTAGCTGATATTTACACAGGTCAGAGGGAACAACAATATATTTGGTATACGGGTTCATATGAATGGGAAAATATACAAAACATACCCATTTACTGGGATTCCCAGAACCACCCGTTGAAATGCACTGAGCTGGATGACAGCAAGTGGTAGTTATCATGCTGTGGTAGTGATGAGGATATCTAACAGATACCATCCTTCACAAACACAATCACACTTAATCTCCACGACAACCCTTGTTAAAGATATCATGAGACCATTTTCAAATGAGAGAACACTGGTATTCAGCGAGTTTGTCTTCGTCAGTTCCCCTAGCATCCGATCCCAAGACAAGGATTGTTATATAGGGGATTTTTTGAAAGTGTAATGTTGGGTAAGATCTGTCCAGGAGCAAAGGAAGCAGGATAGGACAGTAGAGGTGTCCCGTCTTGACTTTTTGTGCCCCAGTATCAATCACTCGTTAGCTGCAGGCTGCCCTCAGCCTGAGAACGCTATCTCTTAGGCACTTCCCAGCAAGGTCTCCCCCTTCAGTGGCAGACGCCTGTAAGGAGCGGGGTGCAGCTAGATGCTATTAGCAGCGCCAGGGAAAGGGGGTGCAACAGCCTGGCCCAGTGGACCCAAGCAGGGCACCAACAGCATCTTCCAGTATTTAATTCATCGCCCAGAGCTGATGTAACTTCTAAATGGCAGAGCCAGGATGCAGATCCTGATCTGCTCAAGCTCTTATCACTACAGAGGCATGGATTAGCCTATTTATCCTACGATCTGAAGCTTTATACAATTAGTATTTTTTTTTCAGGGCCTGCTTTGTGCCAGACACAATGCTGAGAGCTGGAAAGGGAGATGTACCGACCAGGAGTGAAATGTGGCTTTACCATCGCTTGTGACCTGCCTCCGAGGCCTGAGCCATCCTGACGGGGGACTGAGAGATTAACGCTTGTTTTTCTCCTAAAGGCTGACGAGGTGCAGGATGTGATGCATTTTAACTACACTGCGTGGCCTGATCACGGGGTGCCCACAGCCAACGCTGCAGAAAGCATCCTGCAGTTTGTACACATGGTCCGACGGCAAGCGACAAAGAGCAAAGGCCCCATGATCGTGCACTGCAGGTAACCTCATCAAATGCATTGTCGGTTAGAAATCACGGAGGAAATTGCCCACCATTAAACCGCTGACCAGACTGAATTAACAGTTAAATCAGTTACGATTTTTTAAAATGTATGATTAACTGAAGTCTTACTAGATACATGATTTACTTATAATACGGCTATTTGAGATTAATAATATTATTGCCATTATCAGATTAAAAAAAAAAATCTAAGGAGTAGAAAGATTAAGGGAGTCACAAAAGTTCATGCATCCAGAACATGGAGGAGTTCGTATTCAAATCCAGGCACACCCGTCTCCAAAGGCCGGGCTTTTAAGCACCGTGTGATAGTACCCTATCCTATCAAGGATTCTGTGGGCTTATTAACAGAGCCAAATACAAAGTCAAATTAAAAATAGCCAATCACAACCCAGAGGAATAGAAATAGAAATAAAAAGCAAGTTGAAGGAAAGGTGAAATAAAAACATTCGGCTCATGAAGATAAACATATTTGCTAGGTTTCTCTTCCAGATTATCTCTAAATTTCCAGATGGTGCGGATAAAAGGGGCTATATGATCTACTGCATTATCAAAAATCAAGGACCACACTAATCCCTTACAGAAAGAGTTATCTTTGAATTTAAGCTTTCTTTCCTACCATGTGAACAAAGCTCCATCAAAATCCAGCAGCGTGACATAATGTTGTTGTGAAATGTTTATGCAGCCTCAGAAGAGCCAGGGATATAAATGCACTCCTGTTGTGTATCAGCAATAGAAGCGGGATAAAGCTGTCAGAGGAGGCATTGGCAGCCAGTAATCCTGGATCTAGTACCTTGGTCTGTGAACTAGAATGGCTAAGGGTGTGTGTGTGTGTGTGTGTGTGTGTGTGTGTGTGTGTGTGAGAGAGAGAGAGAGAGAGAGAGAGAGAGAGAATGTGTCTCCCTGGGAAGAAAAATGTTTCATAAGCTACCAAGGTTCTGATTAGGGAGATTACCCTTGCTGTCAGTCATTCCCAGGTCAAAAGCTTTGCTTCACCAGATGAAATTATCTCATCTCAAAATGGTTCTTTCCAAGAGCAGAAAATAAAGCTGCTCAACCCTGGGGTCAAACACATGGACTCCTTTCACACACATATCAGGGTAGCAGGTACAGTTCTGGATGTGACTTTGCAAGTGTTCACCCAGACACAGAACATTTTATCTGAGAAGATAAATCCTAAGAGGGAAGAATTGTCTGGTAGAAGAAGCAAACCAGGGCTCTGAACTCATGGTTTTTCCTGTTGGATTTCTCTCCCAGCACATCCCACTTGTAAATTGGTTTTGATTTCTATTTCCTCATATTCCCTCATAATCCGGAGTTCAGAACCAGTTGGCACTTCAGCCTGTGGGTGATTGGAGGAAAAGGACAGCTGACTTGAACTGTGACCCTGGGGACTGTGGTGGAGGACTGGTCAACCCATATCACTCCACTTCCCTCTATGCTCTGAGCCCTGGGATCTGGGGACTGGAAGAGACTGGGTCCAAGTATTAAATCTGATTTTGAGGCAACTATCTGGGAGAATGAAGCCGACCAGCACCCACTAGCAGGGCAGACGCACTTTAAGGAAGGTCTGAGACGATGAACTTGACCTAGGGCTGAAGACGCACAAATTACCAGGGCCCCAGCCCTAGAACTAGGGTGTGTGGGGGGGCATCTCAACTAAACTTTCGAGCTGGGTGTGAGGGCTTAACTCTGAGGCTACTCAGAAGACTGGAATTGTTTACGTGTATCAGCTCCCTGGGGGGCCGGAACTGACTCTCCAGGAGACTCCATATGGAATCCTTACTTTCCTAAGGAACAGAAACCCTGGGGGGCGGGATGGGCAGGTGTGGCCAAGGCAGACCCACACCTCTCTAAGAGAGGTCGCAGTGATCGAACTGTGGCATTAGGAGACACATCAACCACAAGTGCATACTTAAACATCAGTTAAGTGGGAAATATTGTCAATTTCATCTTTTTTTCTCAATGATGCTACATGTAGTTTTGGTGTGTTTTTGGTTTTTGGTTTTGGTTTTGGTCTTTTTTCATCGCCAGTTTGTTTCCAACAGTGTAGAAGCGCTAAGTGATGTGTGTCGGAACCTCTTTTTCAGTGCTGGAGTCGGCCGGACAGGAACATTCATTGCCCTGGACAGGCTCTTGCAGCATATCCGGGATCATGAGTTTGTGGACATCCTAGGGTTGGTGTCAGAAATGCGGTCATACCGGATGTCTATGGTGCAGACCGAGGTAGGGGCATAATCACATGTATTTTTAAACTTGCCCTTGACTGAAAAACTTCCCATTATTCAATCTCATACGTCAAAACCATTGTCTCGAATTTTTTTTTTTTTTGCATCTGCCGTTCCCAGTTTCTTATTGTGCACATTCAAACTGCTCCAAGGTATATAAGAAACAGATATTAGTCTCTAGAAATCCATTCGTTGTATTGTGCCCGCACTTTTATTGGTGTTACATGCCCTGCAGTAACCCAGAGCTCATGGGTGTATCCGTAATGGAATAAAAGCTCTTTGAACAGACTGAGAGTTCGGTGAAGGTGACAGCCGTCTGGGGAAATGCCACCAAGTGGAGACTTTAAAACTGATGTGATTTAATTTCTATACAAAATGCTAGATTTGATTCAATAAGTTTATCATTAGTTTGCCCTTCCTGTGGCTCAATTCACTTTTGATGATAATATGGGTTGACTTTGTGCTTTGTGATGAAATAAAATCCTTGCGATTTTAAGGATTTCCAGCCTCTCATCTGCCAGCACTGCCAATCCCTTGAGCTAAATGAATGGAATCGTCATTGTAACAACATGGAGGCATCCCCAGAAATATATATCAGTGCTACGTGCTCCCCTTCCTCCTCTTCTCCCAGGTGCTCTCCACCTCGAAGCCTTAAAACGCACTCAGGCTGGAGTGGCAGCCCCAGACAGACAGCACCACACTGCCCTAGAGCAGCAGTGGGTGTGCACCTGTGCGGGTTCACAAACCCAAGCACAATAGTTTCTTCGTAATCCGAGTCACCCAGCCGTACTCGCAACTTCTTAGCTTCAGGCGAACACTAATCCTTTTTCTCGAGGAGTGTGTGTGGGAGGAACACTTGAGGACTGGAGCCCAGCCTGGCCCGACCTCTGACTCAGTTCCCAAGGGATTAAAACCTGCCTTAATCTGCCTCATGCTTTTCCCACCAATCACCACTAGATGTCAGTATAACTCAAAAGTCCACAGTCCGGGCTGCCGTCTCAATGCTTCCGGTTTCCCCTTTCCCACCCTTTTTACGTTTCTCTCCTGCCTCCCCATCCCGTCTGACCAAGGCTTGGCACAGACCTTCCAATCTGTTTATTTCTGAGCTCTAGCAAGATCATAGCACTTTGGAAAGAGTAACTCATTCACATTCAGACGGCTCAGGGATGATTAGGAAGCAAGACATCTATTAGCGTGCTCACTTCCTTGAGATCACTCACGTTCCAGTTCTGCTACCTTCTAATTTACCACTGTGGAGACATAGACATTATCCTATTCTCATAAGTTTAAAATGTCCTGGTTTCCCAGACAAGCCCAACTACCTAGTGATTAAACAGTGCGTTATGAATCCGTCCATATTTTTGGCTTTCACTTCCATAAATCTGTATCCACCTATGTGATTAAAACTCTCTGTTATGTGTATTGATCTCCAAGCTTCAAAGGGCCACTCCTTATTTTAAGTATTTTGGATTTGATGAATTGTCTGCCCCCATTGACTTAATGCGTACCTTTTATAATTTTATAGACTGTGATTACAGCCTGTTGGCTTTCAACTTTCCAACGACAGCATCCTAATCCCTTTTTAAAAGGTTTACCTTCACACGGTAGACCCTCTATCCAATTTTCAGTGCCATTATCTTTCTTCACGTGTGGTAATCCCAGGACACCAGGGCCACCACCATGTGCCTTTCTGCAAAGCTGAGAAAAAGTTGGGTTTTCTCTGTAACTTTCTTTCCTCAAATTTTGACTGCTTCTTTGTTTATGGTCGTATTTTAGGTTGACATCTCCAGGGAAACAGTCTTTTTTAAGTACGATATCCCTTCCCTGAACTCTCGTGGGAAAATTCAAAGTCAGCAGAAGAGGCAGAGGTCACCATGGGTCACTTATTTTTCCCAACTGTTCCAGTTCACGCTTGAGTTCCCTCAGGATTTTGCAGTGATCCTCTCTAGTTCAAGTTATTTATTTATGTCGGTTTTGTTAGTTATGTCTGGAACAACTTGTCCAGTGATTTACCTCTGTTTTCCTCATTCCTGTGCTCTTTGTGGCTCAGCCTGTAACTTGAATGTTAGGATTTCCTTAACATCCTCCTTGAGCACATTCACGCCCCAGTCCTGCTGCCTCCTAGTTTACTGATGGTAATAATAAAGAGCAGAGTAAAACATTATTTTTCTTCATCATCCCAGAACACTCCTTTGACATTAACGGTTTTCAAGAGGTCAGAATGATTCTCCAGCTGAGTCGATGTATATACAGAAACCACAGTGTGTTGTGTACAGCTTACCTCCCATGCTGGTTTTTAATTTTCCTACGCCCTCTTGATGGCCCATTGCCTTGATTCTAGTACCCCACCCCCTCTACAAGCAGCAGAAGTCACTGATTAATTTGACCATATCCTCCGATGCATATTTCAGGTCCCTGCAACACGCCGCATGGGCCGTATTTTGATGAGCCCCCTTCCCCTTTCTCAGCTGACCAGGCACGCCGTGTGGACCCCTGCACAAGAGCAGCAAGGGGTAGTCAGAGAGTAGGGTGGTCAGGCCAGACCCCAAAAGAGGCCCAGGACCGACCCTGACCACTGTACAACTCACTTCACCTCTCAAATCTCCCATTCCGATGAACAGATACACGCTACTATATATAAAATAAATAACGAACAAAGACCTACTGAACAGCACAGGGAACTAGACTCAGTATTTTGTAATAACCTATAAGGAAAAGGATCTAAAAAAAAAATAGACATAGATGTATGTGTAACTGAATCACTTTGCTGTACACCTGAAACTAACACAACATTGTAAATCAACTATACTTCAATTTTTAAAAAATTAAACAATAGAAATATATATTTTTAAAAAGCTCCCATTCCTCATCTGTAAAAAGTGAAGGACAACGTTCATTAGTTGTCTGTTGTAAAGTATACATCAGGTGAACCGATATCATCAAGATAAGTGCTTTGAAATTGTAAAGTGCCACACGTGGATGGCCTTCGCCTCTCCTGGGCTCTCTTCTATTTTTATCAAAGGTTTTCTTTAATTTTCCTCTAATAGGCTTTCCCTGGAGGTCAGCTAGGGCCTTGCTTTGAGCAGCCGCTTCTCCTCATCGGCAGACTCCTGATTTCTCAGGAACTCTCAGAGATGCGTCTGTAAATAGTCTTTTATTTACTTTTCCTGTGGCCTAGCTACTTTATTTACTTATTTATTTAGACACAATATTTGGCCACTGCGTAGGTATGGGTTGAGAGACTAGCCAGTCTCTGTCCTTATCGATGCCCTGTGCTGCACTCAACACCAGAAACAATGGAGGGATATGTCATAACAAGAAAGGGAAGCTCAGTTACTGGTGTGATATTGTCACAATATAAGGGAATATATTTTCCCCAAATTTCGTTGAAAAATACATGTGAGTCCAGGGAAGTTTGAAGTATTTATTTTTATCCTTTGTATGAAGTTGTTATACAAAAGCCTCCTTGAAATCCTGTGGTTATCTTAACTGGTTCTTATTTATTAATTTTTTTTTTTAATAGAGGGAAGGATTATTTATTTATTTATTTATTTTTATTTTTGGCTGTGTTGGGTCTTCGTTTCATGCGAGGGCTTTCTCCAGTTGCAGCAAGCGGGGGCCACTCTTCATCGCGGTGCGCGGGCCTCTCACTGTCGCGGCCTCTCTTGTTGCGGAGCACAGGCTCCAGACGCGCAGGCTCAGTAGTTGTGGCTCACGGGCCTAGTTGCTCAGGCTCAGTAGTTGTGGCTCACAGGCCTAGTTGCTCTGCGGCATGTGGAATCTTCCCGGACCAGGGCTCGAACCCGTGTCCCCTGCATCGGCAGGCAGATTCTCAACCACTGCGCCACCAGGGAAGCCCTTAACTGGTTCTTTTTTAAAGGTTATTTTTAATGGTATTACTTAGAGAGAAACTCCGGAAAATAAGGAAAAAGGAGAAATGACCTTGACTTCATGGCATAAAGACAGCTACTCTCAATATTTTGGCATATCTCATCTCGGCCTTCATTCAACTTTAATGCTCACACAATTGTGCTCATATGCCCTATACACATATGCTAATTTTACATTCTGATTTTTCACTGAATGTTTTGCTACCTGTATCATCCCAAATTGCCTAAAACTCTATAACTCTCATTTTAAAGACTGAATACTGTTTCATTTTAGATATGCTGTTGCTTACTTAAAACATTCTCCTTTTTATAGGACATTAAATTGGATTCTTTCCTTTCTTACTTTTATCTGTCCACAATGCCATTTATTAGCATTTTATTCATTGTATCTCCACCAACTGTAGGTAAAAATGATTGCTTCAACAAACTCAAATCATCATTGAATATTATTTTTTCCATTAGGTTTGCTTACTTTATAGATAAAAAATAGTTTTAATTTACAATTTTTTATTACTCGGCCATTTTTTGCATATGGTTTAATATTTTCTCAGTTTACTTAAATATTTAATAAGCACAAACTAAGTGCTGGGTATTAGGAATAAAAAGACACGGTCCCTGCCTTCCAGGAATATTTGGTCTAGTGGTCAGTGTATTTTATTTATTTGTCACTTTAAGTGTGCATGTTACTGATGTGGATGAATTTTAAACAAAGATGAAGGTATCAACATTTGTCATAATTCTAGAAAATATTCCCTCTCAGTTTCTGGTTTGCCTTTTATTTTATTCTTTTTACTGCTTTTTAAATACAATAGTTTGACATTTTTATTTGTAACTTATTTCATTGTTTAAAGTTTAAACAGTCCTTCCTTAAAGTAATCAGAGAAAAATTAACCTATATTTTCCTTTATATTTTTATGGCTTAATTCATTAAACTTCCTGGAATTTATTTCAGTGTATTATGAGGTGATGTGCTACTTTTTTTTTCAAATAGCCCCATGATTTATTGATTGAATATTCATTGCCTTTAGCATTAAGTAGTGATAGTCTAAGCCCTATTATTACTCAAACTATTTCTACAGTTGATTCTCTTGGATTTTCTAGTTATAAAATTGTGTCATATATATGGAATCTAAAAAAAAAACAAAAAAAACTGGTTCTATGAACCTAGGGGCAGGACAGGAATAAAGACGCAGATGTAGAGAATGGACTTGAGGACACGGGAAGGGGGAAGGGTAAGCTGGGACAAAGTGAGAGAGTGGCATTGACATATATACACTACCAAATGTAAAATAGATAGTTAGTGGGAAGCAGCCGCGTAGCACAGGGAGATCAGCTCGGTGCTTTGTGACCACCTAGAGGGGTGGGATAGGGAGAGTGTGAGGGAGACACAAGAGGGAAGGGATATGGGGATATATGTATATGTATAGCTCATTCACTTTGTTATAAAGCAGAAACTAACACAACATTGTAAAGCAATTACACTCCAATAAAGATGTTAAAAAAAATTGTCTCATAAATAATGAAGAATGTTTCCCTTGACATCACATCATATCATTTAATACTGCCATAGTATTAAAATATTATATTTTTGCACAAAGATATCTTGCTCTAAAACATGTCTTTGTCTTTTGCTCCAGGAGCAGTACATTTTTATCCATCAGTGTGTGCAGCTGATGTGGATGAAGAAGAAGCAGCAGTTCTGCATCAGTGACGTCATCTATGAGAATGTCAGCAAGTCTTAGCTCAGAATCCAGACCAGTAAGTAGAGAAGAACCCATCATGGGCACCCTGTCTTAGAACAATGGGAGAGGACATGATGGGATACAACAAAGGCAGCAGTGGCTATTTGTGCTGACTCTGACCCCACAAAGGTGGTCACAGGGAGGTGGTCATAGGGAGAGACAAATACCATAGCAGATCTTTGAGCTTCAGTGGGCCTTGGTTGGTGGGTGTGGCATGCAAGAGCTTCAGCAACTCATGAAGATTTGCCCTCCATTCCCTCCACCCTGAACCTTAAATTACTCTGATATTGGATCTGTGCCTGCAATATCAGAATATTACCATCCAACACTATTTATCTAGATACTTTATGCAAACATTTTACTGACTACAAGGGCCATACAAGGGGCTACAAAGAAGACATGAGCTGAAGTAGACACCCCAAAGAAGAAAAACAATATTGACAATAGTCTTAGGTTAGCGGAGTTTTCAAATGCCTTGATCTCATCTATTATGTGAGTACTTACTTGAGAACATCGTGAAAAAAAAATCGTAACACAGTCAATGCCTCGTGCTCATGTTTTAACTAGGAGATCAGATTTCGGAGGTGTAAGTAATCTTGGCTAAAGTAACAAGTAATCTTCTAACTCAACTCAGTAAACAGAGCATAGAATGTGTCTGAATATATTAAGGTTGGAGAGATCGTTGACAGGGAGAGAGAGGACAAGGGTGCCTTGAGGAAGAAGTATGGAAGGATATGGACTAGTGAGTACCAGGATAGGATTAGCATCAGACCATTACATCCATCAACAAAGACAGACAGAAAGCACAAGAAGGCAGGAAGGATAAAGAATAAGGAAAGACAAACAGAGACAAATCTGCAGGTAGAGGGAAAGACAGAGCCACAGAAAGGAGGACTTGCACAGAGAAAGATGCACAGATAAACCCACGTCCACATGGGCTGTGGGGTTGAGTGTAATGAGAGCTCGTGATGGAATCAGGAGGTGGTCGCTGTACTTCCAGCCACAGAGCTGTTGATGACCGGCTTTGCTCTCCCAGGCTGCTTACCGTCTTCCTCTCTCTCCCATTTACAGGACAGGACATGATGTGAACCCATCCTCCCTTGCTTCCAAGAGTTTTTTGGGGGGGCTCTACTAGCCATTTGCTAAAAAGGGCCCTGCTTTGTAGTATGTGGCCAAGGAGATAATTTATCTCATAGAAGCACCGGGAAGACTTAGCCTTAAAGAGCCTACAGTGTCTTTTTGGACTCTCACTTCTGGACATTCAATAATGGACCAAATTCAACCGGACACCAGAAAGGTCCAGACGCTTTGCAAAGGGCAGGAAGCACGACACTTCCGAAGAGTTTCGCTGGACCTTTGCTGGTTGGGCTGAGTTTTTTGTCGTTGTTTTTAAGTGCAATAATTTTTGTACGTGTGTGATTTTATCAGAACGTTGAATTGTTTTCTGCCCGCACTCTTGATCAAGCTCGTAGCCCAAGAAGGATCAGGAATTGTTAGTGTCAAATTATACCTCATTGTTAAAAAGAGGCATGGCCACACATGAAAAATGGCAATTCTGCGTCAAGGAAATTGAACCAGTGCTATCTATAATCCAACATAAGCTACTGGGTCAGGAGTGGGGAGGGTGGATCGGGGGAGAGAGAAGCGTTCTTCCCACAGATCAACTGCGTATCTTTTCCAAATATGAAGAGCTGTAATTCAGCTTCAAAGTAGAGTAGAAAAAATATTTAAGTCTTAATTGTTCTAGTTCTTGATGTTTTTTTCTTATTAACGGCTCAGTGTTTCTTCCTTGGCCCTCTTGGACTAATGCCACTGTCCAGGTTCTTTTTCAACAAACTAGATCTGGTTCAGAAGACTTTGAAGTCTCACTCTTTAGACTCCATTGCTGTCTGAGCAATCTTGGTGCCTAGAGTTTGCATTCCTTTTTCTGTTGACCTGCATACACGTAAAAGCTATTTCTTTGCGAACTATAGGCTGTGAACACGCACTTTCTTTCCCCCAAAGAGCTGGGAATTTATGAAGTTGTGGCAATGAACTGCAGCATGCTAGGACAATGATTTGCCTACATTTTTGGGGGGTGATATTGTCAAGCGTCTCTATGGATTCTGACAGAGATAACTTTCTGTTTCGTTTTCTTTGGGGTTGTCGGTTTCATTTTAACCTGTGTAACTAGCAACACTCTATTCTTTGCATTTTGTATAATTACAGTACGTAATTGTGTCTTGTGACATGAACACTGTCAGAATGGACACAGATGGCATCCTGAAGCCTGTTACTTTGTGTCACTTCCTGAGAATGAAGAGGTGATGGATATACGAAAGAAAACATTTTGAGTTGAAAGTAAACACAAGCTTGCTGCTTCACTGGAGCAGTTGGCTGTCCTGAGCCTTCCTGTGTGTGTTTCAGGAGGCCGTGTCCCCCTCTCTGTGCATCCGCCCCTCGCCCTGGATCCCCGCTTTCCTGCGCATCTCCATGAAGCCATGTACACATCGTCAGTTTCATATTTTATCAGTGACCTTTGTAATGGTAAAGGATGCCAAGTCAACAGCTCTGCACCCCACTGTCTCTTGTCACCAAGGCCTGGCCACAGCGGAGCCTGGCACAGTTCTTTGCAAGACCTGGCCAGGCAGGGATTCTCAGGTTCGCCTCGTGGTGGGGGGGGGGGAGGAATGGCAGAGGCTGTCCAGAGCCCGCAGGTTAACAGCTTGGGCTCCCCGGGTGTTGTCAGCTTTGACTCGCCCCCGCCTCTTCCTCCCCTTCTCACCTCCCTGCTGCCACCTTCTTCTCTTCTCACTCCCACCCCTTTAAGTCCCTTCTTGGGCATGTTAATAATGTACCACTCCATTCCCAGGAGTACATGTGGCTAAAGAAAAGTAGCAAGTGTATGTGTGACTTCCTTAGGTTTTCGCACACGGACAGGTCAGGAGTGAAGTAGGTAACGTTGGGTGAGCTGATAAGACACCTGCTGGTGCTGGTACATTTCCCACGTTCACAGACTGGAACTTTACTTCCCTGAAACTTAAAGCACTTTGTAAATATTTTATGATTTTCTTGAGCACCCCTTCCAGGTAGGGATCAAATAGTCCCAGATCAGTTTTCCCAAAAGAGAAGATGAAGTATCCAGAGTTAGACGGAAGCCTCAGAGTTCAGACGACAGAGAAGTCACACCAGGCACTTTACCAGATCATTCCTTCAGGGGTCTCCACAGCCGTCACTCTGTACATCACTGGTACACCGGTGCTCCTGAAGTGTACAGTTTATGATGGGAAAAGCATCCATCTGTCTGAAGACTTGGGTTTCAATCCCAATAGATGACTTTGAAATGTATCTGTCCTAAGTCTCAGCTGATGAACTGTAGAATTACCTACTAAAAGCACCATATTTCACAGGTGTAAAGGGTATCAGATCTGATAATTCACACAAAGGTGTTTTGTATCTTATTCTTTCATGTACCCTAGGGGCCCCTCGAACCAGCTTAATTTTCACTCCAGGATTCAACTCTAAGAATTCCAGACAGGAGGCAGCTAGGGCCTCTGTGTTCTTAATTACAGTGTTATTTGTAATCATCTGTGAAGTGCTACAGTGCACTGAACATAGAGGCATTAGCACAGGCATTCATAGTAGCCTACATGGTGCATAGAAAGAGCTGAAGATTTTGGAATAACAAAATATTTAACTTTGAGTGCTACTGAGATCAAATTCCTTGGCTGCAAAAGCCAATTTCTGAAGTTAATTGAGAAACTACCACTAGACTCTAATTTATAAATTTAATATCTAACACTAATACAGCCATACCTACACATTCATTGTATGGCTTTATTTAACTTGAAAAGGAAGGAAAGTGATGGATGGCAACCTTTTTGGGGGGACAGTTCTAATTCGGGGTTGACAATTTTCCACTACAAAGTCAACACTGCCCCCCAAATTTAAAATTAGAAAAATTAGTAAGGTTTTTTTTTCAGTTCTTATAAAATCTTTAATCAGATTCTATAATCGCTCCCCTGTTCTAAAAGCTGTCCCTGACCCCGGAAAGGGGATACATCTCTCAAAGAAGGCTGTGGTGTCAATGTGTAAAGCAGGGGCTGGAGACTTTGGAACTGAGTCTTTTGCAGACCTTACGAGAGCTACTGGCTAGGGGATTGGCTGTCAGCCAAGGGGGTAAAGTTACTGAATCCAATCTCTAAGAGCCAAAATCCTCCCTGCTTTCTAGCAAGGAGGCCTTCCTTTCCACCTCAGGAAATGTCTGACGTGATGTGCTTCAAATTAGCTGGCGCATTTCCTAGCTCACTGATCACGAGCCTGGGGCCTGGCCCAGGCTCAGAGCTCAGAGGCCGTGCCCAGGACTGAACAGAACAACCACTTTGGCCAGAGGAGTTAGAAAGCAACAAAACCTAACACACACAGACTTCTACCTTTGGTTTTTAACAGCCTCTTTTGGATGCATTTGAAGGAAACTTGAGCCATGATCTCTCTGACTCTTGGCCTTCCACAGCAGCAGGAGTTTTCAGTTTCACTTGATGCCTATCACAAGGCCTGATCCTGGTGGGTCACTCAGTTAAAGATGGAGGATCATGTTTAGCTCTGGAAGTTGTATTATGAGGGACACGAACAAACTGTTCGGGGCAGGGTCACCTGAACCCTTACGACCTTGTGGAAAACAAAGGCCATAATCACAAGACCTGGGGCAAGTAGGGCTCTTAAGCCTGGGGTCAAGGACGAGTCCCTAGTTCATCCAATCATTCATTCAACAAATATATGTTTATCTAATCCGCGGAATGAAAGAAGCAATCAATGAAGGAAAGATTTTTTGACCGCTTGCAATACACCAGGCACCAGAGACACAAATGTTGCCATAGGCTAACTTGTAAAACTATGTTATGGAATCAGAGTCTGGTTGTTGTCGGAAGGACTAAGAAAGCATGAGACAAGTCTTTTTCAGCATTTTTCACTTGTATAGCTCAAATGTTGTCAACCTTCTGCAGTCACACCAGTAATAGTGGTACACCTTTTTTCCCAATGGCTTAAGGACAGAAACACCAAGTTCTCATAGTTTTTGTTACTCATCAGGCACCACAGACCCTGACATGGTCCTCCTTCTTGATGAGAATCAGCAAGCTAGCCTTCTCTCCTACTCAGAAAGACTCTCCATCCCTGGCAAATGGCTAATTCTTTTCTACGGAACACTTCCAGTGAGCTTCTGGAATTGCCACCTCCATGGGCAGCCCATCACTTCATTCCTCAGAAAGCACTTTCTTCTCTTGGTTACACATCTAAGGAACTTACTAACATTAAGGATGGGGATGAGACTGAAAGTTCTAACCTCCAACCAGCCCCCATGCTTTGGTGCTTTCCAAAAGTTTTCTCATTTACATAAGCTCAGGTGTGGTTGAAAGGGTTTTGTTCTAAACATCCAGACACCTTTACTGCTCTTATCACTTGGGAAATTCCAAGGGTTTTAGGAGTTCTAAATATATATTTTGGAGCTCTAGGGACAAAGACTAAATATATATTTCCTATTACAAATCAAAATATCACAGGTGTTCCAAGCCAAAGTGAGAAGTAAAATCCAGTTCTGATTTCCACCCAGGTCCCAAGCTGTCTGCTATATGCATGATTCTCAATGATTAGAAGTTTCTAACTTTAGCCAAATGTTCATTCATTCACCAAATGCTTACTGAGCAAAAATGCTACGGACGAGGAACTGGCCTGGGCCCTAGGAACACAAGGATAAGTCCCGATGTCTCCAGGCAGACAGCAGGTGGAGGTGAGGCTGATGGGATTAAGGCAGGTAAATGAGACGAGACACCCTGGAGCCCCTGGGCCCTCCCTCCGTTCCTACCCGTGGCTGAAGCCAGCAGAGGGGTGATCTGCAGAGCCCGGGAAAGCCCCTCACGTTCTTGGACCGATGTATGGCTCTATACCTCTCATGGACAGAGGCTTGAAGTCCAAATCGACTTTCCCATTTTGGTAAAAGGGCAGGCACTGTGGCACTGACCAGGGCCGCCTTGACAGAGGCTGGCTTTGAAAACTTTCCATTTGAGAAATAGTAAATTTCTAGCCCTCAAAGAAAATCATTTGTTGACTCAACATCCCATGTCAGGCACCGTGGAAGGGGCTGGGGCTATGAAGATAGATGAGACAAGGTCTCTGCTTAGAGGAGTTTACATTCTAATAAGGGATATTAGAATGGGAACTAAGGGCAATAGAGTGGTACAGAGGATGTGGTAGAAATACATAAAGCAGCCAATGTAGTCCCAAGAGGACAGGTGATTTCTTTCTGGAAGGGTCAAGAAAGGCTATACAGCCACGTTAAAGTATTAAAGACTGCAGAGCCACATTAAAGAATACTAATGCTGTACACTCACCCCCGCGTGCAGCGAGCATTCAAAAAACACCCACGGCGTCAGTGACCGGGGCCCATGTGGGTAACCAGACCTCTGAACCTGCCTTCTGAAGCTTTTCTTCTTGGTTGACTCCAAAATCAAAGTTTCTTTCCAGGCTTCCACAGACAGCTCCCGTGCATGTATTTTTCGGCAGAATCAAGTAGGTTTACTGTCACTGCAAATGTAACCAAGCATACTGGGGCTACATTGCCCAGGCACTTGCAGTCAGTTCTGTTCTCTGGGAGGGAGGAGAAGGGGTAGACTGTACTCCCTGGCCCCTAGGCCCTGAAAATCTGCCAGGAGCAACCTTCCCTGCCTCTCCCTCCCTCCCCCCTCCTCTATCTACCTATCATCTCCGGATAGAGACGGTGGTGCCAGGAAGATGGAAGGGGGCTGGGTCCCTGAGTTGCCACCTGGAGGAGAAACCCCCACCGGCACTGGCCCATGGTGTGATCCAGTAACACATTTCTACCGCGTCGTCATGAGATGCAGGCATCGTCGGCTATGGCAGTCAACGGGCCTTAACTAATATGGCAGCCTGAGGGTAACCTTTGCGACTATGTTCCATCTCAGTAACGGTGGGAGTTTTTCAGGGCAGTGGTGTGTGACTACCCAATAAAATTCCCAGGAGACAGGTTAACGATGAGACAGAACAGAGAGAGGGTAACCCACAAGGCAAATACGGGCTCAGGAAAAGGCCGCAGAATCATGATGGATTCTTTTAATAAATAAACTTTTCTATGGAAATACATGTACTCTTCTCCAGAAGTGGTTTTCCTCCAAGTTAGATCTCTCCTTCTCTCTCTCTCTCTTTTTTTTTTTTTTGTAGTTGTTTTCCATTTCCAAACCCCGTAACAAGACCATTACTCAGGAAACCCACTCAGATTTTTGAACCACACGTGAGGCTACTGACTCTGAATCTGAGTCCTGGGTTTCAGTGAAAAATAGGCCCTGGAGTAGGTCCACATCAATGAAAGCTCAAATGTACAGGAGGCCGTGAGGCTTGGTATGTGGGGAGATTCTGAGCCTGCGTGTCATGGTGAGTCCAGGACAGTGGAAAGGAGTTCAAAGCCAGTTGATACAACATAATTTTGTTCAGTTCTGAGAACACCAAAACATCCACAGGGCTGTTTCAACAGGAAAAGTTAACTGCAACCACTGCTGCCTTTACAAACACAAAGAACAAAATCGTCTTGGAAGGGTTCTTTCATGTTCAAAATCAACCGAATCACATCCTCCCTTAACCAATGAACTTGGGAAGCAGGACAGCACAGGGTCCAGCAGTACAGCACATGGAATGGTTTAGAACAAGGGACTGTGTGGATGGAGAGAAATTCAACTAAGACTCTGCCCCTGACTGTGACTCAGTGGCCTCATCTGTGAAATGGACATAGTGATGGTAGCTTTCTCACAGGGCTTCAAAAAATAAAGAAGATAATGTGTGAGGGGCTGAAAACAATTCCTCGAATAACTTAGTATATTACATGGCTCTTCAGGACAAGCACGCCTCTCACCATCTCCAAGGGCCACCTTGGAATTCTTGAATACATTTGATAAGAGCATCTGAAGCCGGTGCCTGTGCTGGGCTGGCTCAGTTTCCCCAGGGTGACACCTGAACTACCCCGTCCCCTTCCACCCCCAACAGTCACGGACCTTGGGATATAAAAGAGGTGCAGCCTGTGACCCAAGGAGGACCCTCGTGCCATAGGCTTATGGTGCCAAACAGGAGCTGATCCTCTAGATCAGAGCCCTGCACTGCCCACGCCTGGCTTTCGACTTTGATTCTCTGCTACCAAGTGCATCACAGAACCCGCACTAGCGGGTTTCCCAGCAAAGCAATGCCAGGGCCTGGTTCACATTCAGTGAAAACATCTGCAATAGTGCAAGCAATCTGTGCAAATCTGTTGCACTAAAACTCTGTCTGAAAAGCTGGCTACTTGTTCTGAAACCAAAACGTCAATTTGTACAAACCGCAGTACGTAAGTACACCTGGGCAAGCACCACTTGTGAACACCACTGAATGCCTCCGTGAACCAGCTGCTTTGTTCGCCACTGGGCGTAAGAAGCGCTTCCTCCGCAGGGCTGCGCTGACAGCTCCTTGTTGTGGCGCCTGGTGGTTTGGGGAAGCAGAGTGGCGTGATCGCAACAGTATAGACGTGTGAGTCACAGCGCTCTGCCACCCAGCAGCCCTGTGCCCTTGAGAAGTCACCCTACTACCTCTGAGCCTAAGCGTCCCCACGAAAGGCAAAGCACTATCTACTTTGTGGAGTTGCGGGAAAACTCAGAAGCGGTTGTGTAAAGCATGAGCCGAGGGCCTGGCAGAGTCAGCATGGGATAAACGCTGTGTGATTCTCCAAATCTCTATCTCAGCACATTCAGACCACCACACCCCTCCCACCGCTCATTCCAGCATCCAGACATCTGCAGAGTGAGCGCGCCCGAGTCCTCATCACCTTGGGCACACTGACCCGGAGGCCCCGTCCACCAGGCTTGCTCTCCACGCTGGTGGTACCAACCCTCTGTGCTAAATGCGGCCAAACTTGGTGCCAGGAGCTCTGTAAGAGCGGCCTCATCTGCGCACGTCTATCAGGAATGTGGGAAACTCAACCTGACAAACGTTCAAGGAAGTGGAGCACATCTGAGCAATTCCTGAGAGCTGCTTTAATGTACAGTTTGTAAATCCACTGTGCTATCACCGCGGCACAAAATAACAATAGTTATTTCCTCATTTTTTTTTTTTTTTTCTGTTGCTGCAGGACAAATGAAATGATTTACCCAAACGTCTACATTCTGCCCTATAATAAGATTGGCTTTAGAGATGAGGCAATCAACTAACTTCCCTGTTTGTTCCTAGTAAAATGTGTCCTCGCTTATTAGTTGCGGGATACTGGGTTGCTACTAGGTATTAATACTCTAGACCTTCTCACCATGCAAAGGGCTGCATTTTGTAAGTGGGACAACAGGTCATGGCAATTGTCATAGCCCATGGTCCAAGAGCTCTGCCGTCTTCATTCATTCAGTCGTGCGAGGGAAATTGATCCCTTCCCCACATGCCTCCTAGGAGCTGGGGAAGGCCTTGCCATTGTTATGATTGCTGGATAAG
The DNA here is from genome assembly GCF_949987535.1 of Balaenoptera acutorostrata. Classification (NCBI taxonomy): domain Eukaryota; kingdom Metazoa; phylum Chordata; class Mammalia; order Artiodactyla; family Balaenopteridae; genus Balaenoptera; species Balaenoptera acutorostrata. The sequence goes on along the minus strand of NC_080074.1, from coordinate 94,429,014 downwards.
CCAGGCCACAGATTAATTCTCAGCAAACGTGGGTCCATTCCTGGTTCTGGCGTGCCTATCAGAGGGAAGACTGAGATGAGGAACAGCTAATAATATTGCCCTGATTTGTTAGCGTCTTACATAATTCTACTCCAAAGCAGGATGGGAGGGTATTCTCTCTGGTGAGGGCGATTCTTGGACAGGGTCTTAGCTGTGAGCTACCAGCAGGCACTTCCCCCAGCAGAGGGGGATGAGTGCCTGTGTCCTGTGGGGCAAACTGGCAGTGCACTAAGGCTGGTCAGGAACCTTTTTGGCACCAGGGATCGGCTTCGTGGAAGACAGTTTTTCCATGATGGGGGGTGGGTGGGGAGGGGAGGGGATGGCTCAGGTAGTAATGCGAGTGATGGGGAGCGATGGGAAGCAGCAGGTGAGGCTTTGCTCGCTCGCCCGCTGCTCAGCGTCTGCTGTGTAGCCCGGTTCCTAACAGGCTGGGGACTGGTACCGCTCTGCGGCCCGGAGGCTGGGGACCCCTGCACTAAAGCATCTGCTGCTCTCTCCCACTCGCAGGAACTCCCTGATGCCCCAGAAAGCCAACTCCATATGCAAAGTTCCAGCCTGAAGAAATGAGCATCATCTTTAGACATGGGAGGGGGGCAAGGAGGCAGGTATCACAGAGGGACCCAGAAATGAGGAACTGTGAGAGGATGTCCAATGGCAATTTTTCTGTCTGAATAAAGTGGTGGTTTGCAGAGGAGAGGAACCATCTGAAATTCTTCAAAGACGTAAGTGACTGTTGAGACCAAGCACTGTATTTCCTGGTCTAACTGTCGCCATGGAATGATCAGCTCCCAATCCACCTTCCCGTTCACCAGCGAGGGTTTTCATGGAGGAGGGACTCTATGGGCCCTGGACCAGTGATTTCCAAATGAGGCTCCAGGCCTCCTCTCTGCAGCTTCAACGAGAGAAACTGCTTTTACCTCTTTCATATGGTGGGATACTATATAAAATTTCATAGTTTAAAAAAATGCTATTTCTGCTTTAAAAAACTTTTATACACTGACCTATGATATCCGAGAGAAAAGATGATTTGCAAGATATACAGAAGTTGCAGAGTTAGTCCAAATTTCAGTCGTTCCACTTACTGTGTGACAAGCTACTTAACTTATATCTGAGTTTCAACCTCCTCATCTATAAAGTGGGGAATATAGGTGAAAGTTTTCAGCACATACGAGTTCAGTTCCTGTTTTCCTTTCTTTAAGATTAGATGGGGCTTCCCTGGTGGCGCAGTGGTTGAGACTCTGCCTGTCAATGCAGGGGACACGGGTTCGAGCCCTGGTCTGGGAAGATCCCACATGCCGCGGAGCGACTAGGCCCGTGAGCCACAATTGCTGAGCCTGCGCATCTGGAGCCTGTGCTCCACAACAAGAGAGGCCAATAGTGAAAGGCCCGCGCACCGCGATGAAGAGTGGCCCCCACTTGCCACAACTAGAGAAAGCCCTCGCACAGAAACGAAGACCCAACACAGCCATAAATAAATAAATAAATAAAATTTTAAAAAAAAGATTAGATGGGAGGGAAGAAGCCCTTAGCATATGATACCAGCTCAGAGTAAGAAACCATAAAATAGGACAAGCTCTGGAAGACCTGTAGATATTATTCACCATTTGTGTGTGTGTGTGTTATTCCCAGATTTTCCATTATCTGAAAGACATCATGTGTTCATCGGGGGGTATAACAGAAATGTTTGAAGCTGGAGACATTATCTTCTACTCTATGGCCACACTTGAGGGATAAGACTGACCTCTTCAGGGTAGGGCAGGTGGGGCAGCCCAGAAAAGCAGTAGGAATTGGGCCAAGTGCCTGGAATCACAGTCAGGAAGGAAAGAACCCAAGCAATCAGCCTGGACCAGGACCATCTGGGCCTGGCAGGAGCCCTGGTTCTTTGCCCAATTGGTCCCAGCACCAAACTAAATGTAATATGCCTAAAGCCCTTCAGGAAGCATCTCAGCTGTTAAAATATCCCCATTGATACAGAAATCTAGATTCTGGACCTCACTTCCCTTGGAGCACCTGATAGACATATCTTATCCCAATTTAGTTTAGAATCTAAGAGTATGGTTCTTAGTAATTCCTTTTATCTTATCAGAATTTTACTAGCTTTTAATTTGATAGCCTTTCTTTCACAAATGTGATGTGATAAACCTGAACATTTGGGTACTAGAAGATATTTTTTTCCTGGTACCTGGGTATCTCTCCATCAAAAAACGGAGGATTTCTTATAAAACTGAGTTCAGAGCACTGGCTTCTCCCGCTTCTTTTCTGTCCTAAACATGCAAACAGAAAGGAACAAAGAGGCCAGGAAAGGAGGCTGTGACATGGTGTGAGCCCGTGACGCGGTGTGGGAGTCGGTCCTGGAGAAAGGAACTGACTAACCAAGACAGAGGAAAGAGAATGGGTTGGGTTGGGGGGGGAAGATGGGAGTACATACTAAAATTCCTGTTGGGGTCCCAGAACTGCTGGAAATAGAACCCTTATCTGGGTATTGCCTAGAGCAACCACAGCTTTTTGAGCATGTTTTGTTTTGTTTAAAATAAGGAAAAGAAGCTCCAAGAGAAGGGTGATAAAATGGTAACCGCCTTCCCTTCCTAATTCATTCCCAGGAGCCCTTGACACAACCCTACAAAGATCTCTGAGCAGACTAACTTAAAAGCGTGCCTTTGGGAAAAACTAAATATCACAAGTATAAAATCACAGCCTCTGGGAAGTCAGCACTGATTTTAGGTGGTTTTAGGGTGTAATTTTGCCCCAGGAGACCAATAAGACTAGCACCAGGGATAAATACAGCAAGCTGCAAACAGTTCTTTAGATTGTATGTTCTCTGATGGCAGAGGCTACATCTAGGATGCTCTTTGAATATCCAATTCTTAAAGCAGACACTTACAAAATGTTTACTGAACGAATATCGTCTTTTCCTACCCAGAAACAACCAGTCTTTACAAAAATCCCTTTATTGAGTCTGTACAACTTTCTGATATTGTTCCATGTAAGCACTGAGAAGAAAGAGAGCAGAACAAGCCTAGTGAGATATCCACCCAGCAGCAACTCAGCCTCTATGAATTTAATTTTAGAAAACAAATGAATCTCAAACTTTCCTATAATTTTTTTTAGAGAAAAGTAGGAAAGGAATAGTTTTAAGTGATTAGAGTATCTCTCACATTAGCTTCCCATGACCCAGTGCCTCTTAAGGGCAGGGGAGGGAAAGAGATACAATTTACTGGTTATCTTTTACAAGCAGTACAAGACTACAATCCCTGGGATAAGGAAACTTACTAGCTCTTGATTTGAGGTCAATTCCCCAAAGGCAGTGCAGCCACTAAGATCCAAGAGGAATAAGTTAGTCCTGATGAGCTGAGGAGGCATAGATCACAGTTCAGGACACTGGAAGCAGCTGGAAATTCTGAAAAGGGGCACCAGAGTGGAAGCATTTCTGCAGAGAATGGCTGCAGAAATCTGTAAGTGAACCCACCCAATACACAGGGCAACATCACCCAGTGCTTACCAGAGTGGCCACTGCAAGGTTAAGAAAGGTCGCTGCGTTGGGAGACATCAGAGGTTCAGCCCAGGAAAAGTGAAGAGAGCTGTTTAACACCTTGGGTATCCAGCTGAGATGCAAAATATCCTGGGAATTCATCCCCCCAAGAAGGGCATGCCTTAGAAGTAAGGACTCCACTGTGAAAACTACTCTTGATAGCTACAGACAAAGCCTGAAATCAAGTCCTGACAAGATTTTCAGAGAAGAGATAGTTTGTAGATCGAGTCCCATCAAGTTAGAAGATCTTGTAAAACACACTGAACTTGCCATAATTCATCTTAGCAAAGCATAAAACCAAAGCGATACAAGCTCAAAGTGATCAGCCAATATAGAGCTGATTGCTGGAATAAGAATAAACATTCTTCTAAGGAAGATAACATATTCTAAAATATCTAAAACATGTCATTTACAATGTCAAGTATATATAATAAAAAACTACTACACATGCAAAGAAATAGGAAAATAGGACCCATAGTGGGGGAGACAAAAGCAATCGATAGAAACTGAGCCTGAGATGGCCCAAATGTTGGGTTTAGCGGGTAGATTATAAAGCAGCCTTTCTTTGTTATGGGAAAAAAGGAAAGTTGTTCAAATAATTAAAGGGAAATATTCTTTTAGTGAGTGATCAGACAGAAAGTCTCAGCAGAGAAATGGAAGCTATATAAAAGAACTAAATGTAAATTCTAGAACTGATAAAATACAATAACTGAAAAGAAAATTCACTGGATTGACTCAACACATACTGGAAGACAGAACACAGGGGGGAAAAAAGAGTTGGTGAAGCTGAATACATATTGACATAAATTTCCAATCTGAAGAATAAGGAAAAGATGGATTTTTAAAATATTAACAGAGAATCAGGGATCTTTGGGGTATAGTAAGATACCTGACCTAACATACATGTAATAGAAGGCTGAAGAGAAGAAGAAAAGAAAAAAAAAGCAGAAAAAAATATTGTAAGGAATGTGCTTCTAATAATGGGAAAACACTGACTTAAAAATCCAGAAACTCACTGACCCCACATAGAATAAACACCAAGAAAACCACCTTCATCAATTTTATAATCAATTTGCTGAAGATGAAAGATACAGAAAAGAATCTTAAAAGCAGCCAGAGGAAAAAATAGGAATGATGACTGACTTATCATCAGGAACAATATAAGCCAAAAATCAATGGAATGACACTTTTAAAGCTCTAGAATAAAAAGTATCAACCTAGATTTCTATATACAGTAAAAAAATATATATACTTTGAAAAGCAAGGTGACTCCAAGTTTGAGCCAAGATGGAGTCAGAGGGACTGGATTTACCCTCCAGCCTGAAATAATATGTGCTTCACACACATATGTATTCACACACATGTGAACAGTTTTCAAGATATTGAACACTGGGCAATGAAAGATGAAAAAAATGCAGAAAACCCTACAACTGTTCCAGCTTTCTGCCTAGGGATTGCTTTCAAGCTTCAGTGCGGGGAGGGAGAACCCATGTGGAGTTCAGCAGACTCCTTGAGTTGAGGAGACAAAGCTTAAAGTGTGGCAAGGGCAAGGGAGCTAAAATTTACAGCACAGAGTAATAGAGAGGAGAAAGCTGCATGAAGAGAGAGCTCTGGAGATATGCATAGGGTCCCCACAGAGTCCTAAGCTGAGGATGGATCATTGCATGCCTATGAGAAAACTGCTCAAGCCTGAGGAAAGAACCACCTGAAAGCGTTAGAGGAACAGTTCTCAGAGCTCACGCAGAACCAGGAATAGTCCTTATTACCACCTGCTACAGTGGAAAACATAATTCATGGAATAATAGGTTGAGGAACCAGAAGGGTTTTGCTACAATAGTGAGATAAAGTTAGTTATAATGTAAATATTGCTCTGGTTTCACCTAACAAAGCTTAAAGGCAAGATCAGAAAAGATCAAACTCTTACCAAGTAATTTAATAGCATCCCAAAACAAAGGATAATAATATTTAAAGGTATACAAAAGTATCCAGCACCTAACACAATAAAGGTAAAATTCACAATATCTGGCAACCAATTAAAAATTACATTAAAAATGAAAGATACAGAAAAGAATCTTGAAAGCAGCCAGAGCTTTTAAAATTATCAAGCATACAAAGAAGAAAATAAAACCCATAATAAAGAAAAAAATCAATCACAACTAACCTAGAATTTATGAAGATGACAGAATTAATAAACAAGAACATTAAGACAGATATTTTTACTGCCTTCCATATGATTGATAAAATTGAAGAAATATTGAGCAAGTTAAGTAGAGACATGGAAGGTATTTCTTCAAAAAGTAAAACTTCTAAATATGAAAACTCTAATATCTGAGACGAAAAACACAAATGGAAGAGATTAAAAGCAGAATAGAAATTGCAGAAGAAAAGATAAGTGAACTTGAAGACAGAAATAGAAATTACCCAAAATGAAACACAGAGGAAAGAAAAAACTGGGTTAAAAATTAACAGAGTACCAGTGACCCTGGGAAAACTTCAAATGGCCTAGCATACATGAAATTGGAGTCTCCCAAGGAGAGAAGGCGGGAAGGACAGAAAAAAAAAAGTAATGACTGAAACTTTACCAAATTTAGTCAAAACTATAATCCCCCAGTTTCCAAAGGCTCAATGAACATCAAGAAACAGGCAGTAAACTACACAAAGGCCATAAGTAGATGGCTTAATGCCAGTGATGAGAGCTCCACTCTGGCAGCAGCAGTAGGTAATTGATTCCGGTAGCAGTAGGTAACTCTAATTTCTAGTTTTCTCCCCTAAGTTTTCAGAACCCCATCACTGCACCCCCTCAGAGGTAAACTGTCCAGAATCTTCTCTCTCTTCAAGTCTCTGTCCCAGCTCTACAGGGGATCTCTCCTCTGAGGTCTTGAGGCATCAGCACCAACAACAGAGAGTGCCCCTTCTTCAGTGGTCTGTGCCCAAGCTCCCAGGGCCCTTCCTTCTTCAGGCTTCTAAATGCTGATCAACCCAACCCCTTCCCTGTGCAGCCCTAGCCCAAGGGATGGGGGCTGCTTTCCCATTATTACTACCTCTGTGGTGTCACAGTATTTCCTTTTTGCCTGGTTAACCAATTCCTTATGTTAAATACTGTTTAAACAACAGAGAAGGATGATTGCATCTTGTTGGGCAAAAGTATAAACATTTAAAAAAATCATTTTATAGAATTTCAAAGATGTACAGAGGAGTGCACATATAAGCTAAGTAGCCAGAGTTGAAACACGTTGGTTCTTGAGCTGTTCTCTCAGTTTCCAATCTACCCTTTTATCCCCATCTTTGTGATTTGGGGCTTTGCCAGGTGGGTGACCAATAGATTCTGTCCAAAAAGTATGCTACAAGGACACAAGAAGCTAGAGGGGAAACAAGGGACTTGCTTTTTTTCTGTTTTATTTCCTGTTTCTATCAACATCACCCTAATAATAGTTCTTCACTCTATAAGTAGCGATTGATTGCCTGTAGGTTCCAGTGACCCTGCAATCCCAGTAGCAGCCTCCTTGTTCCCTCTCAGAAATTCCAGTACCAGCTGCCTGGGCTTCTCTCCTCTGAGGTCTGAGTCCAGCTCCATGGATTTGCTGAACTATTTCTTCCGCTGAATTCTTTTCTGAATTCCTGAGGTAACAGCACCAGTTAGGCTGTGCCCACTTCTCCGAGGTTTACCAGTTGTGGCGTCTTTCCTCCAAACTTCTCATCCCAGTGGCCTAACTCCTCAGATGTCTGGATCCAAACTCTCCCTCAAGCTTTTAAATCCCATTAATCCCAAGTCTTCTCTTGGTCTCCACATCCCAGAGGGAGGTAACTACTTCCTGCAATTACTACCTTGGTGATATTTTCCTTTGGAATTTAATAGCATAAAGACATACTTATAAATGATAACAATTCTTCTCATGTCAGATATGCTATATTACACACAGGTTATTTTAACTTTTCCATGCTAATTTCTTTTGTCTTATACCTACATTTTCAGAGATTTTCAATAAGGGCTAAGTTATAAATGTGCATCAGTGCTTATGAAATGGGAAGGATCTACAATAATTATTATTCTCATGTTTGCCTCACTTTGTCCAAGGGACGACGTTATGGAGAGACTGAGAAATGGAAGACAAGAGATTCTCATATCCCTCATGATTTGGGGAAAGTTAGCCTTTAGGAAGCTAAGCCTCCTCATCTATAAAATACAACTCACAGATTACTGTAGATCTCTAACAAAGAATTTATGTGGAAGCACTCTGTAATCACAAATGGTGTGTAAGTTTGTTTTTACTAGATGGTAAAAGAAAAGATGATGAAATAAGAGAGGTGGAAAGAAGAGAAACAACTGAAGAAAGCATTCTAGAGAAGTTTCTACCCACTCAGAACTCCTCTGGAAATCAGTTAAAAAAAAAAAGAAGAGCGTGGGCCTCTGTTTTTCCCGTTCCATGCAACCCTGATCCCCACTCTCCACGCCAAAGGTCCCTTTTGCCAACGAGACAGAAGCCATTTATTAATGTACGGCAAATACTGTTTATTGCAGACTTTCCAGCTGACTCATGTGAAAAAGGCACTATGAAAATTAATGAATCTAGATAATCTCTCTAAATGGATTTATGTTAAAATATACAACATTCTTACATAACATCTGTTTTATATATGTGAAATAATATAACATTTAATGACAAAATCATGTTTTCAAAAATAACATTTGTTGACGGTTAAGTCTCTTTTCTCTACCTAGAATCTTTCACAGGATTAAAGTATGTGTATATTATTTCTTATTACCAGAAAAACTTGACACAGATAAACTCATAAAATGGCCCCAATTTGCTCTTCACTACTTATATCAATATTCAGAACTGAGGCCTTCATTAAGCAGAATACTGTAACACACACCAATGCAGGCTATTTCCTGTGACAGATTTTGAATGTATATGACCTCTTTTACACTTGTGCTTTCTCATATATAAGAACACAGTATAGATAATAAGCAGAATATAAACTAAATCAAAATACAAGCTATACAAGGAATTGTGATCAACAGAGCCATGACAGATAAAATGTCTCGGGAATGCTCCAAAGGTTTCTATTTGTATGTCCAAGGCCTTGTTGTATTTTACAGTTCATTAAATGTTTTAATCTTTTTTAAAAACTGTTGGCATTAAGAACTTTAAATAAAGCTAAACATTCTATTATTGAGTATGTTGAAGAAGAGACCTAAGTAAGCAGAGGCTAGCCTAAAGTAAGCTACACTCTGGATAATACATACCATAGTCACAGGCAAAACTGAAATTGTTTAGATTTTGAATCATGGGCAATATCTCTGTTTTGCTGCAATAAATAAACTCACCACTGTCAAAAAAAAAAAAAAGTCTGCTTAGGCATTGAGATGGGGATGAAATAATTAATCCAATAAAGGAAACCTCACCTTGGTAAAGTAGGCAAAATATTTCCCAAGGGGAGAAATTCTGTTTAAAATTTTTTCATTTGAATAAAAATAACGGGCCCAGAAGCAAGTCCTCTGCTTACTTACGTTTGCATTGTTTCTTTATGGCGATAAATTCTGTATACCAAGAAATAAGAATCTGACGTTCCCTTCATGGCTTCTGAAAACAAAGCACGTTGGAATAATGCCAAGAATAATGGAGTTTAAAAACTAATTAGTGACTGCTTCCCTCATCAAAAGATTCCACTCCCGAATCGCTAGCAGCAGCACTGATTTTTTCCTGTCGTCTTCGCATGATTTCTTGCAACTCAGAGCTGCCGTTGTTATCCTGAAAAACAAACATGGTTCAGACAAGATGGTTACTGGTTTGTGAGGCTGCAAATCATGTAATGAAATGGCTTAGGCTAAAAGTTCTTTGTGTTTTTCTTCTCATGTCTCTAAGGGGAAAACTGAAGGCTGCCCTTCGTATAAGTGATGATTCTGGACTTTACTAACATCACATTTTCACTTATACTGTCTTAAGGCAATTCATTCACCATGCCTTTCACTTGAACCTGTTAAAGATAAATCAGTAATGCATGTGGAATGCTCTAGATTCCCTGGGGGAAGGAAGAGATTGTACAAGAAGCACAAAAAGATGGTAAATTATCAAAGAATGTGCTTTAGGTCAAGTAAGATACTCATCTATCTACCTTAGGGGATTCTAGATCAGGCCCAAAGATTGGGATCCGAAGACATCAAGTTTCCTCATACCAAAGGGTTCTGACCCTCTGACATCTTGTTGGCTTTTGTCCTTTCCAAACCTGACCTGCAATCCCTATGCGCCCTCCTTATTCCTCTCTCATCTACAGAAATCTCTGGCAACACAGGTGAGTAATATGAACCATGAACTAGATGCAAGAGAAGGGCATGATGGGAAGGTGCCTGGGGAAGAGGAAGAACCTCAGGTAGGAAGTCTCTGCCTTAATTCACATCCAGAGGAACAGGAGCAAGAGGCCAGGAGGACATGGGAAGTCAGGGGAAATGACACTGATAGGGAGTCTGGACTGAAGGAATTCGGAAATGCTAGGAATATGGAACTTTCTATCATAACCCTTAAGGAGGAATTTATACATTCTCAATAAAATTAGAAGGTATAATGGTAACAAAACTGCCTCAGAAAAGATATAATCCTGACTCACATTCAATATACAAAAAGCCTAATACAGAATCAACCAAGATGAATGTCGTAGGAAAAATTTCCAAGGGAAATATAATTTCTCCTGAGTGAGAATGGTTACAGGGTTGTATGCACGAAGCTATTATAATGAGTTATTTAACTGTTGAATTTATACAATAAACCTGCTAGAGATAATTACGTATTGATTTCACGCCAAAGCCTATATCCTTTCATTGGAGTCTAAGTTTAATTTTCGTGAAAGCTATTAAGAGCTGTGAGATGTAACAGTTAGAAACTACTACCCTTACACAGCCCACATTAAGTAGAGTAGGATATTGAAACCTGAAGCATACCCAATCTAGAAAACATTTACTCTTTTTCTTTCATAGAAACAACTATAACTAAAGAATTACTCTTCAGGGCCCGCTGTTTTCAATGATCCCTACCTAATATTTTCCCTCTGATTATTTATATGTATAAGCAGGCCTAAGGCACACAGCCATGGTTTTAAGACTTTATAACCTCTAACCTGCTAGAATCTCCAAACTAAGTATCAAGGACAGGTAAAAGAGTTCTGGCCTCTTAAGTCATTTACTCACCCGAAGTAAATGAGTAAATAAAATTCCTACAGAAGTAGTGCATGTAAAATGAGAACATTAGGCTTTTCATTAGATATCCAAAAGTATATGAAGCTCAAGCTTCATGTTATAGGAGCACTTATAACAAATTAATCTCCCTGAAAACGGTCGCTAATGGTCCCCAGTGACAGATTACTAAAGCTGAATCAAGTTGAATTCAGCTCTGTATGAAAGGCAAAGAAAGCGACCTATATGGACATAAATATTGTTTCCAGAGCTTTCAAATTGCAGTCCATACTCTTGACTAATGCAGAAAAACACCACCTTAGGTTGAGAAGCCATACCTCTAATGCAGCTTTCTGTACAGTGATTTGGCTAAAGACTCTGGCCCCTTCAGGACAGACGGTTCTCAGTTCATCTTTATTGAGAGAGAAAAGTTGTGCACCATTTAATACTCCAAGACTATTGACAGTTCTGAAAAAACAAAAGAAGGAAAAGAAGGAAATAGAGCATTAAAAATACTGTCTGGATTTGTGGTTGCCAAGGGGGAGGGAAGGATTGGGAGTTTGGGGTTAGCAGATGCACACTATTATATATAGGATGGATAAACAACAAGGCCCTACTGTATAGCACAGGGAACTACAGACAATATCCTGGGCTGAACCATAATGGAAAAAGAATATAAAAAAGAACGTATACAGGTGTATAAGCGAGCTACTTTGCTGTACAGCAGAAATTAGCACAACATTGTAAATCAACTATACTTCAATAAAAATTAATTAAAAAATAAATAAATAAAAATAAATAAATAAATACATAAAATACTGTCTGGATAAAACAAAAGAAAGATTTCTGGTCCTGCTACAACCTCTCTTCTCTAGGTGTTCCATACACTGGAACTCATAAATGGTACTAGAGTGCTTAGGGCAATGACAGGGGACGGGCAGGATAACGACCCTGAGGCTATGTAAGATAATTGATCATGAAGTGTCAAAAAAGAGTCAACTGGGTTTAGTATCTTTACTGTGTATTACCAATTTCTTGAAATTTGGTGTTTCATAGAAGGAATGGATAACTTTCTAGTAGCCAGGCAATTGACTAACCAGTGTACCTCATTTTTTCAGTCACACTGGGTGAGTTTATAATGTGTCAAGTGCTCTTGAATATGTATTAGTCAAATTGTTCAAATACATATATTCAAATATGTTTACCAAATACACAAGAAAATGTTTACAAATTTTTAATTATAGACAAATAGAAACTTCACTGTGGCTTTCCTAAAGGAAAGCTCTATTAGATTATAACCTACAATAAGTAACGTCATCTATTTTTTATTTGCCTGGGATCTCTGTGCTGCAGCAGGAGAAAACGTTCTGCTCTATGTCCTCTGTGGTCTGGGGAGTCTAGGTAAGACTACAGTCCTATCCCGTGTGACCCTCTGAGGGAGAAAGACAGCCACCAGCCTCAAAGCTGCCAAGAGACTGCTTGAGGGACCAATGATGAACAGACACCACCATCTAGAAAATGGGGTGTCATCAAATGATGGTTATTTCTGCTTCCTCCAATTTTTTTTTTTAGCTATAAATGGCTAGAGTCATTTCCTGAGCATGGAAACAGATGCAGTTCGGGTTCTCACATTTTCTAAGAGTCACTTGTGACATCTTAGTGATCAAATTGAAAACACTGCATGTTATACACACAGAACTGTAAAGTATCCCCAGAGAGACTTACACAGGGCTGAACCCCTTTGACTGCAACCATGTCTTCACATCCTCTGGGGTGGAGTCATAAGTGATATTGACAACTGGCACATTCTGCCGTGGCACGTGGAACTTCTTCTGGGCGGCACTCCGACCAATGGTCAGTCTGTGGATGAGTTCATCCTGCACTTCCTCCATCTGAGATTTCCTTCCTAGATACCAACACAGAGGAGGTTAGTTTTGAAAGCCCTAACAGTTGTTGCTCTCTCTAGAACCCCAATGCCAAGAATCCTTTGACCCCAACAGGACTTATGATCTAGTAGTATTCCTACCATCTTTCCTTTCATCCTCACCAAGTATAAACTCCGTGATCAATTATTAAAATCACTCCCTGTCTCTTCTTTCTTCATTGTATTCATCTGGCAAACCCCCCACCCTTGTTAAATCTCACTTTCTGTTTATTCTGTGCTGCACCTGCACACCGAATAGAACACAACAACGCTGAGTGAGCTCATGTTAAATTCATCATCATGAACCTCCACTGGGCTGTTAATGCTCTGTGACATTCATACTACATTTCCTGAGGCCAGTGGCTTTCAACTGGGGGAAATTTTGACCACAGGGTACATCTGGCAATGGCTAGAGATACTTTAGGATGTCACAAACAGGGGGCAAGGGGGAAGGAAGCTACCATCAGGCAGTGGGTAGAGGCCCGGGATGCACAAAACATTCTGCAATGCACACAGGTCACATTGCTACATCGGAGAATTATCTAGCCCCAAACGTCCACAGGGCTCAGGTTGAGAAATCCTGCCTGGGACCGTATAATTGTCCATGGTCAGACAAGTATTTCCTATCTTCTTCCTTCTGCAAACCTCCAGTTCCCAGTCCTCAGTCCTCTCCCTGAGCTGATGAGCTCACTTGCATAATTTCTGAGTAAAATAAAGAAGTTAAAAGAAAACCTCCCTAAGTTCCCCTAGCGGCTCTCCTTACCACCAGCACTTTCCCCGCACACTCTGCCAGCCTTCCTTCTATTACATTATGGATGAACTGTTTCCACGCTCCTCAGGCCAAGCCCTCTACATGTGCGCTAGACTCCATGTCCTCTGTCTGCTGGAATACTTTGACAGTAATTTCCCCCCTGCTTCTCCCATGTTATCAGTTTTCCTCTTTTATTACTGAATCATTTCATCCGCTTACAAGCATGCTACTATTTTATTTCTCTCATGTTTAAATAAGCCCTTTCTTAACCCCACATCCCCTGCCAGCTACTGCCCATTTCTCTGCTCCCCTTTTAGCAAAACTCCATGAGAAGCTGTCTATACCAGCTGACCCCAATTCCCATTCTCCAATTTCCTCTTAAATTCACTGCGATTAGGCTTTTGGCCCCATCCCTCCATGCCATTTTGCTAAACTCCAATGGTTGATTCCCAGTTATTTCCTCATTTAATCTATCAACAACATTTGAAGAAGGCGCTCCCTCCTTGAAACACTTTCTTCTTATGGCCTTCAGGACACCACACTCTCTGATTTTCCTCCTGTCTTACTGGCCTCTCCTCAGCACCCTTTTCTCAGATGCTCATCTCATCTCCCCACCTCTCCAGGACACAGTCCTTGGACCTCTTCTCTGTCTGCACTCACTCCATCGATGATTGTTGTGCCTGGTCTCCTGGCTTTAAATGTCATTTAAAAGCTGATGACTACCCAAATTATTTCTCTAGTCCAGACTGGTCCTCAGAACTCTAGACCAATATACATCAACTGTCTATTTGATATATTCATTGGATGTCTATTAGCTATCTCAAACATAACATGTTCAAATCTGAATTACTGATCTTCTTCCTGAAGCTTACTTTTATGCTAGACTTCCCAACTTGGTAATTCTATTTTTCCAGTTCCCCCAACAAAATACCATGTAGGTATGCCTGACTCCCCTTTGCCCTCGATTATATCCAATCCATCGGCAAATCCTGTTGGTCCTACCATTAGAATACACCACACATCCCAATCACTTCACTCCATGTTTTTCTATTACCAGCCTGGTCTGAACCACCAGCCTATTCACAGGTCTCTCTGCTTCTACTCTCCATGACCCCACTCTTCACTCTTCATCCCTTTCTCAATATAACAGATAAAGAGATGCATTTAAAATGTGAGTCAGATACACACACACACACACACACACACACGGATACATTATTTGTATATCACCTTCAAGAATTAAGTGCAAAGAACTGATATAGTAATCCAATTAACTAACTTGGCAAGTGACAGTGACCTGGTCACTAAGGGAGCTGTTGTGACCATTGTTCTAATTTTTTTTTTTCAGGGAAAGTATTTTTAGAAAGTGTTTGGTGCCCCTGGGAAATAAATGAAAGTGTAAAATAATCAAATAGTGTTATTTCAGTCTAATTTTTTTTATTGCCTCAAGTACTCAGGAACCCTTTTGAAAAAGAAAGAAGTCAAAAGAAAGAGAAATAAGAGAAGGGAAGGGAGGAAAGGAGGGAGGATGAGGGGGCTAAAGAGAGTAAGAGGGAATATTATTGATTGTTACATTTAAGTAATACAGGACATGCATTTCATTAACTCTTTTAAATCAGTACAGTGTAGTCACACTGCCATACAACATAGGAGTACATCTCAAAGAAACACAAAAGAAAAAGTATCACCACACTAAAATAGTTATCTCCTTATCTGTTGACTTAGCCACTGTGGGATCATTCCAGTCCGCAGCATAACCTCTTTCCATGGAATATAAAAACCTCTTCTAATGTGTTCCTGGCTTTGGTTTCCATTTGCAATGTTCTAGCACATAACAACACACCAGACTAACTTTACACCTCTTTCTAAAACAACACTTCTGATTACAAAAGATTAAACTCATATAAAAGGACTAACACTTCAAAGGAAATGGAAGACATGCAAAACAACTGAAGCATTGATATCTTCAAAAGTGATGAAGAGAACCTTTTTGAATCTTATGACAAATCAAATTGAATAGCTTATATGACACAGGGCTCCAAGCAGCTAGTGTGAATAAACGCAGTAAACACTTCAGAAAAGGAGTCGGGTTCTTGCTACTTGTGACATTTTAAAAATAGGCCTGTTGACTTTTCTTCCTTGTTCATAGCTATTTGGTAACATTTTTATGGGTGAGTATTCAATTTACAGCTCCTTCCATTTTACTCTTATCAGAAGTCTAGGCCATAAGCAGAGAACGCAAGTACCACAAAAGGTATATTTTGAAAGAGACCTGGTTATCAATAAAGAAGCATGTCTATTTGGTTCTAAAAGACTGTTGAGAAGCCCCAATATTCGTTCAGTAGAAATGTTCTTCAAAAAAGTGCTCAAGGGCTTCCCTGGTGGCACAGTGGTTGAGAATCTCCCTGCCAATGCAGGGCACACGGGTTCGAGCCCTGGTCTGGGAAGATCCCACATGCCGTGGAGCAACTGGGCCCGTGAGCCACAGTTACTGAGACTGCGCGTCTGGAACCTGTGCTCCGCACCAAGAGAGGACGCGACAGTGAGAGGCCCGCGCACCGCGATGAAGAGTGGCCCCCGCTTGCCACAACTAGAGAAAGCCCTCGCACAGAAACGAAGACCCAACACAGCCATAAATTAAAAAAAAAAAAAAAAAAAAAAAGTGCTCAAGAAAGAAAGCTATCAAGAAAATATTTGTTTTATAAAAAGGACTATCTTTATTTAATGTCAAACTATACTTCTGAGCTATCTTTAAAAGGAACATTATATAAGTAAATGCAAAATTTTATTAGTTTAAGGAAACAAGTACATGTGTAAATTTGGGGACATATGTTTATGTTTTACATACCAGTGTCACCCTTTGACTTATGAAAAACAGACTTGAAAATGATGAGTCACAATTATCAGGAGGGTTCTCTATCTTTAAAGCATTCTAACCATGCCTCTTTCCCATTAGGTTATTCTTAGTTTCTTAGACTAGGACAAAGAACAAACTGTCCCAGCCCACGGACTGTTCCAAAATTGGGCCTGGACGCCTATGAACCCTGATCCCAGGCCTGGAAAAAGAGTGCCACTGTGTCAAAGATTACCGCACTGACGTAACAAAGAAGGGAGACGTTATAAACTTGTGGGAAGAATGAAGAAAGTTTCTGAGAGGAAAATTTTCCTCAGGGAAATCAATAAAAACATTTATAGAACTTTCTCATCTCAAAACTATGTCTTTCGTGTCTGAAAAAAAATAAAAGCATCTTTTCAAAAAATACACAAAAATATTTTAAAATTTAGTTGCCAATTATATTTATGCACACACACTCTCATACACACACATGCACAGGCATAGTTGTTTCTGCCACACAGAAAGAGCTAACCATTTTTCCAAAACTTCAGTTTTCCGTTAGTTCTTTGGTAAGGTCAAGATATGGATAAGAAGGTAATTTAAATTGGTTATACTTCAGCTGAGAAAGTAACGTATAAAAGTAGGTTTGTGCTTATTGCATTTAACCAGAATTTCTAGAACAATTAAATAGTAATAGTTTCAGTGTCTTCTTTTTAATTTTTTTTTAAATCAAGAGTGACCACAACTGAATAGATAGGGCTATGATTTACTGAGATGAGAACTTGAATCTTAAGTTCCAATCTCAGCTATAAAGTTAATAGTTCAAAACTTGTATCTGGACTCGGGCACAGGGAGCCTGTTGAGCTCCCAGGCCGATCCCCTGCCCTTTCCAGGTCACGTGGGTCCTTGGGGGCATAGGAGGGAGGCCGGGGAGATCAGGAGAGGCAGGCGGGAGGGGCCCTCCCAGAACCTAGACCGGAGGAGCAGCAGAGGAGAGGAGGGCATTTGCCCCGCCCACTCGAGCCCAGAAAGCCTGCTAGGCTCCCAGGTGAGGTCCCCCGCCCTCTGAGACTGGGGTGGGGGGCACGCCTGGGCCCCTTCTGTTTCTTGAGCCTAAGCCCCACCCCCCACAGCCCCCAGGGCCTTTTCCAGCCCTGTGGGTCCTGAGCATTGGCCCTGCCCACCGCCCAAACCTCGCCCTTGCTTAGGCCCCACCCTCCACAGCCAAGGTCTTTCCATCCCCCCCTCTTTGTTTTCCTTTCCCTCCTCCTCTTTTTTACTATTGTGGTCCTGATGTACCTTCTGGTTGTTGATTCATCTGTACTTTTACTTCTACATTCTTTCTAACATATCTGTTAGTTTCCTAGTCTAATTTTATTTTTTACTTTGTTATTTTTCTCTTTCTTTTTTTTTTTTTTTTTGCCACCCCACATGGCTTGCAGGATCTTGATTTGTGAGCCTGGGGTTGGGGGGAGCTCCTGCGGTGGGAGCTCCAAGTCTGAACCACTGGACTAACAGAGAACCTCAGACCCCAGGGAATATTCATCGGAGTGAGGTCTCACAGAGTTCCTCATCTCAGCACCAAGACCCAGCTCAACCCAATAACCTACAAACTCCAGTGTTGGAAGCCTCAAGCCAGACGACCAGTAAAACAGGAAGACAATCCCACACATTAAAAAAAAAAATGAGATGGCAAAAAAAAATATGTCACAGATGACGGAGCAAGGTAAAAACCTACAAGACCAAATAAATGAAGAGGAAATAGGCAATCTACCTGAAAAAGAATTCAGAGTAATGATAGTTAAGATGATCCAGAATCTTGGAAATAGAATGGAAGCATGGATTGAGCAAACACAAGAAATGTTTAACAAAGATCTAGAAGAACTAAAGAACAAACAAAGATGAACAACACAATAACTGATACAAAAAATACATTAGAAGGAATCAATAACAGAATAACAGAGGCAGAAGAATGAATAAGTGAGCTGCAAGACAAAATGGTTGAAATAACTGCCAAGGAGCAGAATAAAGAAAAAAGAATGAAAAGAATTGAAGACAATCTCAGAGACCTCTGGGACAACACTAAACGTACCAACATTTGAATTATAGGGGTCCCAGAGGAAGACGAGAAAAAGAAAGGGTCTGAGAAAATATTTGAAGAGATTATAGTCGAAAATTTCCCTAACATGGGAAAGGAAATAGTCACCCAAGTCCAGGAAGCATGGAGAGTCCCAGACAGGATAAACCCTAGGAAAAACACACCAAGACACATATTAATCAAACTAACAAAAATTAAATTCAAAGAAAAAATATTAAAAGCAGCAAGGGAAAAACAAAAAATAACATACAAAGGAATCCCCATAAGGTTGTCAGCTGACTTTTCAGTGGAAACTCTGCAGGCCAGAGGGACTGGCAGGATATACTTAAAGTGATGAAAGAGAAAAACCTATAACCAAGATTACTCTACCCAGTAAGGATCTCATTCAGATTCGATGGAGAAGTCAAAAGCTTTTCAGACAAACAAAAGCTAAGAGAATTCAGCACCACCAAACCAGCTTTACAACAAATGCTAAAGAAACTTCTCTAAGCAGGAAACACAGAGAAGAAAAAGACCCACAAAAACAAACCCAAAACAATTAAGAAAATGGTAATAGGAACATACATATCGATAATAACCCTGAATGTAAATGCCCCAACCAAAAGACACAGGCTGGCTGAATGGATACAAAAACAAGACCCATATTTATGCTGTCTACAAGAGACCCACTTCAGACCTAGGGACACATACAGACTGAAAGTGAAGGGATGGATAAAGATATTCCATGCAAATGGAAATCAAAAGAAAGCTGGAGTAGCAATACTTGTATCAGATGAAATAGACTTTAAAATAAAGACTGTTACAAGAGATAAGTAGGGACACTACATAATGATCAAGGGATCAATCCAAGAAGAAGATGTAACAATTATAAATGTTTATGCACCCAACATAGGAGCACCACAATACATAAGGCAAATGCTAACAACCATGAAAGGAGAAATCGACAGTAACACAATAGTAGGGGACTTTAATACCCCACTTACACCAATGGACAGATCATCCAAACAGAAAATAAATAAGGAAACACAAGCTTTAAATGATACAACAGACCAGATAGATCTAATTGATATTTATAGAACATTCTACCCAGAGTGGCAGAATACACTTTCTTCTCAAGTGTACATGGAACATTCTCCAGGATAGAACACATCTTGGGTCACAAATCAAGCCTCAGTAAATTTAAGAAAATTGAAATCATATCAAGCATCTTTTCTGACCACAATGCTATGAGACTGGAAACCAATTACAGGAAAAAAACCGTAAAAAATACAAACACATGGATGCTAAACAGTGTGCTACTAAATAACCAAGAGATCACTGAAGAAATCAAAGAAGAAATCAAAAAAATACATAGAAACAAATGACAACGAAACATGACAACCCAAAACCTATGGGATGCAGCAAAAGCAATTCTAAGAGGAAAGGTTATAGCAATTCAATCTCACCTCAAGAAATAAGAAAAACCTCAAATAAACAATCTAACCCTACACTTAAAACAACTAGAGAAAGAAGAACAAAGAAAACCCAAATTCCGTAGAAGGAAAGAAATCATAAAGATCAGAGCAGAAATAAATGAAATAGAAATGAAGAAAACAATAGCAAAGATGAATAAAACTAAAAGCTGGTTCTTTGAGAAGATAAACAAAATTGATAAACCCTTAGCCAGATTCATCAAGAAAAAATGGGAGAGGATGCAAATCAATAAAATTAGAAATGAAAATGGAGAAATCACAACTGACACTGCAGAAATACAAAGGATTATAAGAGACTATTACAAACAACTATATGCCAATAAAATGGACAACCACGAAGAAGTGGACAAATTCTTGGAAAGGTATAATTTTCCAAGACTGAACCAGGAAGAATTAGAAATATAAACAGACCTATCACAAGTAATGAAATCGAAACTGAAATTAAAAATCTTCCAACAAACCAAAGTCCAGGTCCAGATGGCTTCACAGGTGAATTCTATCAAACATTTAGAGAAGAACTAACACCTATCCTTCTCAAACTCTTCCAAAAAATTGCAGAGGAAGGAAAACTCCCAAACTCATTCTACAAAGCCACCATCATCCTGATACCAAAACCAGAAAAAAGATATCACAAAAAAAGAAATTCATAGACCGATATCACTGATGAACACAGATGTAAAAATCCTCAACAAAATGCTAACAAACAAAATCCAACAGCACATTAAAAGGATCATACACCATGATCAAGTGGGATTTATCCCAGGGATGCAAGGATTCTTCAAAATAGGCAAATCAGGGCTTCCAGGGGGGCGCAATTGAGAATCTGCCTGCCAATGCAGGGGACACGGGTTCGAGCCCTCGTCTGGGAAGATCCCACGTGCCGCGGAGCAACTGGGCCTGTGAGCCACGATTACTGAGCCTGCGCGTCTGGAGCCTGTGCTCCACAAGAGAGGCCGCGATAGTGAGAAGCCCACGCACTGCGATGAAGAGTGGCCCCCACTTGACACAACTGGAGAGAGCCCTCGCGCAGAGATGGAGACCCAACACAGCCATAAATAAATAAATAAATTTAAAATAGGCAAATCATTCAATGTGATGCACCACATTAACAAATTAGGGAATAAAAACCATATGATCACCTCAATAGATGCAGAAAAAGCTTTTGACAAAATTCAACACCCATTTATGATAAAAACTCTCCAGAAAATGGGCATAGAGGGAACCTACCTCAACATAATAAAGGCCGTATATGACAAACCCACAGTGAGCATCATACTCAATGGTGAAAAACTGAAAGCATTTCTACTAGGATCAGGAAAAAGACAAGGATGTCCACTCTCGCCACTCTTATTCAACATAGTTTTGGAAGTCCTAGCCACGGCAATCAGAGAAGAAAAAGAAATAAAAGGAATACAAATTGGAAATGAAGAAGTAAAACTGTCACTGTTTGCAGATGACATGATACTATACATAGAAAATCCTAAAGATGCCACCAGAAAACTAGTAGAACTAATCAGTGAATTTGGTAAGGTTGCAGGATACAAAATTAATGCATAGAAATCTCTGGCATTCCTATACACCAACAATGAAAAATAGGAAAGAGAAATTAAGGAAACACTCCCATTTACTATTGCAACAAAAATAATAATACCTAGGAATAAACCTGTGTAAGGAGGTGAAAGACTTGTACTCAGAAAACTATAGAACACTGATGAAAGAAATCAAAGATGACATAAACAGATGGAGAAATATACCACGTTCTTGGATTGGAAGAATCAATATTGTGAAAATGACTATACTACCCAAAAGCAATCTACAGATTCAATGCAATCCCTATCAAACTACCAATGGCATTCTTCACAGAATTAGAACAAAAAATCTTACAATTCGTATGGAAACACAAAAGACCCTGAATAGCCAAAGCAATCTGAAGAAAGTAAAATGGAGCTGGGGGAATCAGGCTCCCCAACTTCAAACTATACCACAAAGCTACAGTAATCAAGACAGAATGGTACTGGCACAAAAACAGGAATATAGATCAATGATACAGGATAGAATGCCCAGAGATAAGCCCATGCACATATGGGCACCTAATTTATGAGAAAGGAGGCAAGAACATACAATGGAGAAAAGACAACCTCTTCAATAAGTGGTGTTGGGAAAACTGGACAGCTATATGTAAAAGAATGAAATTAGAACACTACCTAACACCACACACAAAAATAAACTCCAAATGGATTAAAGACTTAAATGTAAGACAAGACACTATAAAAGTTCTAGAGGAAAACATACGAAAAACAATCTGACATAAACCACAGCAAGATCTTTTTTGACCCACCTCCTAGAGTAACAGAAATAAAACAAAAATAAACAAATGGGACTTAATTAAACTTAAAAGCTTTTGCACAGCAAAGGAAACCTTTGCTGTGCAAAGACAACCCTCAGAATGGGAGAAAGACAAAAAGACAAAAAGACAAAAAGACAACCCTCAGAATGGGAGAAAATATTTGCAAATGAAACAACAGACAAAGGATTAATCTCCGAAATATACAAACAGCTCATGGAGCTCAATATCAAAAAAACAATCCAGTTAAAAAATGGGCGGAAGACCTAAATAGACGTTTCACCAAGGGAGACCTACAGACGGCCAAGAGACACATGAAAAGATGCTCAACATCACTAATTATTAGAGAAATGCAAATCTAAGCTACAATGAGGTATCACCTCACGCCGGTCAGAATGGCCATTATCAAAAAAGCTAGAAACAATAAATGCTGGAAAGGGTGTGGTGAAAAGGGAACCCTCCTACACTGTTGGTGGGAATGTAAATTGATACAACCACTATGGAAAACAGTATGGAGGTTCCTTAAAAAACTAAAAATAGAACTACCATATGACCCAGCAATCCCACTACTGGGCATATAGCCTGAGAAAACCATAATTCAAAAAGAGGCATACCACAATGTTCACTGCAGCACTATTTACAATAGCCAGGACATGGAACCAACCTAGATGTCCATCGACAGATGAACGGATGAAGAAGATGTGGCACATATATACAAAGGAATATTACTCAGCCATAAAAAAGAGACGAAATTGTTGTTTGTAGTGAGGTGGATGGACTTAGAGTCTGTCATACAGAGTGAAGTAAGTCAGAAAGAGAAAAACAAATACCATATGCCAACGCATATATATGGAATCTAAAAAAAAAAAAAATGGTAGCTAGTTGCAGGGCAGGAATAAAGAGGTAGATATAGAGAATGGACTTGACATGGGGTGGGAGGGCGAAGCTGGGGCAAAGTGAGAGTAGCATGGACATATATACACTACCGAATGTAAAATAGTTGGCTGGTGGGAAGCAGCAGCACAGCACAGGGAGATCAGCTCCGTGCTTTGCGATGACCTAGAGGGGTGGGATAGGGAGGATGGGAGGGAGGCTCAAGAGGGAGGAGATATAGGGACATGTGTATGCATATGGCTGATTTTCTTTGTTGTGCAACAGAAACTAACACAGTATTGTGAAGCAATTAAACTCCAATAAAGATGTATTAAAAACAAATAAAATAAAAAAATTAAAAAACTTGTATCTGGATGCCAGAGATGAGATTTGATATGAAGACAAATTTTCAAGTCACTCCTTTTCCAACAGTATAAACAGTATTGAAAGAATTGAAAATAGAGTGATCATCTACAGTAAAAGTATGTTTATATGAGAAAAGAACCCAGAACTGAGCCCTAGGAGAAGCCATTTGAGAGAATGAAAAATATCCTTTACACACATATACACTTTATATACTTTTATCATATTAAGGAAATATCTTCCTGGCTCTAGTCTTCCAAGAATTTTTATGTATCAAGTATCGATAAAGCAAAGTAATTTTATAATACTTTAAAAAACATAATTTGAAGATTAAACAGACAAGCCATATGCTACAAGATAAAACAAAATAAAAATTATCTTAGAATTATCTTCAGTTTTCAAATTATCCACCCTGCTGTTCCCAAGTACTAACAAGGATAATCCAAAGTTGGCCATAGGGTCTTTTGTTTTAACTTATTAAATCTGGTTTTCAGATTTAACCACTCACATGAAAAATAAAACTTCAGTTTATGAAAGTATGAAGTTGAAGTCTAAAAATCTGAATTTGGAGGGCAAATTTGAAAGTGCTATTGGCAGGTTGATTATATTAAGCTAGTGTGATTGTGTGTGTATATAGACACACACACACACACACACTATATATATATGGCAAATATCAGGAAGAGAAGCAGGAAAACTATGATGGTGATACTGATGACAATAAGAGCAAATATTTACTAACTGCTTATAATGTGTCATATTGGTTAAAATCAATCAGACTTTTTCAGCCTCAGTACCATCGATATTTTGGGCCAGATGATTCTGGTGTGTGTGTGTGGGGGCGGGGGAGAGGGAAGCTGTCCCGTTCATCTTAGGATGTTGTTAACTACATCCTTAACTTCTACCTATTATAATAGATGCCAGTTGCATCCACCCAATTGTGATCAAAATATGTCTCCAGACAAATACCAAATGTCCCTAGGGGAAGGGGGTAAAATCACCCCTGGCTGAGAATGACTGGTCTAAATGCTTTATATGCATTATTTCATGAAATCCTCACAATTATCCTATGAAGTAGAGATCACTATCCCCCCCTTTCCAGATATTAAAGCATACAGAGGATCATTAAATTCTTGACAGTCTCATGGCCAGCAAGTGATATTTCACTATACAAACTCAAGCATGTCTGGCTCCAGAGTCTGTATTCAATCACCACAATATATTGGAATATGTAGAAATACACACATTAGACACTAGACAGAACTTCCTGTTTCTCAGAATTACTTGGAGGATGAGAAATGAGGTGAAAATCTTTGCAATCTATGAAGTACCATGCAAGGACTATTAGGTATATTTAATAATATTTATTACCAGCAGAACCAATAATAAACAATTTTTACTTAGAGTGCTTTTAATTCCCAGGAGAAACTATATTTTTTGCCTCCCTAGGAAACTTACGGTCCACAGGAACTTGTTTTTGTCGTTGGCTATCTCGCACAATACTGCCACCACTGTCACTGGAGCTGCTGTTCTGACGGGTTACATTTGCTGGGACCTTTGACACAGGAAGAGGTGCTGAAGCAGAAGGTGGGAGGGGAACAGGAACAGGAGCTGGCGTTGGAGGAGGTGATGGTGCAGAGGGAATGTCAGTTGCTCTTGGACCACACTCCATCCTCTGTTTCTATAAAAAGACAAATCATTAATTCGGAATTGTGAAAATATAAAGCTAGGCTAGGAAAACAAATTATACTTTGACAGGACCCTGTTGGCTATTTATGTGTAAACTTCCTTGCAAATCCATAGCAAATTTGTGTGTGTTAATATATATACATACATCTATATGTATGTATAGACAGACACACACAACCCTCCAATCCTACCTGATGTAATAATTATTAAAAATTATTTTTTACATATTCTACACATCTGTTCACAATCAAAAAGGATACACCAATAGCAAACATTAGTACTAATAATAGTAATAAATGTCAAGAAAACTAAACGTGAACCTGGAATCACACAAGATCAGGGTAGGTCAAAAGATTTCTGATTATTTTATAGTTTCCGTTAATAAGAACTTCTAACTGTACTAGAAGCCTAAATATCAATAACAGAAAGCATTACTCACTCCTTATTTTAAATGTATATTATATTCAAAAGTGTTTAATTCTGCTGTTTCCAAATAATTTGTTAAGAAGAGGGGTAATATTTCAGTACATAAAAGAAGGAGTATGCTTTATAATAAACAAGTAATTTTAAAGTATTGTTAATTTTTTCAAGCCACAGCCCTTTCTGCCATCATCCTGATGCTGATTTATTAAATTTAGAAAGTTTCCTTGTTAAAATAGGAATGTGGTGAGGGTAATGGTATGGTCTTTAATTAAATGTTTATGACTATGAAATTGTTCTATGACAATTTCAAAGAACTCGAAAAAGAATAGATACATGTATATGTATAACTGAATCACTTTGTTGTACACCTGACACTAACACAACATTGTTAATCAACTGTACTCCAATATAAAATGAAAAGTTAATAAAAATAAATAAATAAATAAAAACAAAAATAATGAATTGTGACCAAGTTATCTAGGTTTGACCTAGAAATAAAAAGTGGTTAAAAATTAGGAAATTTGTCTACATAATACAACATGTAAATAAAGTTAAAGAGAAAAATTCTTAGAAAAAGAAAAAGTTAAGAGGATCCTGGACTTTTCATTATGTGAAACTACCTGGTATATGTCTCCCTCTGGATTTTTTATTATGGGAATAAAGCAACCCCCTAATTACTTAAAAAATGTTTATATGACTACACCTCAAAAGCATATTATTAGGAAAAAAGTCCACGGGGGGATTTGTATTAAAAAAAGGTAGATGTGATAGAATATATAATAACTTTCAGTAATTTTAAAACCATGATTTAGGCTATTATAAAATATTATTTGTGCATTTTCCCTATTGAACTACACACAATAGTTAAAACTTTAAACAAAATAATCTTAATAACTGAATTAAAATAAGTTCCAAATTCTCAAAAGGCAAATTTTTTGTATAGAATCAAAGATACAGAGCAGTGACTTATAATTTAGGTAAAGTTTAGATACTGCACTGGCACAATTTTAATTATTCTAAAATTCAGGATTAGTAGATGAAATACAAAAAGCAGGCCTTTTGGTAATCTGGTCCTTTGGCTAGAAGAGTATTTACATTTAATTTCTAAATTGGCCCAAATATAAGGTCATATTGATTTTAAAAGAGGCCTTCCCAATTTCCACAGAGATCAAAAACATCAAAATACACACCACACACACACATCACTTTGTAATTCTTGCTTAAAAAACAACACACCACCCTCAAAGGCACCCTCACAGCAAATGAGTAACACCTGTGGAAACCAGAGGGGTGAGCAGCCCTGGTTCTCTGCTGTCCCTTTAAAAGCCACCGCTCTCCCGCCAGTGGGTGGGGAAGGTGGGAGGGTATGAAGCAAGGATGGGAGAAGGACTGAAAGAAGAGTTTATGTGCTGCTATTCCTTGGAGGGGGATGGGAGGGAGGAGGAGAGAGGCAAAGAGGAAGGGAAGGAGTGGGGTTAAATTCACAGAGCAAGCCGTGGAGTTAGATGGGAGAGAAACAGATATTGCTGACCCCCCTGCAATTCAAGGCCTGGAAACATTTCTAATATATTCAATAATCGAGTGTATTATATTACTATTATCATCATCCACAAAACAATGTTCCTATATTTGGGCCAATAAAATATCTCGAGCAGTCAAAATACAGCAAACATCACCTAAATGTAATACTTAGCACACACCAAAGTCATCAATGTATATGCAATGTTCCCTTAACAAGAATGTCCTCAGCACATAATTTCATGAAGAGTTAGTGAATTCTCACATTAGGATTTCAAAAGTGTCAGAGTTTAAATTACTGCTTTTAAAGCTGAAACAAAACAAAAAATGCTACCAGCTCTGCATTCCATGATATGATTCACATTTTCTGCTTTCAAAAAAACAAGAACAGCTAGTGTTTTGCTAGCCATCAAATAATACTGTGAAAAACTGAAAACCTGTGTTATTGTCACAATCAAGCCTGCAGACAGGCTCGCCAAATCTTCTGTGCCTTGTTTCACCCATCTGTCATTGCTATATAATGCAACTTTATCAGTATAACCTATCAGAACTATAGACTTAAATATTCATATAATATACAGAGAAACCATAGGAAAATTTTTCATGAATTAGGTCATAATTTTATTTACTTGCATATTTTCCCCTTTTTCTTGGTCCTCCTTCCTGCCTCATGTTTCCAACCCCTGGAATGAAAAAAGTGGGGGAAAGGCCTTCCTCAAATCATTATAACCTGTTCTGAAACAGAAACCAAGGTGGCTTTTCCATGGAAACTGATGTCGTCCTCCATGTGGAGGAAGGAGAATCAGGACTAACTCGCGAAATCACTTTTCTCTGTCCCCTGCTACCTTCTCCACTCCCTTTTACTTACCACCCAGTTACCGCTCTTCTCCCTTTGGTATTACTGTCTCTTGGTTATATCAGGCTGAAGGTAGAGAACTGATGGCCCCTCAACTGATGGCAAGTCTTGGAGAGCAGAACTCCACCCCAAACTTTCTTCTGCTGAACGACGGGTGCTGAATCTCCAGATCCAAAAAGAAATCTTGACCGACTGTTCCCAGTTTGCCTGGGACTCTCTGAGTGTCAGAACCAAGAGTCCCACATCCCTCCAAACCCCTCCACTGTGAGCAAACTGGGATGATGGGTCACCTTGGTGTGGCTGTACTTTTGTATGATCACTGTCACTTCCTAGCTCTTGCCTTTTATCTCCCGCAAATATGAAGTTCTGCTTAAAACAAAATCTCTTTGTTTTTTTTCTTTCTCTGAAAAGAAGTCAGAATTACTAGACCCTGTGGAAAATGTACTTTTCTGTTGATAATTAAGTCCAAATGAGTCACTTTTCTTTAGCCACTAAAGCTGAGTAGGAATTCTCAAGGATTAAAGAAAGAGATGTGTAGATAAGCTCCTGATTCATGCAAGATACTGCTTCAGAAGGGAATTTATGCAAGCAAGCCCAACAAAGCCAGTAAAATTGAACTGTTCTTAAAAATGGAATCTACACATTTTTTCCTCTAAATTTAGTCTCTTTGGCATTCAGTGAAAACTAGGCACAGCTGGAACGTTTGGAGGGTGTTAAGTCCAGAGATTGAATCCAAAAAATTACATTAAAAAGAAGTGCCTTGAGGGAACAAATGTGGGTTACCTCTGACAGCTCTCCAAGTAATTGCTATTAGGAAAATGGAGCAAATCACATCAAATGAGAAGATTTAACATAGGAGATGGAACTAAAATAATATCAATTATACTTCACATCAAATATCAGAAACCGTGAGCAAATTAGTTTTTGACAGTAAGATTACCTCCCCACAAATCAACCAGGGAAGGAGCTTGTAAATATATAATTAATTTCCACCACTATCTAGCCATGGAAAACTAAATATATAGGCCCATGCTACAGTATAAACCATGTAGAGTATTTCAGTAACTATTTGTGTATCCGAGTATTGTGTTTTAAAAATATTAAGATAAAGGTTCATCTTATTCTTATAGCTCATAAAGAATATAATTAGAGTACATTTAATAATGTAAGACTAACTCTTAAGCTGATTTACAAAAGGAAATATAAATCATGGTGTATTTTAGTGAACTTTAGTTGAACTTGTAAGCAGTTAAACAAACAGAAAATTTTATAGTTCTGTAATACGCCTTTTGGGCAGTAATTTATATATATATGGAAAGAGAGAGATAGTCGGTATTATTCAAATTATTGCAAGAAATATTTGGAAAAATGTCAACACGTGAAACAGGATAAAAAGTAACCATCCCTGTCTAAAGACCATGCCTCTAATTAATAGATGAATAGAGTGTTCTAAGATTAACTTAAAAAATTTTTTTAAGAACGGAATATTATCAGGAAGTTGGTCTGCTGGAATGAAAATAAAGACATCTTTAGTAAAATTGTCCTCTCTTTCCAGCAGTATCTGAATATCTGGATTGAGCTTGAAAAACAGAGCATTCATAACAGGAGCTGAAATTAGCAGTGCTAGTGGTCTACTATTCACCTGAAGAAAACATTTCCACTTTTAACTTAGGGCTACTTTGACATGTATATAGAAAATAACAAAATTTTATATCTAGACTGGATTGTGGAGATCATGAAACTTGGCCCCTTCCATTTCAGAGCTCAGCAAATTGGAGCAGAGAAAATTAAAACGCTTTCTTTAAGGTCATACAGCTAGTCAGTGGCAGAGCCAAGACTACAATCCTCATGCACCAGGACCTAGACTGGAGCTGTTTCCACAATATCATAATATCTCTTGCTCGGAAACAGAGCAGATGGGGAAACTTTCTGTTGAATTTACAGGACCATAATGACCAGACATTCAAAATTATTTGCATCTTGTAGAGTAAGCATATCTATAATAATAATAAGCATGTGGAATTCATAATTAATAATAAATAAAAGAGTTCTTTAGTCAAGCCTCTGAGGATATTGGAAATAATATAAGGGCAGGGATTGGTTTCTGCTCTTGGTGTATGACATGGGAATCTACGTTGGCAAAAGGGTGATTCGGGTAGATGAATAGTCAAAGTGCTAGAGGTCAGGGAATCAAGTCAAAAGACTTATCAGGAAACTTGATGTGGCAGGTAGTTTCCAGGTGGGCAGGAAGCACCCTGGATGTCCACGTGTTGCCCAGCAAAAGTACTCTAAAGTCCTGGAATGTTCTATAACAGAATCTTCATCAAAAGATATGTCATTTATCTTCATTTCTCCATAATCTCTCATAAACATTTACTTCCTTGTCCCTGTGGTTTCAACCAATCTATTTTTTTTATGTCCCACATCTTTCGAAAATTCTTTATTACTTCCCTCCCCTTCATTTTTAAAACTTTGCTGAAACCCTGGGGAAAAACACTTTCGGTGGGAACGGCAGTCTTTACTGAGCTGTAAAAAATCACTCCAAATGTGAGGATATTAAATAGCCTGGACTCGCAGGGACATCGGGTGGCAACTCAACACCCATTGGTGACCGGTGCCAGGTACGAGCACCCCTGCCAACAGCAGAGAATCTCTAACCAACAGGGTGTGAACTGCAGGCAAGGGCTGCTCTTGTGCCCTTCCCCCAGCAACTGCCATTATTTCTACATATTTATTTACAGGAGATGTAAGTGTATGAAACTAACAGTCCTGAGTCTGTGGCTTTTTAAAATTTGGTGACTTGTAGATGCTACGTGGAAATCGTTCACATCTAATTCCCTTATGCCCACCATTCCAAAAAAGCCCACTTCCTAAGTGAATTACATAGTTTGGATTATTTTCTTAAATGATTAAAAAAGGAAAGAATTAATGAAACCCAAGTGATGGAGGCATAAAGCAAAAATCCAATTCCAAGGGTGGTGACTGATCAGATCAACTTTGATCACAGTACAGTGCAAGGTAAACCTATTCTGAGAAAGTGTCACTTTAAGCATTCATACGGTGAAAAACTATACGTCTGTACAAAATGGGATATCAGTCTTTTTTTTTTTTTTGAGAGTTATGTTTTATTCAGCAGGAATTTTTAGGACTTCAAACCTGGGAGGCAGCATCTCAAGTAACCCTAAGAGAACTGCTCGGAGGAGGCAAGTGGGGAAGCCAGGTTATATAGAAGTTTTGTAACAAAGGGCAGGTAGTTGGGAACATCAAAAGATTATTGTAAATTAAAGAAAACCAGATATTCCAAGTTAAGGAATTTAGCGCCTCTTTTCTAAGCACTATTCCCCATGACAGTTGAGCATATCAGAGCATGGGTTCTGATTCCAGAGTCCTGGGACCCCACTCTGGCTTCATGCGGCCGTGTGACTGTGGGCAAGGTACTTCTCTGTACCTAATTTTCCTCATATATAAAACGTGCCTACTTCACAAGGTTGTTGTAGGAATTAAATATACTGGTATTTGTGAAGTCCTTAAAGGACGTGGCGTATAGTCTGAGCATCTTTCTGTAGTACAGTACAGGGATCCAAAATGTTTTTGTGAGAAGTGTCTTTAAACTTCTGTAAAATTTTGATGTCATTGGATGTACGAGACAGGGATAAAAGTGTCAGCCACTTCTGAGCAGAGAGAGGGTCACTGCTCCTGATACACAAACACAAAGGGAGGGGCAAGGCCAGGGCAGATGGCCTGGATATTTGATTCTGGGAGGCAGGTTTTAATGGAGGAACTGCTCAGTCCTAGGATTTCTGTCTTTCTTTTCATCAAGTGCGAGATGCTGGCACTCAATAAATATTTGTGGGGTGAATGAATGAAAAGATAAATAAGACATAGAATCGCTTTTGATATGTTTGTAATCCAGTGGAGTTCTATGAGATTAGGGTGTTAGGATTACCGGAATCTATAGAAATATGGTGGTATCTTGATTGTCATTCTGAAATAAGCCGCAGGATTTTTCTTTAGATGTTTTAGATAAAAGTGTCTGGTAACGCTGTTGTAGAGATATAAAATAATTGGCATATATTTCTGAGAGTGATTTTTTTTCCATCTTATTCTATCTAGTCATTTTTTTCTGGGTGTGTTATAAATGCTTTGAGAATAGGAATCCTTTTAGAGTCATATTTATGCCAGATAACAGATAGCAGATTCTCAAGCTTGCTTATTAAAATTTTACAAGATTTTGGTGGTTTTGTTGGGCTGAGACCAAATATTTCAGGAGGTGTTAAAGAGTAGATTGTTTTTAATACCTTTTAAAAGTAGAGTTTTCAACCTAAACACACACACACACACACACACACACACAGCTTCTATACACATTTCTACATACATCACTGCATTTAGAGCTGTATCCAGAAAATTTCAGCAGACAGTCAGATAGTGTTGAAACGTTTAAAAGGAAACAGCCCGAACAAGCAATCCCTATAAGCTTCTATTTACATAAAGTAGCCAAACAAACTCCTGAAACTTGTGAGCACTTAAAAAATTTCTTCGTTTTGCCAAAGTTGACAAAAATATAAGCTGAGGCTCTGTTCAAGAAAGGAGAAATAATTTTATGTTCTCAAAAAGTACTCTACCTATGATATGTATTAATAGTTTTGGTTCAGTTTTACACAGAAGCAACCTTTAAACAGAAAAGTCAACTTATGGCCCAAGCCGGGAATCTAAATTGAAGAAAAAAACAAGACTGAACAGTAAACAGGAAAAGGTAAGAGAGGTTAAATTCCCTAGGAAATCTCAGGTGGGGAAAATACTTAGAATTCATGTTAGTATTTGCAAGTTTTAGTATCTTATTTTACAGGAGTTTGCCATTCCTAGCAACCATGCACACAAATAAAAACAAATTTGGCTAAGTGTTTCTAACATTTTATATATAAAATCTGGGCTTCTGCTCACATATAACAACTAGGGATACCCTTTGTAAATAGTGCTTCTTACTGTTTATCATGAGTTAAATATTAAAAACAGTTCATATAGCTCAAAGGGTATGCACTCCATCACTGGTTTAGGCATACACTCTTTAACACTGCTTAAGGCATTCAGTGAAAACCTCTAAAGGAAAGAACACAAAGAATTGGTATTTACAAACCAGACAGAAGCCTATATTATGTCAGGTAACCACATCACAAAAATCAGAAAAGAAAGAACTTAGGAAAGAAAAAGGTATTAAGTCTAAGTTAGAAAATTCACTTCAAAAATCCATGGGAAATGGAGTAGACCATACCTTGAATAACTCAAACTCCTTCTTTGGCATCAACAGCTAATGACAAATGATGAACATAAAATAAGTACATAATATATATGCACATCAGGCCAGCCCAAACATAAGCACAGCAAACAGAATTCCCACTGCCACCACTTTAAGTTATCAAGATCTATAAATTGTATACATCAATTCTTTATTTTAAATGTTTCCTTGATTCTCGAATTCTAATAAGGCCAAAAGTCTCTCTGGATAAGTGCAGGACCTGCACTGGGCTTGAATGCCGTGAGGAGCCAGAAGTCCTTACAGAATGGTCATAGCAGCACATGACCACAGTTCTAGATTTGGACAGTCTGTATTTTACTAAGCCTAGGCATGAAATTTCACTATTTCACTGCATATTCTATGCAGTTTCAGCTTCTGCTCAAATTTATGACATCATTATGGGGTCAGATGTGATCTTTTGCTCAAGATTCTGAAAATGAAAAGAATTTTCCTGGGGGCATGAGAAAGTAGCTACCACAGGTTCAGAGGCTAAGCATGGGACAGTCCATCCATTCTGTCTCTGCTGGCAGGTCTGATTCTACAGATCCTGTCACAGATTCAAAAGCACATGGCGGCGGCCCTGGTCTCTTGTGATTACCACACCTGAAGAAAGATAATGGTGCTGAAAATTGGGTGGAGGGTCTACCATGTGAAGGTAGTTTTTAAAAAAGGATTAGGATTCGGTAGTTGGAAAGTTGAAAGCAAACAGGCTATAATCAAAGTCTATAGAGAGGATGAGAGCAAAGGCTGGTGAAGATGAACCGGTAGACACTCCAGCCACTGTCTCAGCGCCATCCTCTATCAGGCCTCTTGGGTAGGAGGGCTCTGGGTAAGAGTAAAGAGGCAGAAATACTACTTCTCCAAATGTCAAAAATATTATAGGGTAGAAAAAAATAGCATTCAGAGGAACAGTCACTGAGATAAACATTTTGAGCAATTTCCTGAAGAAGTAAATCAGAAAAACATATGTATAATTCTTCCTTATGTCCCTAGCCACTGTCCCCCCGTTGCCTTAGGAAAAAGGTATAAATTATACAGTCAATTAAATCTCAAAATGACTAATACATAAAATGTGTTTAAGTCCTGTTTAGGAAAGATGAATTTGAAAATTCGAAAAAGTTAAATTTTACTCAAAAGTTGTAATTACCTGTATAGTATGCGTGTAAGGTGGGTCAGCACGCCCTAATCCAGACTCTGGAGGCCTCACAATATCCAAAATGTTGTTTGGCACAAATCCGGAATCTCCACTTGCATTTCGAACTTTCCACCATTGCTTCCTATCATCAAGGATCTGTCATCATGCAAGAAAATAAAGGCGGCATTTCTGTACCAAAACTGAACGATGAAGGAAGTTCGATTTTTATTCTTAGACCAAGAAAATGGTTTCACTTTTAATACGCTGACTCAGCATCAACATACTGTGGGTTAAATGATTGTCAGGAATTACACTAAGAATTACAATTACTATATAGAACAGCTTTGGTACCACTCTACCCAAGGTCCACATTACCTCCCAAGAATGCTTAGCTATTTGCGGTATTTGAAGTACTTAAGATGAGTTACTTGGAAAAGGTCTATTGTCTCCATCCTTAGAATAGAGAGGAAAGGTATAAAAACATTTTTTTTACTATTGTAACTATGCTATATTATATATTAAAGAAGATGAAGTCCCAGTTATAACTGAAGAAAGAAATTTGAGAGTCATGGTAGATTATTCCCAAAACCATTAGCACTCACTGCTGGTTACATTTGTGCAAGGGTACTAAAATAGAAAGGAGGAAATGTTTTCTCTTATTAAAATATTATGGTGCATCTACATCTGAAGTGATAACCAGCCTTGATTCCAGAATGAATAAAGGCCAGAAGAAGGAAGAGGGCAAAGTAAGCCAAGAAATCCAACCCCACCCCCCAAAGAAACAAAAAACAGATAAAGCAGCTACCCCGCCTATATAGATATAGGTATCTATAATATGCTGTGTATCCTTGGTAAAACAAAATAACACTGAAGAATAATTTCTTGACCTCAGCATTTCTTTGAGGAAGGTTTAGATATATACCAGAAAAGGAATACAATAAATCCACTTTATTAAGAGTATAAAAGAGGTAAAATTCTATTACCTCTAAAATATCATCCTTTTGAACTGAGAGCTCACTGTTGTTCCTTGCCACAAAGTCATACCTGGATTTGGCATATTTCTTGGGTTGTAGATCATAATTTCTACAAAAAGAAAGAAAAAAGATAATCACTCTGCTAGCTTTTCCTAAAGGCTGAAAGCAGAAGTAAAACACTAAGGCAAGCCAATGCCTACCAGAAACCATTTGGACAAGTTATTTAGATAGTAGTTAATTTTATTATATTTTATAGGATATGAGAATATGAGTACTTAATTTTATTATAGTTTGGAGATTTTACCATTAAAATGAACAAACTATGGCTAGAGTAAAAATAAATAATGCAAAATTACAAAGCTAGTTAGTGCTAAGCCAAATCTAGAATGCAAATCTATGAATTCTTTGTCCATTAAATCTAATATCCAAAATACTGGATATTGCTTTGTTAACCAGCATTTCTACCATGAAAGAACCAGGATAATGGTCAATGTTACCATTTTTCATAAAATTAAAGGAGACTAAAGATCATGTCCAAAGTGGTGATTTAAATTATATGTTGATTTCACTAATTCAAGCAATGTCTTCAATTCATTAACCAAATATATATGAAAAAATTATGACTAAGTGTCAATATTCAGGAAAGCCTTGTCCAGTTATCCAAAATGCAAAGGAACGTATGGATTAAGTACAAGAGCAATAACACTTCTTAGTTAATTTGTTAATTAATTAATTCACTATAAACTTATTTTAAGAGTAAGAATAGGTGTATTTTTTTAAAAAGAAAACTTTATTTAAAAACAAAATACTTCTTTTAATCATTAAATGACCATTAATAGATTTAACAACATAATTTTAAAATACTTTTATATAATATAATAAAACCTGGTATATCAACAATGTAATAATATTATCTTCATTTCAATAATGAAATAATAACTTTAATTATTTTTTAACTAATTTTACTCCCTAATCTTCTCCTCCATTTACATTCCCACATTTCCTCTGTAAGAGAAAAAGCAGGAAGGCGCTAATGATGTTTGGTCATCCTTCCTCTGTCAAGTGGCCATTCTGCTTGCTGCCCACCAAGATCTTATGGAATACTGAGTCACAGCAGGGCCTGCAGGACAGTTGTGGGCACAGTATATCTTGTCATCATAGGTAATCTGCTACCTCTTGGATAGTAACTCCAGGAGAAGAGAAACAGGAACAAAGGAAAATCATAGCCTGTAAACCATATTGGCAATTTTGGGTATATTAAAAAACTAAGAAAATGTGGAAAAAGTGAAATTATGGCCATATAATTATTATATATTATTAATAATAATAAATTTTAAACTGTGTTCCATGGATTTCCTACCCCTATCTCTAGTTTTATATGATCACGTTCCATTAAAATTTCATTTGAGGGGGATAAACGTGTTTCAATCACTCCAAAGGTTAGCAAAACAGTAGTAACTTCAGTTTTCTATCTTTCTCTCCTCCCTCATGTTCTTCTGTCCAAATCACTGCTGATAACAGAGAGTTGAATGTACTGTTTAGCAAAGGGAAGAATAACTCTCTGCCACTGTGTATATGAATTAATGGGTTGGTTAAAAGAAAAGCTGACTGTAGTTCTCATTGAAGTCTTTGCTGTCTTGCATGTCTCAGAAGTGACTGCCCAGCATGCACTTACAAAGTGCTTTAGAATTTACAAATATTTATGGTTTATAGTTTCTTGCCCTCTATAGATTAAATGTGGGTATGACACTGACCATAGTTATCAATCTGAAAATCACACTTTGTAATTTTTCAGATGTACCAAAGTTTCTTAAGAGATCTAGAATGTATCACAATGCATGATCTCCATTTCTGATTTGGAGTTATAGATACCCACCAGATACAGAGTAGACACAGAGATGGCAATAATCTGAAACTTCTCTAAAACATGAATTGCTTTTGAATAGCAGTAAACTATAATCCATCAAAGGTGAGGGCGCTAAATTCAATAGGTGGTTTCCCTAAATGACACTGTAATTCCACTGAAGAGTGAATATACTTCATATGGTATTTACTGCATTCCTGGCATGTAATAGAGTTTAAGATGAATAATAATTATTGTAAAAACAAATTCCAAACCTCTGTATTACATACCAGACCAGAACTTTCAGACAGTTTTTGCAATAATTATGACAAATTTTCTTAGCAACATCAATGATCTAGGTGTCTATTAAAACTATCCAGCTCCTATTATAATAGCCTAGGGGAGAAATTGGACCCATAAAGGCAACTGAGATATACAATTTACTCCTTTTAAAAAAATTATTTCTCTGGCTAAATATTGACAGTCTTAAGATCTATATACTTGAATATCCTTTCATGGAATTTCCTTCACTAATTTGAAATAATTTCTAGAATACTGACAGCTAAGACAGAAAAAAAGGAAAAAGAAAGTACTAGGATGAGGAACAAGTTTCTCAAGAAGAATTTCCATGAAATAAGTTTTAAACTTCAAAACTGATTTACACCTGTATCTCCTAAAAATTGAATCTACAATTCAAACTTCTTTCATATGTTGGCATTTTCAAAATGTATTATTCATTGCCGACTTTTCTTTGTACTGAATTTAATACGTTACTGGTGCCCTTAGAATAATAACTGTATAATTTCCACATCATTTTACTTAAGTATTACCTCTGTTATCATTCCTGACAAAAAACCAAAATTTTAAATCCCACCTTCTTTAGATTCTATTAAGAAGAGAATATACTGAAGAGAAATTAAGGGCATGTAACACTCATAGTAAGACAGGCTTTGAGGTAGGAAAGTACCTCAAAGTGGGATAGGACAAGCTCTCTACCCCACTTCATCTGAATGATCATTCTCCCTTATCCTTGTTATCAATATTTCACCTTTTTTCTTTCTCTTATGTGTATGGCTTGGCCTCTACGTAAACCTCACATGCAGTTTACACTGCAAACAAGATTGAAAAAGTGACCCTATTTCAATTCAATTTATTTCTTCCCCATCTCAATTCTCCATTTTTGCCTATATTGAATTTT
The DNA here is from genome assembly GCF_949987535.1 of Balaenoptera acutorostrata. Classification (NCBI taxonomy): domain Eukaryota; kingdom Metazoa; phylum Chordata; class Mammalia; order Artiodactyla; family Balaenopteridae; genus Balaenoptera; species Balaenoptera acutorostrata. Next base: position 94,390,685 of record NC_080074.1, on the reverse strand, counting down.
TGGAGAGAGAAAAATATGGGAAAATAAATGAAATATAAAACTGGAAAGTGAATATAAAAACTGAAATGGTAAAAATGGCAAATAAGGCATTGATTCTGTCTAAATATTCAGTTTATACTTAGTTTAAATACTTCTATCTAAAGGAAGGTTTGTTTGTTTTTATTGGGGGAGATAAAGATGGAAATTATTTCCTTTAAAAGTTACAGAGCTGGAAAGATCCTTAGAGACCATCTGGTACAAACTAGAGAGTTTCAAAACAATTCTTCTTAATTCACAGATTCTGACAGAGGCATCTTTTAAAAAATGGAAAGTCATCCAATGGCATTTGCACTAAGTTAGAATTATAGACTGGAGACATTGCTCATCAAAGCCAGCTCTATAAAGGAACAACTGAAACTTTAACAAACAATTAATAGATGGAAAGCTCAAAGAAGTAGTGAACAGTGCAGACACTAGCACCTCTATTTGCACTAAACCAGAGATAATCATCCACAGCTCTCCAAATGATGCCCATGAAATGTTACCTATCTACATGGCGATGAGGAGTTGGCTTAAAAGCAACAGCGGCTTCCCCTTGGTCCACATGGGGCCCTCTTCCATAAATGTTATTGAATACTGTGTACCCATCAGCTGGAGGATACTCTGATACACTGGAGTGCTGAAAGACAGAGGAGGAAAGATTAAAGAATCACCAATACTATTTGAATGAGCACTGACGTCAGTTAACAAGAACCCTCCACTACATTGTGGTCAGTTTCATTTTCAAGTGATTGACCATTATATGTTAATAAATTATGAAATGAGGGCTTTTGTCAAAGACCTATTTATAATAAGAAAAGTAATTAGTGCAAAGACTAAATCTTAATTCAGGAAATAACCAATGCTTTTATTATATAAAAGCAATAAATTCTTTCCTCTGGTATTTCAGTAATAGGTGATTTTGGTATTAGGCAGACTTTAACAGCTTGTATAAAATAAAACTGGTTTAAAAACAGCAACAATAAAACCCTTAACTTTTGCTTTCTATGTTTAAGAAACAGACCTTTACCACCCTAGCAAAGTAAATACTATCACATGAAAATCATCTGAACTCTATGCGTTAAAATTATACCACCCTCTCTCATTATTCTCATTTTTTAAATGTACACGGACACTATTTTTAATTTTTTTTAAATGGCAGCCCTATTATCAGATTTACTGTTAAGGAAAACACAGAAACGCAAAAACACATTGATCTTGACAGTCCAGGATAAGGAAAAAGAAAGTACTTTGTCCAGGATAAGACAAAGCTGGAGTCACTTCTTTTTTCAGTTAACACAACGCAGACATGAGCCTAATGGGCTACCGGGAGGGAGAACCGAAATCTATGGGTCCCATTAAGCAGCATGGCTTTAAAGCTATGGGGCAAAAACAAAGAAACAAACCAGAAAAGTTCATCTACGAATTCTGTATTGTTTCCTTATGTAAAATGAAGTATGGTGGATGAACAACAGACCCTAAAGCGTTGGAATTCCTTGGCTATTTCAATTGTTTATGGATTCACTGGGACAAAATATTTGAAATTGGGAATGTTTTAGAAAAGTTCTGAATGCACATTTACTGTAGTTGATTCAAATGACAAAGTTGGCAGGAGTAAGGCTGAGTTCATCCACAGGCAGTGTAGGTGAGGTGTCTCCAATGGACTGCTATTGATGTCAAAGTACCCACATTATATTACTCCTGTGGAATATATATCAGGAGACTGCACTTAACATACAAATACAGATAAACAACTTTTACCATTTAAATACCTTAGCCAGCAACAAAGTGAAAAGGCAATCTATAGCATGGGAGAAATCATATACCTGATCATATATCTGATAAGAGGTTAATATCCAAAATATATAAAGAACACATACAACTCAATAGCAAAAAGCAAATAATCCAGTTAAGAAATGGGCAGAGGAAGTAAAAAGACATTTTTCCAAAGACATACAAATGGTCAACAGGTATATGTAAGGGTGCTTAGCATCACTAATCATCAGGGAAATGCAAATCAAAACCACACTGAGATATCACCTCATACCTAATAATAGCTATTGTCAAAAAGACAAGAGAGAACAAGCATTGACAAGGATGTGGAGAAAAGGGAACCCCTGTGCCCTGTTGGTGCGAATGTAAATTGGTGAAGCCACTATGAAAACAGTATGGAAGTTTCTCGAAAAATTAAAAATAGAACTACCATATGATTCAGCAGTCCCACTACTGGGTATAATACTGAAGAAAATGAAACTAGGATCTCAAAGAGAATTCTGAACCCCAAGGTTCACTACAGCATTACTCACAATAGCCAAGATATGGAAACAACCTAAGTGTCCATCACAGATGAGTGGATAAGTAAAATGTGGTATGTATGTATATGCAATGGAATATTATTCAGCCATGAGAAGGAAGAAAATCCTGCCATTTGTGACAACATGGATACATCTTGAGGACATTATACTAAGTGAAGTAAGAAAGACAGAGAAAGACAAACACCACATGATATCACTTATATGTGGAATGTAAAAAAAAAGAGTCAAGCTCATAGAAACAGAGAGTAGAAAAGTGGTTGCCAGAGCTGGGGGTGGGGGACAGAGGGAGAGGTTGGTAAAAGCGTACAAACTTTCAGCTATAAATGAATAAGGTCTAAGGATCTAATAAAAATGTGGTGACTATAGTTGATGACACTGTATTATATAATTAAAATTTTCGAAGAGAGTGGAACTTAAATGTTCTCAACAACAACAGATAAACATGTGAGGAGATGGATGTGTTATTTAGCTAGATGGGGGGGGGGAGTCCTCTCACAGTGTATACATACATCAAATAATTACGATACACACTTTAAATATCTTACATTTTTATTTGTCAATTACACCTCCATAAAGCTGGAATTAAAAAATAAAATAAAGAACAAATAGCTTAATTAATTCAGTTCATCACTTCCCTAGGAGAGACCAGAGGCACTACATGATCAGGCCATTTTTTTTTTTTTTTTTTTTTTTTTGAGCCTGTGCTTGGTGGATTTTTTTTTTTTTTTTTTTTTATTGATCTACCTGCATTTAAAATCGATCAGGCCATTTTTGTTGTTGTTGTTAAATGCTGTTATAAAAGGGAGGAGTTGAGGAAACAGAATCACCCACACCTTCCGCCTGGCTCTGAACATAACAGTGAGGTCGGACAGTATGAAGTCACCGGGTCCTGAGAATGACTGGGAATATCAGAAGGGAGGAGAGAAATGATGACAAGTGACTAACTGATGACTACACAGCACTGCTCAGGGCGGCTGCTGCTTCAGAGGAAGGAAAGAAGCTGAGTGCTGCCACCCATATTTGTCATGCCTTGTCACCTATGCCACCAGATCCTGAATCACCCAGGTCTTGTTCTGAATGCATTTATTATAGGTGCAATGAAGTATAATAAAATCTCTCTTCTGGGGATGATTGCATGTTACACATTTTTAAGTCACCATTACTTTGGTCTCTTTTCCAACAAAATCTTAAGGTATAAAATCCCATAGAACTGCTAGCAGGTGCTTTTCAATTCATTTTTTTTCAAACCTCTGAATAAGTGCTTAAGCCATAAAATGGACAATAGTTTACAACAGGAAAATGATAACTCATTACGAGGAAGAATTCTCAATAATTCTTCTTTTAAAGTTACTTATTCTCTGAGAGTAGACAAACTTTTACACTGGAAGCCAGAACACATTACTCTCTCTTTAAATAAACAAATTGAAAAAGAACTCACAAAAGTGCATTTCTGAGGCATACATTATAAAGTGGATATATTTTCTTATTTAAGATATGAGGACTGTAAACTAGAAATTTCTATGATTCGAAAATACTCAGCTGTAACTATAGCAACAGCAAGTGTATCATAATTTCATGTTTGATTACATTTTTTTCCTCTAGAAAAGTTGCCCTTTACGAGGAAGGAAAATTCATTGTGATGAGGTCTGAACTATAAAATACAGCTAGGGACATATGTCTGCTAACCTGCACCCAGAACTGTGAGGTCACCTTCTTAATCACTCAGTTACAGGGAAGGGCAGTTACAGAATCCACCTGTACCATTATATGCAGCCAGAGGAAAAAACAATTCCAGTAGAAAAAGATTACTTTCAGAGAAGTATATTTGCTTTATTTTTAAAGTTTCAGAATTTAACCAATCTTCTATAACACTATGGCTATTGTCAAAAGAAACGATTTTAAGAAATTTAATTTATATAAATGTTTCTCCCTAAAAGTGAGGATATACTCCAGTTGCCTAATTCATTCCTTGATATATTTGCCACATTGTAAATACCCACAGGGATCGGAGAAGATTAATCTAAGGAATTAAATAAAGGAAATGAACAGGACTTCAAGGAGGACCTAGTCATGAATTTTCTGTTGCTTCTTCAAACTAGACCTCATTCATCTGACTCCTTGGGCTCTGACCATCCTGCTCAGTGTGGTTCAGCTTTAGGTAGTGTTCAATTTTCTTTTCTGTCAGAACAAGAATTGCCATAGAAAAATCATTTTTAAGGAATGTGAAGAGATCATCATACCCAGTTTCAATCCCTCGATTTGCTCCCCCAATAAATCACCATCTAAAGCTTACTAAAGATCATAAAAGATACAATATATTTTATGATCTCCGCAGGCTGTAATAGTGTTATAAATCATCATTTGGACCTGGGACTGGAGTCCAGGAGAAGCTTTGGCTTTCTAGCCAGGCTGATAGGACTTCGGGAGGTTTAGAACGAGGCCAAAAAATAAAAGAAAGAAAGAAAGAAATGGGACATTCGGGAAAGAGCTGCTTGGGAGGGGCTTAAAGGTCCTGGGTCCAAGGAACTGTCTTGAGGGTCTGATGATAGGAGAGGAAAATAGAAAGAATAGGCCAAGCAGCAGTGGGGCAATTCCCTGATAAGCAGAGAAAGCACACAGTCCAAAGGACGGGATCACCAGGGCTCAAGAGCACTGATACGACGGACAAGGAGGAGAGCTGGCAGGTTGTGAGGTGTGATACGGGCTGGGTTTGGGCTTCACAGGGAAACAGAGCAACTGTCACCATGACAAAGAGGTGAGAGGTACCTAGAGCAGCAGGACATCTAGTCCCTGATTTGAGAACAGTCTTCAGATCAGTAAAGGGAGAACTCACAATCAGAATTACAAGAGAACACACAGACTACTGCACTTCCCACAACAGATGATACTGAAAGACTACCTCTGTGGATAATCTTTTTGTTTCTTGCTTGCGATGCTGTTCTGCTGCATTTGCCACAGACTCGGTCAGTTGATAGAGATCTGGCTCCACTGATGCTCCCATGAAGTTCAGCATCGGGGGCTCCCAACCACTGCGGAAGCGCGGGACATAGGGTGGGATAAACTGTTCTTTTGGCCACTCTGCTCTGCAGAAGGACATTAAGACATACAAACAGCAAAATTAAGAAACACCTCCACGCTCCAAACGATCTTCAGTAAGGCTAGCCACGAAAAAACAAAAACAAATAACAACAAAAACAATTCCCACCTAGTCTGCCCTCTTTCTATCCAAACAGAGAAAGTAAACATGTTTATGCTAGTATTTGATGCTGATAAAATGAAAGGAAGGCTGAATTCTAGTTTATGATCTGCTTTCACTACATTGCCTCAATTCTCCATTAATTCAACCTTTTAACATAAATATACACCTTCGACAATTTGAGAAAGGAATGTGAAGCTAGAAAGCTGGTAAGTACTCAGGACATAAGCTTCTCAAAGCATCAAGTAGTTTCTGATCCTCATCTTTCCCTTCACTCCCCTCCCGTTATCATGAAGCTTCCTGATACGAGATGTATTCTTCAAAAGACAAACAGCAGACAATATTCTTAAGGCTCATGATCTTTTAAGTTATGAAGTCTCCTAAAATGAAGCACATTACTGATTTTATAAATTAAACGGATCAGCTAGGTTTTCATCAGTAAAATCAAGTTAGTACTAATCTGTAATATAATCATGACCCATTCATCACTTAGTAACTCTGAGACTTATTCCTATAAGCTCCTAATCACTCAGGAACCACAAAAAATAACTGGGAGAAACATTATTAAATTCTGCTAAAATATGTTGTTTTATCTTTCACACATGATTTAATTCTTCAGGTTATATTTCTAGTGTGATGAAATGATTCAGGTTATTATGTTCCTTTATGATTCTTTTTTATCTTTATGAGTTTTTAAGTCGGTATATTCATTTCCTAATACTCTAAATGATTAGGATCTGAAATGACCATTTTCTCATGTCAAGGGCTAACAATATGAATTCCTTTTGATGTAGCTTTCCTAATAGTCATTAATTTTCTCATTTTGAGGTAGGACCCAAGACAAAGAAATTAAAAATCCTGAACTATTTTAGTACTATGAGATCTGATAAATTTAATAGGGTTTATGGAAAAAAAGGAAAAGATCTCTACCTAGGCTTACCATAAAATCATAACCTACATAAATCTAATAGATTTAAGAAATCTATTTAACCAGTTTTTACATAGTATGATATATAAATATGATACAATATGTTACATTAATATATAAATAATATGCAAAAATAAATTTAGATAACATTTTCAATTAAAAAAGCAACAACTGCAGTGCTCTTAAAGAATCTTCTGCTTGGTAAACCACTCCATGTGTAAACCATATTCCAACACAAGCAGTTGCCGAAGTCCAAAATATAAGTGGGAATGGTTTATATATATTTCAATAGAAGAACAGCAGAAAAAAAAAATGAATTGGTCCGTTACTTTCAGGCTAGCCTAAAAGCATTACGAAGACAAACTTCCAAGTGACCATACTGAATGATTTACTCTAAGTAGTGAGAGAAATAAAAAGAGTCAAATAAATGAGGAAAGCAGAAATTATTTAATCACATATAATGAAATGAGAAATATTTTTATAACTTGCTTGGCTCAGCAAACTTGAATCCTGCAATTGTTAGTGATTTCTTTTCCACAGTCACTTTACTGACGAGATACAATTCTTAAAATTATCCCCTCCTCTTTTCCATTCCCACCACCATGGCTCTAGTCCCAGGGAATGCTGATTAATAAGGAACCTCTACTATTGCATTATTGTCCCAAGGGGCCTCATGCCTCTAGTAACTTTTGTCCATGTCCTTATTAGACTCAATGACCAGACTGATCTTTCGAAGGTCCGGTTGTGTCACACTCCTATTCACAAAGCTATTGGTTCTCCGCAGCCTACAGAACCATACTCCAGCTCCTTAGCATGGCACTGGGAGCCTGAACCCAGCCCTGCTCATCTCTGTACACCTCATTCATCACTATTCCTCTGCCCTCCATTCTCCACAATCCCCCACTACCCAAAGTCTATACTCCGGCTAAACCCACACTCACGCTCCATTCTCTTGACTTTTTGCTTCATGGCTTCACTAACGCTGCCCTCGCTACTGAGCATGCCCTTTCCCTGCTACGTATTTGTGGAAATCCTACTCGTCCTGCTGAAAGGCAGCTGAGCAAAATAATTACGAACATCTACTTCAGGGCCAGGTTGCCTGGATTCAAATCCCAGGTCTGTCGCTTACGAGTTGTGTGGCTTTGGGCAAATTACTTAACCTCTCTTTGCCTCAGTTCCCTCACCTGTAAAATAGCATAAAAATGGAACCTACGTAAAGTGCATGGAAGAGTGCCTAGCAAACACTATATGTTCACCCTTGTTTATACACATATACCTACTAGTGTTATTATCTGTTGATTTTAAATGCCAGCTCTTCTTTGAAAGCTAACCACCCTCCTCTCTAAACCCTCTTCCTGACGGCTCCATCTTGCCAAGTGACAGCAGTTTATTTACGAGTCACCCCTGGTACTCATCGTATCTTACACTGCACACTTCTATGTTCTCCACTAGACCTCCAGCTTTTTAAGGGTTTAGCCTTTTTCATCTACAACACCTACTCCTTCATACATAGAAGGTTAAATGAATCTCTCACTAGATTCATGTACTAAACAAAGAACAATACTTAAAGTATTATAGGTATTCAATGCTAGACTCATATATATGTTTACCTGGCTTTCATCCACGAGTCTCCCAATGACACCCACAGCTGCCTCTCATCAACATTGACAGTGTAACTCAAGAAATCGATTGTGTCCTTAGTCAGTAGGGGGCTGAGTACTGAACTGGCTAGTTCAGGACCTCCTGTTGCCTGCACAACCTAAAATGGCAACAAATCATTTTTTAGCAAGAAGATGATGATTATCTATACATTTTCAAAATGTGTAGATAAAAAAACCCATGATAAAAACAAGCAGTTTTTATATACTCAAATTAAATCTTCATCCAGATCAATCTTTCCAGCCCAATGGTGCCTAATAATCTAAAATGAAAAGTTAATAGTTTAACAACTTTCACAGGATCTATCTATTGGCTTCATATGACTGTACTTTCCCTGGAAAGTACTAATGGCTATCCAGAGAATTCTAAGTCAGGTGGTTTAATGATCGCTGCCTTAAAAAAATATATATGTATTTCTACTGGAAAATCTATTATATCAAACTTGAAAAATACGGTTCTAGAAACGAGTACTTTAGGGAGAAACAAGGCTCGAGTTAAGTCTACGGCTGTGCCTATAAAGACATACAAAAATAAAGGGATCCAGAGAGAAAGGTGAGGGAAAGATGAGAACTGGTCCTCTGAATCTATGGTATTTCTTCCCAGAATTTAATTCTAGGAAATCGCCCTGATTTAAAAGAGATAACTTAATGATTAGCAAAAACAAATAAACAGGTGCAACTCTCTGATAAGCAAAATGATGGTAAGTAGATGTCTGAAAGCTGCTCCAATTTTATTACTCAGGGGCTATTTCCTGGTTAAGGAATGGTATCTCCTAGAGCAGAAACCAGAGCCCTTTTATAAAAATCTCACCTTCCCAGAGATACGGCACAAGAATAAAGGGATTTTTTTTTTTGAATGGCTCCAGACCAAGAGTCAATTCCTCTCCAGCCATCCAGGTGTGCTGAGCCTGCGATGCTGTTTTATGCCTCTGTGCCTTTGCACATGCTGCTTCCCAGCCCCCAGAAGGCCCTTCCTCATCATTTTAAACAGAGCTCTCCTCGGGTACCACCTCTTCTGAGAAGCCCTTCTTAACCCCACAGTGTAACTCTGAGGCACCCTGGGCTCCTCAAGCATGCATGTCAGCTACACATGCCATTGTAACTTGGGCCTTATTTTTCAGTTCTCCTCCCTTGAGAACTTGGACCAAAACTTATCTGACTTTGAACTGCAGAAGACACAGGGTTAGGGGAATGAATGAGAATAAGTGAAAGAAAAGATGAAGGATAAAGGAGGTGGGTAGACCCTTATTCGAGAACAAAACCTACCCTGAAAGCCTGGCATAGTGATTTTTTTTTTTTTAATGTCCAAGCCCTATAAGCTCTAATAAATAGGCAGGAATAACTGACAGGGATAGTAAGGAAGTAAAGAAATATTAAAGATCTTTGGTTTAACAGTGGGAATAGGGAATGGAACAAAGGAAAGTAAATAAAAAGCTATGGGCCATAGTTCCCTCTGAAGAATGTAAGTAGGCACATATGCCTGCGTGTGTGCTGTGGGTATGCTTGCGTGGAGATGCTGAGGATACAGGAAGGAACTCAACAAGGTTTAAAGCCACTAAATTTTGTCTGACTGGTAGCAGGCCCTGAATTAATGTTCCTTTCCATCTCTCTTGTCCAAGTGAAATGTCTGGGACTCTGCAGACAGAACATTAAAAGAAGCAATAGAAGTACTATGTTTGGGAGACCATTAATAAGGAGTCATTTTTGAGAAAAGAAAATATAAAATAAAGCAATGTTTTCAGATACATAGCCTGATCACAAAGACTAATTTTTGTGTTCTACTATTTTATAGTTCTACTCTGTGTAATGTCTAGATATCTACTTATGATCTGTGAAAGACTTGTGAAAGGAATGAGAAGAGGTGGCAAAAACTGCTTTATAAACAATACTTCCTAACACTCTAAGTATCAAATGTGTTGAAGAATAAAGAATAAAAATTTTGTTAATGAGCTAGCATCACTTTCTTTGCATATGGATGGCCTTGATCTAATTTTTAAAAGAGCTTAAAAAGCAACAATTCTTCAACAATAACTAAACAAGTAGAAATCGGATACTCTATTTATAGCAACAGCATACGGAAGCATTCATAAATTATTGATGTAGGCTCGGACTTTCACCTTCCAATTGCTTATCACCCAGTTCTGACATTCATGCTGATAAGGTTACGTACTTTCCTATGTTTGTAAGCAATATTCATTTCATATTCTACTTCAGGTCTTGTCTAGTTACCCTTGGGGAAAGAAGGATGAGATTTATCCCTTTTTGTTACTTGGATCCTTTGTCTCATTTTTTTCTGATAATCAAGCAAAATCTATGAGAAATGCTTGAATTTGCTCCATTTTTTATAAAGATTAAAGAACTCAATGACCATGGTCTTCATATGCTCTAAATCAAATTAGTGAAATTTATCTGCTTCACAGTTACCATTCTTACCCTTTAACAAAAATCATGGAAATAATCACACTACTAACAATTATCATTACTGCTATTATTATTCTACAAAGCAATTGTTTGCTCTTTTGACAGGATGAACCATTCAAAACCAGTCTACACATCCCTGTCTTGGCCCATCAAATAGGAAACTCTGTCCTCCGAGAAGTATTTAAAAGAAAGAGATTCTGCCTTCTTTCCATTCCTCTCTCACTTGCCCTCTCCACAAAAGGAGGAAAGACCTATCAAATTTGTGGTCTTGTGGAACTGTAGAAAAGGGTGATTTGTAGCCCAGTCTCTTTTGGAATCTGTCTGTGTGTAAGGCCAACAGCTGTTCCATCTGCTTTCTGTTGCCGTGCTTTTCCCAAATCCCAGCACTTTTCTTTTTGCACTCAAATGTTATTTCAGCTAATTCTCCCAGCTGTCCTGTGGACAAGATGGTGGTATATGTTAGTTTGGAAAAACCACTATTAGACCGTTTGCAAATACAAGAAATAGAAAATGGGAAGGGAAGTATATTACTGTACCTATTTCATTAAACGTATAAGAAAAGAGCATACCTGGGTACTGAAAATCTAGAAAATGAAAATGTGTATCTTGGATCCCGGCCTATGAGACAAGTGGTATAACCTTTTGCTGGACAAACTCATGGAAACATCCAGCTCCTTCACGAAAGGAATTGTTCCCAATGCACCATTTTGTTATCTTCAAAAATTATACCTTATGTAAAAAAACACATGTGCAAGAAGGGAGTTTTCCGGGAGAAAATCTGTATTATGTACATATCACTAGACCTGGCACATATGGGCCTCCCAAAGACTGATAATTGTCCCCCTAGTATCCATTCTATTCTTCTCCCTTCTAGAAAGAGAAGCCCCTACATTTTAGATGGACACATAGCCACTCTGGTGGAGACTACATGCCTTTGGTGTTAGGGATGGCCATATGCGGAAGTTCCCGCCAATTGGATAATAGCAGAAATTGTCTAAGTTTGGAGTCACCTCCTTAAAGACAATTCTTTGCCTTTGTACTATTGTTACAGGACATGGAGGTAAGTCAGCTTCCACCACAGAAATGCCTGACAGAGTATCTCAATTCCTCCTCTTGGAAACAGTTTCTTCGTTTGGCTTACAGAATACCTACCATGATATTCCTGTTTTTCTTCTCCTGACTTCCTGCTTCTTCTCACTCTTCTTTGCTGGTTCTTCTCACTCTTCTTTGCTGGTTCTTCTCACTCTCCAATCACTGAAATTACCTAAGGCTCCATCAGCCCTTGTTCTTCTTTATTTATCATCACTCCCTTGGTGACATCATCCAATTTCTTGGCTTTGCATGCAGAGGATTTATAACTCTAGGCCTGATTTCTCCACTGAACTCCAAATTCATACATTCAACTACCAATGCAAATTTCTCCATCTGGATATAAGTCACTTTTGACATTGTCTGAAGTGAATTCCTTACCTTCTGGCCCAAACCTGTCTTACCCCCAGTCTTCCCCATCTCAGTTAATAATTAGTCCATCCTTCCAGTCTTAAGACAAAACTTTGGAGATATCCTGGACTCTCATACAACACTTCCAACCTACCAGCAAATTGTATTGCTTCCGTTTAATAACCAGAATGAGGGACTTCCCTGGTGGCACAGTGGTTAAGAATCCACCTGCCAATGCAGGGGACACGGGTTCAATCCCTTGTCTGGGAAGATCCCACATGCCGCGGAGCAACAAAGCCCGTGAGCCACAACTACTGAGCCTGCTCTCTAGAGACCGTGAGCCACAACTACCGAACCCGTGTGCCGCAACTACTGAAGCCCACATGCTCTAGGGCCTGTGCTCTGCAACAAGAGAAGCCACTGCAATGAGAAGCCCATGCGCCGCAACAAAGAGTAGCCCCCACTCGCCGCAACTAGAGAAAGTGCGCACACAGCAACGAAGACCCAACGCAGCCAAAAAAAAGAAAAAAATTAAGAAAGTAAATAAATAAAATAAAAAATTAAAAAAAAAATAACCAGAATGAAATCTCACCACCTCCAATGTTACCTGGTCCAAACAACATAATCTGCCATCTGGATTATTTCCATAGCCAGCTCAGTCCCTTCTTCCCTCAAATTTCTAAACATTGCAGTCAGAGCAATCCTTTTCTGCTGAAACCCCTCCCAAAGTGTCAAAGGTTTCACAATGACCAATAAAGATATAAAGACCAATAAGATATGTCCTCCTGTTTGCTGACTTCATCTCCCTCTAGTTGAGATCTCCCCCCTCGTTCTATTCAAGTCACTGTACCTATTTCTTCCAAGAACATGACTTGTATGTTACCATCTCAGTGCATCTACATTAGCTGTTCTCTGTCTGGAATTCTCTTCCTTCAGAAACCCACATGACTCATTCCTAACTTCATTTACTCAAATGATACCTTCTCAGTAAGTCGTTCCCTTAACCAACCCTATTCAAAAAGTGTAATACTCCACAACACACACACACACCACACACACACACACACACACACACACACACACACACACACGGCACTCCCTGTTCTCCTTCCCTGCTGTATTTTTCCACATAGCATTTATTTCGGGTGAATTATTTATATATTATTTAGGTTATTGACTGCCCCTCCACACTACAACATAAGTCCCGATAAGAATTTATGTGCTTTGTTCCTGATGAGCTACTAATAATGGCAAGCACATAGCAGGCTCTCAGTTAATATTTGTTGAAAAAATGAATGAATGAATAAGTGATTGAATCAGAGACAGCTCAGGAGATGGAGGAACACCTCACTGAAAGAAATCTGGATCTCTGAGTAACTTCATGGAGCAAAGACATCCATCCAGCATTGGACTCCTCACACCTAGCTTATTTTGTGAGAAGGAGAAAATTTTCTATATTGTTCAAGCCATTTATATTACATACTAGTATATACTGAAACACTAGTGTCCAATAAATGTTTATTTCTTTTCATTTCCCTAGCTCTATCAGAGACATCAGTTTCCTCAGCTATAAAATAAGGTGTTTGGACTAGATGATTTCTAAGGTTCTTTTAAACTCTCAAATTTCACATCCTCAGTGTTCACAGTAGATGGCAAAAGAAATAGTACCCATGCAAGGCAATGAAGAAAAACTGTCTCGATAATCTAGACAGACACGTGGGGTTGAAAAGATGCTAAGAATAATTACTTTCTTAAATTAACAAAATCTTACCATATTTAATGGAGTAAATAAAAAATGAACCAAATCTGCAGCACTAGGATTCTGGATGTGAGACTTCAATTTGGCCTGTAACATTAAAAAATCAGGCAAACCTATTACTATGATGTAATTGAGCCAAAGGCAGACATTCAAAAAGGTTCAACATAGACTCAAAGGAAGAGGTTTTTACTACTAGTTTCACTTTTTTGTATCTTAATTAGCATGCATGAGTTAGATTAGGAGAATTTCATTTTAAAAGACTGGAGTCATTCTTTTCTGATTAAATCTCTTAGATATACAGATTTTTGCAATCTGCTCTTCTAATTAAAGGGAAATCAAAACATACATACAAAAAAAATCTATAACAACAATTTAATCTCTTAATTTGGTCAGGTACATCCTGGCTAGACTTTGATCTCTTCCGTTTGTTTCTCTTAATTGTATATAAATAAATTTCACTTACCAGAAGGTTAAATCCATGTTTAAACTTTTGGAAACAGTCAACAAATGAGTCAGGAGGTGGAGGTTTTGCCCTCAGTGTTAAAACACCCTCTAAAGAAATAAATGGGACGAGGGGTAGATGAGAGCAAAGTTCCAAGAAAACTTATTCAATGAAAAAAATTAAAAAACACATTTATGTTTGTAAAATTTGATGATCACATCAGATATCATGCTACCTAGTTACCCTCCCACATCTCATAGTCTGACTGTAACAAATTAAGGTGATCCAGCATTTGAAATGGATTCCTCTACCCTTAGACACTACCAGATTACTCATCAATTCCATAGATTTATATTGTAGCCCTTCTATGTACCAATCATTGTGCTTATCACCGTGAAGACTATAAAAATGTATAAGTTACAGGCTCTACTCTTAAAGGCCTTAAAATCTATAGAAGACATGAATCAGATAAGTAACAGAGATATGTCAACTGAGAGTTTAAAAAGAGACTACAGATGGGGAAATGTATTCTTTAAGATGTTTTGTGGGGAAAGCAGCTTTTAAGATGGGATTTGAAAAGTTTGTTCCAGGGCAATTTGGTAAGAAAAACATCATGGTTGGATAAAAACAGCATTAGCAAAAACATGGAAAAAGGAAATTGCATGTACATGAAACAACAAACATAAAAGCAAAGAAACATGAGAATGGAAAAGCAGATCAAGGTTAGATTGTGAATGACCTTGACTGCCAGACCTCAACTGCCAGAGTTTGACTTATATCAATAGAACATGGGATTAACATGCTTTCCAGCAGAAGAATGAAGTGACCGCCTTCGAACTTTAAGAAGACTGTCCTCACAGAATGGAAGACTAAAGCCTTGAGGGTTGCTTAGAAAGCTGGGTAAAAAATGAGGCAGCTTGAAGCAGTGCTAATTATGAAAATGAAAAGGGAAAAAACTGGGTACAAGGGACCGAAAAAATAAAATCAATGTTGGTTATAAGCTAGAGAATGGACTCATAAAAAAAAATCTATGGCTTTGAATCTGGATGACCAAGAAGATAGTATACCCTTCGTAAACAGTACAAGAGGAGTAAGTGGTTTGAGACATCAGAAAGCAGTAATACTTGATTTCAGAATGTATGGAGGTGAGGTATATCCACATACATCCATCTAGAAAACAAGTCTACAGGTCATATGCTTATGATATAGACAGAGCTAGAGAAAGATTTGGAAGTCATGTGAAATAAAAGGAATATTTATTTACTATTCCCTTATGTATTTCAATCTATACCATTTTGTTCCATAATTATAATTTTATACATTTTGAGGTCATTTTAAATAGCTGAACCACAGCATACTTAAAAACTGCTTGTAGGTGACCCGAATGTACTGTTTCGTGTTTTGTGATAAGAAATTAAAATCCACTGACATTTTAAACTATTTTAATGAGAAAAGTCAATCCTTTTATTTAACAAAATAATGAGGTTCTATATTTACAATTAAATAAATTCAAATATGGGAAGAATGGTGCTATGACTTTCTTTAACAGACATTACTTTTATAATGACTAATGAAAACTATAGACAGATGGTCACTACTGAATCTCAGAGTCTCTGTAATTTAGGTAAAGTGTCCTAGAGTCTTTCTTTACTGTGGCCAACTTGGGACCAAATGGACTCTTCCCCAGCCTCATCTTAATCTCTGCCTACATCACTGGCGCTATCTCAAAACCAGAAAAGGGACCTTGGTCCCTGGTCAATGGAGTCTTATTGAACAGCTCAGAAGGGCAGAAACTCTGCCTAGCACTGGCATTCTGAATGGTCTTTAGAAGGTTAAGAAAATCCAACTTACCTCCTGGTCCTTTCTTTTTACCTTTCTTAGCTTTCTTCCTTTTAGAAAGCTCAGAAAATGCTTCAGCTGCTTTTTGGAGTTTTGTGATAAAAAATTCAATGTCATCCAAAATGTGGTTTAAGATTTGCTGGAATTAGAAATTACAGAATAAAATATAAAACAAGGGAAAACTATTTTTGCCTTAGCTGTACACTCTGAAGGAAAATCAGAAAGTTAAAAAAAAAAGAAAGAAAGAAAAGAAAAAGGAACACCTCCCGCATGCAAATTTCAAGTTTATCACTAATTCTAAGAAAAAGTTTTGAACTAAATATACCTGTGGCTAAAGTCTAACATTTACATTTTTTTTAGCTTAATTTTGTTCTATTTTCAATACCATAAAGAAAGCATTCACAATATCTATTCAGATTATTACTTATTTTCAATTACTCTGATTTTTTCACTGTGCTCGCCCACATAAAGTTAGGGGAAAAATTTCCAAGAAACAGTTTGTTAGAACAGCACTGATCATTTCTGTTTTTCTAATAAATTTTCCAGTAAAGCACTGACAATGTTATTTCATGGAATTAAAGGGCTATACAGTGTTATGATAACCTAATAAACACATAGATAATCTGCAATAATAGGCATTAATAAGCATTTCTTCTGGGTAAAACAGAATTAATGATGCACTGTGCTTTCAGAGATCATGAGATCAACTTTGATTATACTATATTGTATATTATATTATACATATTATATTATACATACTATAGTCTTACTAGACTTTCTCTTTTATGTGTGAAACTTGACATTCTTTTAACTAAAGAGTAAAAACTGAGATTAAATAAGCTTTTAAGTATTAAATAAAGTTTTAAGTATTAACAAGTAATACTGTGATGTAAAAATTAAATTCCAAACTTCAAATTCCTCTAAATATTTGTTTCCAAATAAGCTGAGAACATAAGTAGAGTATAAAAAGTAATTATGCTGATGTCATATTTTATGATTATGTCACAGGACATTGTCATTCTGCAAGGAAATTACTATGGAGAAATAAAAATAAATATAGCCTTATCCTTTATAAAGCATTAAAATGTACTTATCTACCCTTAAGAAATGCCACATAACTTTTATCTTTCAGGCATTATAAAATATTTTAGAATAAATGCCAGGAAGACAAATTTAGAAGATATTTCAATCATGGGTTACAAACTATGAGAAAAGAAAAACCCCTCAAATTTTGATAATTCAGTTTAAATTCCTTTACAAACCAGCTGATATTCTAGTTCTATCACAGCCTTAGTCTACTAATTAAATACCGGCATAAAGGCAAAAATAGTTTAAAAAAATAATTCAAAGGGCATAACCACCACTGGAAAGAGAAAATATAGTTTCCACAAAACACCTTTATTTAAATCAACTTAATTTTCCCTGTTAATAATTTTTCCTCTTAAAAAAAAAAGCCAATGATATAAAGATGACTATTTCACTTACCACATCTCTGTCAATGCGAGCTGCCATCATCTCAGGTGTTTCTTCCTGCTGATGATAATGCCTCTGTTTCTCAACTAAAGAAAAGAGAATCATATATCTTTCAACCTGTTGCTTAAGTGATACCAATATAGATAATCAAACATGCAAATTGGCTAGAAAAGAGCATCATTTGCAAAAGGAAACACCTCCACTGGGTACAAAAATCAAAGCTGTGCCCATCATCTCTGACGTGCATCCTTGCTACCACACTTGGCAGAGCTGCAGTACTGGCTTTCCATTTGTATGGGATTGATTTACACTGTAATTTCCCCTCTATTCTCTCTCTTTCCAAAGTCAGCTGCCAGTGGAACCAACCCTAACTTAGTACCCTTTAATTCCTACACAAGAAAAAAATATAAACCCACACTAAGCACCTACTTCTTAAAAGGGGTCGACTAAGTTCTAAGTTCTAAAGCTCCTAATTTTCATACCATCCAACATCATGACAACAGTAAAGCTTTGGGGGTTCTGATAGTAAAGTGCTTCTAAAATTGTAGTCTAATTAAGCTTAAAACCCACAATGTTGGGCTCATTATCATTTTAAGCCACAAGCTTTATAAGTAGAAATACCTACAAGAATTTTCAAATTAAAGAACCAAAGTCTTGAGGTGTTACGTTAGCTCAGTTGGCTAGACCATGATGTTAATCATGATCATTATCATGAACTCCGTCCTGGTACAGGTCAGTTAACACTTCCACTAAACACAGATACTCATTCAAAGATTTCTCAGTAGATGAAATGAAAGAAAAATGGATGGATGAAACAGAAAAACTGTATCATCACTAATGGAAATACAACTCATGATGGATCATCATGACTCATGATGTTCAATACAGAGAACTACAAAAAATATTGAAAACTGCTATGCCTCCTCTATGCCTAACTTTACCCTTAAATGGAATACTTGCCAAAAAAAAGGAAGAAATCACTCAGTCTTACGAAACTTAATCAGTGAAATTTCAACATATGAAATCTTGCCAGTTAGCTGGCTGTTTTACACATGGTTAGCTGCTGTCTTGGCTATAGTGCACTCCAGAGAGCAGTGAGTTGAAGCTGAACTACAGCTATTAGGAACTCCAGTAGGTCCCAAAATATCATTCGGAGGGCACAGTGAGAGAGATGCAGTATTTCTCGAATTTTTCATAATCTGTGGCACTACTCGCATCCCACTGCCACTATTCTACAGAGGTCTATTCTGGAGTCAGGGGTAGAGCTACATTAAGGATCCAAAGAAGGAGTTGGTCCAGCCTGAGTCAGCTGGAGCCTTCAGAGGGACCAGAGGGATACTCCTCTTGGAGGGCTTTCCAACTACACGCTGGCCTGGAGCCTGACAGAACCTCATGTGGTAAGTGTTGTGTTCTGTTTGACCTAGTAGTAAACTAGAAGTTCTGAAAACCTTACCTAACTGTAATTTAAATAGATGAGACTGCACAGAGTATTTCAGACAAAATCTAATGAGGGCTCAGAAACTCCTGGGAATAAATTTTTGTTGTTGTAAATTATATTAGGTTTTACAGATGTTTTTACAGGTTTATTCAGAATGTCTGAAAACTTAAGATGTCTTGTCCTTCCTCAACTTCAAGAAAAACCATTTTGACTTCTCTCAAAATAAAACCTACAACCCCTCTACAAAATAGTGACAATAGCAAAAATATTGTAAGTACACAAGAAGTAAAAAACACTATCAACTCCCGTTTAGTTTTTAAACATAAAATTGTAAATACAAAGTGGATTGATAGAAATGTATGTAATTCCTAAAGACAGAAACTGCTATAAAATTACAGTAAATAATAATTCTGTTACTTTATTTTTGAAAAGCGGATGCTTCAAAGATTTCTTTCTTTCATCTGTTCGGTAGCTGGGTTTATATGTAAAGTGAAAATAACTTTAAGAACATGGGAATCTAAATAAAATGGAAAGCAATTGATAAAATAAAATGAACTCAATCTGGCAAAAATGAATGTCTACTATACTGTTCCAGGTACTATTATAGACATTATTTGCTGTCAGACTCACAGCAACATAGGAATTATTATCCCCATTCTGCAAGTAAGGCATAACTTCACAGGGTCGCACAGGTAGATCCCCGTCTTGCTCCAGAGCCCAAATTTTGGCTCACCGGACTCAAAGTACAGTCCAGTATCACTCACTTTGGTAATCAAGTTCTGTAGGTTAACTACATTGTTAGATTCTCATGAATAATGCTTTATTAGATAAAGGATAAGTGATTTAAGAAGTCACATTGAACTAGGAGGCAAAAGAATTAGGCTATGGTCTCCATTAAATTCAGACTCACTGGATCACAATTTATTCACCCTTAAAATGAAGAGATTGGACCAAACATATTTTAAGGCATTTTCCAGCTATAAAAATTTCAGACTTAGTAAAACACTCTGTCATATAAAAGGTTACACTATGTTCTTTGCCATGATTATTTGTTTTTAAAGAAGGATGTCATGGTAAAATGATGGTACAGACATAGGGCCCACTGGGCAAGTTTACCCAATGGTGAATGCATTTTAGCCCTTTTCCGTCACCCTACCCCTGTCCTGACATCCTGTCCTTTGTAACCACAAACAGTTTGTCCAAAAGAGGACAGTGGTAAGATAATAATAATGCAAAGAACTTGAAGTATTATCTTAAAAAAATATTGATCGTCTCCTGTTTGCTATATATAATATTACCATTCTTTGAGTTGAGTCAAACTTCCTCTCTTTGACTGCTTTAGAAAGAGTCTACTCCTAACACCATATTTATTAAAAGACTGGTCTGGACTCTCAGAGACAATAATCTTACAGTGTCCAAGACTTACCTTTCCTTTACGAAAGATTTATTTTTACAAAACTAACCTCAAGTTTCAGCTCAGAAACCAGCATCAGATTTTGAAAGCGAGAACTAGGTCACAACTCAAAGTAAACGATAAATAAGTACCAATCCCTGGGAATACTCACAGTCCCCTTGGTCAGCTGCCAGTGCGGACCAGGCTGCCACCCGACTTCTAACATCCACCTGGGTCACAGTTCCAGGAGGCACAGGGGCGGGAGCTCTGGGTGGAGGCGGTATACCAGGGTCTGCTTTGGAAATCATCCTAAAAACAGACGAAAACAAACTGAATTTCCACCATCTCTATTTCTACAATACATCACTTCTCTCAATTTTATGGTATTAGTTCTTCAACTTCAAGAAGAACTATGTCAAGGGGTAGAAAAACAAGGATTTCCTAACCATGCCATGTTATGTATATTTATAAATGTATATGAAATATAAAAATATAGAACATTTTCAAATCAGCTGAAAACCAGGTTTAACATTTTTTCTGGGTCCCCTATGATTTGCAAAGGCCGTTAACCAACTAGAGACCTAACATCTATTTATAGTCCCTTTGGCTACCTTCCCTTAAAATGCCACACATTGGTTCATAAATCTCTGCGACAACACAAGTAGGAGGAGCCGTATCAGAGAAAGACCAGAATCATGGAGAGAAAAGGCACACACACATACACCAACAAACTTGGGAGAGCAAATGAGTTGAGATTACAGGTTGCAATCTGCAAAATATAATAATATACCTTCACTGAAAATATATATATTTTTAATTTTTAGAGGAAAAAAAAGACTTAAAGACACACCAATTCTAGCCCTTAATTTCTTTTAATGTTTTTACCTCAGGACATCAGGCCGCCTCTTCTGTTTCCCTCCTTTACTGTCGCTGATTGCACTTTCAATATCTTCACTAATTAGGTTTGCCTGCAATGAAAGACAAGTTACCTGGGGGCTTATGGATTTTTTTTTTGTCTTGATATGTAGGTTAAAACAGAAAAAGGGATGACGTTCCCTGTCCGAAACAATAAATGTCTTGATGCAAAGAAGCGTGTTTTTTTTTTTTTTTTAAATCTGCTTTCGAAACATAACTCTTCCAGTTTTTTAAGTGAAATTTGTAATGACAGGATTGGAAAACTGAAGGAATTTTTTAAGATTATTTAATCCAGATTCCTTTAGTTTTTTCTTTTTTTAACAAAAAAAAGCTATATTTGCATAAAGGCAAAGAGAAAAAGGATTTGCATATGCTGAAAGTATAAACACATGCTGCAGATGTAATGGGTTAACACCTCTGCCTGGGAAGAAGGGAAGGAATCAGAAGTACAAGCACGTGAAGCAGCACCCCTCCTCTCCCCGATCCTCCCCATCCACTGGGCCCCCACTAACCGGCGGAAACCACTCAGTTCCAGCAGCGCTACTCCCAGTTTAAGACAAACCCACATTGTCACGGGGTGGACCCCAACACTGGGTTGTGACCTTTGTGATAACCCCTTTATTTTGTCACTGCAGGTTAATAAAAATTAACTTTCTCCAAATGGTTTGACTTTTCCGATCCTTTTCCAACAATAACCCCTGAACATTTAATTTGGTTTTCTTGGGAACCAATAAGAGATTAGCAGCTAAGAAATTTATTTTGTTTGGTTCTGAAGTTTATTTAGCCCGTGATTATTACTGTATATTAGGTTCTTGCTGGGATGTATTTATCTTCTATGTTGTGCCTGCTTGTTCTCTGTAATTACGTATGTTTTTCTCAAATACATATATGCATACATACATACATATGTATTATACTCTTTTACCATAAGCGCAGGTAATCATAAAATTTTAGAACTGAAAGGACACTTAAAGATCATATAATCTGTTCTTCTTGTTTTATAATTAATAAACCTGAGGAATACTTATATGATGACTTGGCCTAGGTCACACGGCTATTAAATGAGAGCGCTAATGCATCCTAGTTCAGCTTCAGAACATTCTAGTTTCAGGTAGACATTACAAACGTCATTTCAAAGGCTTTCTATTATGTGGGAAAATAAAACTGAAGATGCCTAGGAGTCCTGAATTTCCTATGGGCAGGGTGTGGGGTTGGCTATCATATTTCTAAGAAAAAATTTACTACAGAGGTGAGCAGGAGTACTGTGTAAAGTCCCATGATAAAGAAACTTTAAACCACAAAACTGATGTTGCAAGATGGCCCATATAAAAGAAACCACATATTTCATTGCATTTATATTTTTCATGGGGCACGGAAAAAAATCCATCTCATATGTGCACCAATGGGTAAATGCATATAGCTGTGTAGTGGTCCTTGAGTTTTAATGAGTACAAAACAGCATTCAGTAAATCTGTTTTGGACCCATCAATATCATCATGCCCTATCAAATAAAGCAAACCTTTCATCCTCAAAACTGAAATCCAGAAACTTCACTCTGCCCAATAACTCTTAGTTTCCGGGAGGGATATTAGAGCACTGAAGCAAACACCAGATTTAAAATGTCTTTTAGCATAGATCTCTGTTTTTAAAATGTTTGAATTAAATTTCACTATATTTTCAGAGCAAAATATTCATCTTAATCCTTACTGATTTAATAAATCTAACCTTGCAAAATTCTTAATACACTTTATGACTTTCAAAAGGCACTATATAAAAGTTTGATGAACATTACATATACAAATTATCTACTGCCACAATTCTTTTCAAGTAAGATTTTTAGAAAGTCATTTATGACATAAATTGAAATCAAAAGAAAATTATAAAATACACAATTCATAGTCAATCTTAATTTACCTATCATATTTTAATGTCAAAGAATTACAGAAAAGATCAAGTGACACTTTATGCTAATCTCCCGGCATTTCTTTATAAGATAAAAACTGCCTGTATATGTTATAATATGCAGTCACAGTGATAAAACACTGCTTTGGCGAAGCACCAATCAACTCAACCAAAAATGATTTCCCTTTTAGAGAAATCAACTCATGAAATAAAGATTCAAGTTTGAAGATAAATTCTAATGTCCAATAAAGCATCACAAATTATAATCATTTGAAAATTACAGTGTACTTTGAAATACAAATCTTGAGCGTATGGCATATTATTACTGGTAACTATGCTCAACTCTTTTCACATTATCACTAGGGGATTACATATCTTGAGCAATTATTCAAGTCACATAATTAAACAGTGAACCTTAAATCGATATCATGGAAAATGTCCAAGTGTTTCATTGCAATAATCCATGCTATGTGATTAGTACAGAATAAAGTAGGATGGCATGATTATTTATTGTCCATAAAGAATGACTTTTGAAGAATCAATCTTTAATTATAAGTCCAAGTCCCTCAGTGAAGAATTTAATGTATTATCCACACCTTTTTTTTAATAAACAGAATGTATCTGATTTCTTTTTTTTAATACTATTCTATCTCCTCTTTATTTACTTAGCCTGGAAACCCTACGGAAGATACTGAGGCATTTGTTTTCCTTACAAAATCCTAAGAAACTAAAAATCTAGTACCTACTAGCCATGTGACTGAAGTAGATAATCAAAAGCTGCTGGAACATGTGCTTAAAGGGAAAGAAAAGTCACCATTCTTTTACCTTAATCTCATCACACTGGAAAAGATGAAGATCAGGCTTGTTCTGAGTTGACTCTTTGCACACAAGGGCAAGAATTGAATCATAGTTACACAAGTGCATCACAGCTTGGCAGTGCTGGATTGTGTTCAAAGGAAAATTCTCCAGTTCATTCTACAAAGTAAAAATATAACTTGCCTTATTTTTCATTAGCTATATAAAATCTATCCCACAAAGAGCTCTAGGCATCGTACCAATAATTTTTAAAGTATCCAAATCACATTGACAATGGATGCTAGTAAACACGGTAAATTTGGAGGACGAGTAGGTACAAGTAGGCAGCAAAGATACAAGCCTGGCGGATGGGAGAAAGAGCAACAAAAATGGAAATATTTAACAAAGGAATGTAGTTGTGTTCTTAATAAACAGAAGAAATACTGAAATTAGCATTACTGATTTCCTAAGATTATGGGGTAGAGATGATGCCTTTAAGAGCAGAATAGGTAAACTGAGGCCTCTTTCCAAAATTATTCACCATATTACCTGGTATTCTTTTCCCTGTGGCTATGTAGTTTCAGGTTTTTTTGTTTGTTTGTTTGTTTTACTTGAACAGTGTACAGTCATACTCTTAGTTTCTACCTTCAGCGATCACAAATGTTAGGCTGAGAATAACACATCATTTGCACACTTTTTATTTCAGTGAATCTCTCAGATGAAAAAATTCACTATGTAAGTTTTTCCAGTCAAAAATGTCAAACAGCATGGTCAGAAGAATCTTACTAAAAAATACATTCTTCAAAATGATTAAGATATTTGGTCTTGTGAAAGTGAATATTATTTAATGAGATATATTTAAGGTGCTTATCCTAACACTAATGGCCTTACACAAATAGCGAGTGGTGTCATGATGGAATTGACGGGAGAAATTGTGGGGTTTTTTTAAGTAAACAAAATACAATATCCCTGATAACTAGAACATAAAAAATAACAATAACTTTTATTACAGACAGCACATAGACATCACACCATAAATTTATTCTAAGTCCTGACTCCCTGGGACCCCGAAAAGGTGAAACAAAAAAATGCAGGTTCCATTAAATTAGAATGAAATTTCTGAGCCATACTAGAGAGATAATAACTTTTCTTTCTTTGCAAAAGTAAATTAAATAATACCCCTCCTCTACAATTACTTGAAACTATGAGGATCAGAGAAGCTCTCAGTTGCTATTCTCTCACAGAATTCAATGAATGAATGAAAGAAAGGGCCAATTTTACCCTGACTCCTAACAGACAACAAAGAGTTGTTGTCTTTATCTTAGCAACTCAAACGCCTATTAGATGATGGAGCTCAGAAAAGGCCTTTTTTAAGAGCTCCAGCATCTTATCCGAGTAGCTGTGTAAAAGAAAGGTGCCCAGTGTTGGCCTGGTGGAAGTTAACGTACATACACACAAACCTTTTTATCCCAATTCACTCACTGCGGTTCAAACCATATCACTGGGATATGGTTTGGCCTAGCATGTAATTAATATGTGTCATAAAGAATAGTGCCCTACAGGGGCCTTATTTTACTTTATTTATATTATTTGTTTATTTTTTTGGTATCAGCGCAATTGTTTCTTTGTTTTTAATTTATTTATTTTAATTAATTTATTTTTGGCTGCATTGGGTCCTCACTGCTGCGCACCGGCTTTCTCTAGTTGCGGTGAGCGGGGGCTACTCTTCGTTGCGGTGTGCGGGCTTCTCATTGCGGTGGCCTCTATTGTTGCGGAGCACAGGCTCTAGACGCACGGGCTTCAGTAGTTGTGGCATGCGGGCCCTAGAGCGCAGGCTCAGTAGTTGTGGCGCACGGGGCTTAGTTGCTCTGCAGTCTGCGGGATCTTTCCAGGCCAGGGATTGAACCTGTGTCCCCTGCATTGGCAGGTGGATTCTTAACCACTGCACCACCAGGGAAGTCCCCAGGGGCCTTATTTTAGCACTATGCATTTTTTCCTCACTTCTTCCATCTCATCATACATGGTTAAAAAAACACTGTATCCCTCTATCTCTAGTTTAAAAACATGATTTCGCATGCATAAAGTACATAAAGTATGACATTTTTTCTTCAAAATAACTGACAAGAATATTTTATGTTACTAAATTTTTACCCATTTTCAAACAACCTGACCTAATTGTAAACATAAATATTTGTGGACTTTCTTGAAAATAAAATAGTATAAATATTTCCAACTTGCCTTTGATTCTAAATCAATCAGGCTCACAGCCCTCTCGTCCACTTGAAGAATCATATCTTGAGTCCATATTTTGCCCTTGGCATCAAGCAATTTCAGCTTCCTTATTCCATCATCAACAGTTATCATAGCATCTTTCCGATCCAGAACAAAGGTAGTCAAGTGCTTACGATTGGCAAAAAGAAAAAACATAATACACACAGTCTCTTAGTAAACATTTTCCAAAAAAATAGCAAAGTTAAACTAACTGAAGTCAGCTAGTAGAGAGGGGAGAGACAAATACAAAGTACTCTAGAACTTCATGGTTACCTTATAGGGATAATAAGGTCAAACAGGTTTTTGCTGAATAGAGGAAATGATGCCTTGAATCATAAAATATCTAAATCTGTTTAATACTGAGCCTTGTGGAACTACATAAACGTGACAAAAACAAACTCTAAACAGATTAAATAACATTCTCTTTATTTAATCCATTTTATTCCATTTTGGTTATTTAAATGCTGAACAATAGAAGGCAATCTACAAGGCAGCTTGAAAACTACAGACGTTGGTAATTGACAGCAGCAACAGCAATTCTAGTCTGTAACAACTGTCAAAACTTTTCACTCTACTGAAACAAAACTGTTTAAATGTAATTAAGCATGCTTGAGGCGGTAGAAACTTGGAAATAAGAGCAGTTTAAAAATTACTCCCTGCTTAAATATTTTCCATTATAATAAGCAAATGTCCACCCAAGTAGATTCCAATTAAGAGCAAATATCTGAAAAGACAGCAATAGAGGAAAAACTAAAAAAAAGAAACCATTGCTTAAACAGAACTAGTAATGACTTTAGACAAAACTAAAAGTAAAACTAAACCATCCACTGAAACTGTCAAGGCTTATTTCAAGAAGATTCCATAATACAAAATAGAAGGCTTGGTCCTGTTTTTAACCAAAATAAGGCTGACAATGATAAATGAGTAGTTATCATTTTAATTTATTCTCTATGAAAACAGATTAACAAGATACTTTTATATTTAACATCTGCTTTATAAAAATCTGAAAGAAAAAAGGTCAACACAATTTACAACATCATAGAAATGAAATAAAACATAACTCTGATTATACTACCAATTTTTATGTCCCTCAAGCTTCATTTTAAAGTTAGCAAACATCAAAGCATCTTACTTCAACATGGTATTGGGATATATCTGACACGCTGCTGACACTATCCCGTGCATAATTCTTCCTTTGTTCTGGAAAAGAAGTTTAAAAAGCCATTATTTACCCATGAATAGGCTGATGTTCATATATCAGTGTATCGTGGCCATCTCTAAAACTAGTCTATCTCATATATAAGTACAGTAGTACAGTAGTGTAAATCACCACTGTGTGGTGTATCTGAAAATACTCATCATTCACATTAAATGAAAAAGTCATGAGAAAGCTTACATTATATGCAAGAACAATTTGACCCAACATAAATGTTCAGAATCCCAAAGGTTAACAAGATTATTAATGTTGTAAGAAAAAGTTATTTTGTGTAAAGATTTTATTAATCAGGGACCTCTTCTTTGGCAAAAAGATAAAAACTGGCTTGTAAATTTCATCTTTTAATGCACTGAGAACAAAATGGAACTGCAAATACTGTCACAGATGCTGTATTATATGAGTTAGACTACATTATTAAAATAATGAACACTGCAAGGAACATGTTTCACCACATCCACACCACGGAGAGTGTTAAAGGAGAGTCAATCATACTCACTGCCATTAGACTTTAACAATTTTCACACATCTACAGAACACATAAATGTGATACTCAGAAATGTAGATATAAGCTGTTAGAAAAAATAAGAAAGTTAGGTAGAAAGTTTCTGCACCAACTATTTAAAAAGCAAAAGGCAGCCTTTGTTTTTCTTTTGTAAAATGCTGCAAAACCAAAATAAAATATGTGAAGGCAATATTTTGTATTTGCTGCTTTCTAATCAAGCAACTTGATTATTTGTAAATTTGCGGTTGCCCTATTTTTTCCAAAGCAGCATGTTATGGTGAAAAAGAACTCTAAGTGGGAACCAGAAGAGTTTTGATTCTCACTCTGGCTCTGTCACTATGTAGGAGATTGAATTTGGCAAAACTCTGGATCTCAGCACCCTTATTGTAAAATACAAGGGTTAAATAAGATCAAACTTCAAGACTCCTACAGTACTAAAATTCTCTATCTGTCTCTCTGTCTCTATCTCTTTCTCTCTCTGTCTCACACACACACCTTAGTTTTCCTGATAACCACTTTTTTCCCCAAATATAAACCTGTTTCTTTCAGGTAGTATAGAAACTTTTAGATTTTCCTAAAACAGAAGTTGAAAAGTTCTGCTGAACATAAAAGCAGAGCAAGTACAAAAATATAAAGCACATATACAGACTAAGAATGTTAACACATAGAATTTTTTTAAACTTTGATAAAAGTAATGACTTTTCATTTACATTTATCTTAATGCTTATATGAAAATATAAATATGCCTTATGTTATATCACTATGATATTATTCCAATATATTCTATTTTTGCTTTTGCAGCATTGAAGTTACTTAATAAAAACAGACACACTACAAAATTCAGTATCTGCTACCTTTCTTTTTCTGTTTGGATGACGATCTGAAGAAGTATAATCCATCTGGTCCTACCAAAACAATGTGACCAAAAAGAAACATCTGGTTTCACCTAAAATTTTCTATTCTGTTATGACAAAACATAAACCTTAATTTACATATTTTAAAAAGTGAACCACCATAATTTTTCTGATTATTAGCCGAGGATTAATCAACGTGAGATATTAACAAATGGATAATTTTTCTTGGGAAAACCATTATAACTTTTAAAATACAATGTATAACTCAGGGACATATCTGAGAAAAGCACTTTTAGAAATAATCAATATTTCAGAATCCCTGATTCATCGTATTCTAACACAGTTCTCCGTGGCCAACCCAGAACATGAGGGTAGTTCTGTTTCCTCTGGTCTGATCTAAGGACACTAAAAGAAATAGCAGTGGTTGCCATGGTCTCCAATTTTGATATGGCAACCCCAGGATGTTCAAATGCTTTTCTGAGTCTTTCAGATAAGTGACTGGCAAACACGGTTGAAGGTCAAAAATATTATGTTTTGTAATTAAATATTCTCATTATGAGATAGCAAGACTTTGTTCCCCCAAATTTCCTAACACATAGTTTCTCAATCCCACAGAAATGTACTTTACAAAAATAGAAAAACACTATTTGATAGTATTCATAAACAGCATGATGTTAACTGATTACTCTGATTGCCTAAAAAATATGGTACCATTTCTAATTTTCCAAATCAAGGATCCATTTTGGGAATTCCTAAGCTCTTTCTCTCTCATGTTACACAATAAATAAGATGTATGTGTTACAAGAAATTACCTTTTAAAAATCCTAAAAATGTATAAGTGCCATAAAATGGATTTATAAATAAACTAGTAGTTTCAGTGATTTAAGTCAACGAATAAAAAAAAGTTACTATTAACATTTTAATAG
This sequence comes from Balaenoptera acutorostrata, assembly GCF_949987535.1. Lineage (NCBI taxonomy): Eukaryota > Metazoa > Chordata > Mammalia > Artiodactyla > Balaenopteridae > Balaenoptera > Balaenoptera acutorostrata. The sequence goes on along the minus strand of NC_080074.1, from coordinate 94,360,984 downwards.
GAAATTTTGAAAGAAGGCTCCTAAAAAGCAATTATAGTACATTTATTTTTTATGAAAATCATATGTATTCTCAAGTACAGCTGTAAATAGGAATTATGCTCCTAAGCCTGAAAAATCTCACCCAAAGCCTTAAAACAGTGTGAAAAGCCTAAATAAAGTCTCCATGATACTCAAGATAAAGTCTCTCCTCACGTTCACCACTTTCTCTAACAATGGTTCTCAACCTTGGCTGCACATTAGAATGAACTTCAAAAAAAAATACTGCGCTCCCCACGCCCCCCACGCCCCCCCAGGATTCTAATGTAATTGGTCCAGGATGTAATCTGGGCCCCAGGATTTGGAAAAGCTCTCCAGGCAATTCTAATGTGCAGCCAAGGTTGGAAGGTACTGTCCCCAAATCTGTGCAAGTGGCAACTCATCTACCACATCTTATCTCAAGTTGAAATTTTTTTCTTTCCAAATTAAGAGCGTAAATCACGGTCAAATAGTCTCTCTCTCTGAATCAATTAGAGCCAGGAACAAATTTTACTTGGTTATAGTACCACTGATTGTGTTTCACTGTTTTTCCTAATAGCTTTTATCCCATGGACCACAATATACAAACCCAAAAAGATGGAAGAATTCAGTCACCAAAGACGAAAATCCTTTACACATCATTTTAGCATTCTTGAGTTGATATGCTGCTGCGAAAACTGATATTCTACTTCCGGATCAGGAACTTAACCCTAGGTTTCAATGAGCTTTGGATGATTATGATATATCACGGTAGGTTCATCAGTTGTACCAGATGTACCACTCTGGGGGGCTGGTGATAGCGGAGGAGGCTAGGCTGTGTAGGCATATGGGAAATCTCTGTACCTTCTCCTCAGTTTTGCTGTCAACCTAAAACTGATCCCAACAGAGTCTTAATTTTAAAAAATTAGGTTTCATCTAACTCTTCAATGAGTACAATGACAACTATAATAATATGCAGGTCTCAGCATTTAACCTTAATTCTCGTTTGCCTATATTGCTGTTTATGCATAAGAGAGCAAGATTTGAAACAGCTAACATTCAGAAAATTGTTATTTTCTCTTTCTCTGAAAACAAAGTGTTGCTTCGAAAGTAAGGACTTGATTATTAAAAAGAAAAAAATGTAACATAAAAGCAGCTGCCAAGTAGTCCTCTCCCTAAATAAAACAATGGGCTACAGTTCATATTACTTTACGCTTATAAAACTTTCAACCACGGTAGAGGAGAATTCCTTTCTCACTATTTTAGTGTATAATTTCCATAGAAGAGAGGTGGCTTAGTGGGAATCAGTAAGAAGCACTGAGTAAAAATTATAAGCTCTCATTATCTAGGCAACAATAATCACAGATTGACAAATCAGAATCTGAACATGATAACTTTTTAAAATCAAGGTCATTTTTACAAAACTACATTATTTAAGAATTAATTGTATTGGCCAGTCCAACAAGTCATTAAAATAGCTTATCCCCGAGGAGAAGAGAAGCTTTAAAACTTTCAGCTAAGGTGGAAAAATTGCCAAACTGTCTTTTTGAGTCACAGGCACTGACATACTCTATGAAGCAGAATTTTGACTCTACCATCGCCCAACCTCCTGATAGTATATAATCAAGGGCCTTTTACTTCTTAAGAATTTCAAAACGTTTTTTCTTAGAATATTTATTTTTTCCAAGTAAATCACACCTTGTAAATAATGAGGATGGAGATAAGAGAAGTGGGTTTTAACCCTTCAGTGCCACCTGAATGTATAAGAGCTGGCCTGAGCTTCAGTTAGGACAAGTAAACAGAGAGCCTAGTTCCAAACCAAGATCAGGAGACAGAGAGAAACAGAAAGAAAAAGAAAGATAAGTACAAAAAGAAAAATACGTGGGGTAGATATCTATTAAGAAAAGTGGTGAGCTTCCCTGGTGGCGCAGTGGTTGAGAATCTGCCTGCCAATGCAGGGGACACGGGTTCGAGCCCTGCTCTGGGAAGATCCCACATACCGCAGAGCAACTGGGCCCGTGAGCCACAACTACTGAGCCTGCGCGTCTGGAGCCTGTGCTCCGCAACAAGAGAGGCCGCAATAGTGAGGGGCCCGCGCACTGCGATGAAGAGTGGCCCCCGCTTGCCACAACTAGAGAAAGCCCTCACACAGAAACGAAGACCCAACACAGCCAAAAATAAATAAATTAATTAATTAATTAAATTTTAAAAAAAGTGGTATATTCAGGAATACTGCTCTGAGAAAGTTGAGTCAAGCACTATGTAAAAATACAGGAAAGTTTACAGTCAATTCAATCATACAGAATGAACTGTATAGTTTATGGATTACTTATGCTCACTTCTTACCAGTACCTCCCTGAGAAGAACAAAGAAAAGCAGGGAAAAAACATATATTTTCCTACTTGCTAACATCACAAAAACGTTCAAACTTAAGGTAAAATGAAACTGCCTTTTACTACCTGGCCTCCCAACAATACTATAAATGTTGGTCATGACAATAAAGTATTACTAAATGATAATTCTGTGAAAATTACATTTTTCTGGAGACAGGATGACTTTAAACAGCTGATTATTTATGGTAAATGGTCATATTCCAAATCCAGCAATATCTAATTTAAAGGAAAGTTATTTTTCTAGGAAGTTCAGCTGTTCAGCACACAGCAAAGAATCCACACTTAAATAAAATAAGCCCTCTGAGTGGCACACAGAGATGTCACAATGTCTAATATTAAAATTTGCGCATTTTAATGCATAAGGGGGAGGACTCTCAATTCCCCACTCAGAACCTATGTACACTACTCACAAGATTTCCTATTAGTTTCTCAGCCCACACATATCAGAAGCAATGCTAGAAGTAGGCATGCTACCAACAGGGAAAAGTTCATATGGGGTTATTAAAGCTGCTTGGGACCCAGACACATGGAACAAACAGCCTCAAATACTCCAAAGGGAAAAGATCCTGAATGATTTGGTGTAAAGGTAAGGAATGCAGCCTCAGAGCACATGGCAGTACACAAGCTCGTGTGCACACCACTGACCCTCTGAGTCGTGGACAAGAGGTTACAGGAGCCACGGCCCCAACAGAAGGGAATTTTTAATACTTTTTAAAAGCATTTCCCTTAAAAGCAATGTTAAAGCTTAAAGACATTGACAAGCAGGCTAGCTGGAAAAAAATGTATCACATTTTCAACTCCCTGATTAACAGCAGCCAAATGAAATGTTACTGTCATGGGATAAGAAAAGAAAGAAACCGTAGGAGAGAGAAATTAATACGTATTTCCTATTTATGTTGTCAGGGACTTTAGTGACGCAGAGCCTCTGACATGCTGGCTTTGAAATTTCTTGTACAATAATAAAGAAAGGACAGTATAAGGTTATTAAAACTGCAGCACATTTTAACCATTTTCCTTGAATCAATTAACACATATCTAAAAGAAGCTAACTTATTGTCATAATTGTGTAGTTTGCATTTACAGGATTTATAAAAAAAAAATTTCTAGTGATATCTGGAATGTAAGCTTAAAAACATACGATGAAGATTAACCCCTTGATCCTGTCAAAGTATCACTGTGATTAGATGTATGACATCATTTGGAGGTAACAGTAAAATATTAAATTTGAGAGCCTTGATGAATCTGAGGGCCCAGGACAAAAAGTGACTCTCCTATGCCCTTCCTCACTGCCATGATAGGCTCATTGCTTCTATTTTTTCATATAAACTTACCACAATATTATTATCGTTTCTATTTTGTAGTTGAGGAAACTGGGACCAATAGGTTAAACCATTAGCTCAAAACGGCAGCCCTTTGGTAGAAAGTGCCACGATTCAGCCACAGATCGTTTGGCCTCCCAAACCCGTGCCTCTCTCAGAGTCATCCTGAAGCAATCTGGACGGCACATTATGGTGTCAGACTGAAAAGTGTTCTCATAAAAAAGACCAAGCTGCATGAAACTCCTGATACAGTAACTAGCCTGTGGTCAGTGTATAAAAAACAGCGGTCATTACCGTGAAACTCATGTTGCAGTGCACTAAATAATACCTTCATATCCCAGAGAAGTCCATGTACCAGTCATGAAAACAAATGAATTCTTGAAGGATTTATTCAACTGGTTTAATCATTGTGAAAGGAGAAATCTTCAAGAAAATGCATACATTGTGACACAGTAAATGACATTACAAATCTCTCCTTTACCAACTTTCTAGGTACAAAAAGAAAGTTAAAACTATGCAGATTGGGAGGTTAAACACTCCCAATGTTAACTAAATATAGTTAAAACTTCAAATAGAATTTGTTCATTGCAAAGGTTTGTTCAAAACCTGGACATGTTTCTGCTCTGTCATTCATGCATCGGACCATTCATTCCATAGGCATTTACTGGGAGCCCGTCGGAGAGAAGGCATACTGTGTGTGTGTGTTTGTGGACAGAGAGCTGGGAGGGAGAGGTGAGTATTAGCTACAAGGAGGACTGAAACATTACCTGCAACTTCAAGGGACTTAAAACCCTCTGACTTCTAAGCCTAATACACTGCTGAGTATTCTCTCGTCCGTATAAATGTCTCTTGCATTTGCCCCTTTCCATCCCTCTATTTATGTCCTCTGTTTTACCAATATGCTGTTCATTGGCCTCACACTACACAAGATAAACTGTTATATTTTCTCGCCATCAAGATTTTTAAAGTTTTGTGACTTTGACAAATTACCTCACCTTAAAAAGGAGCCTCAGCTTGCTTTATACGTAAAAGGGGAGAAATAAAAATTTACTGCTTAAAAGCTAAAGATTCAATCATTGGAGCTATGATTTTATGAAATTGCTCCCAACACAAAATAAACATTAACATTTGTAGGTGAGTACTACTTTTTATTCCTTATTCCTTTCTTAGCTTTCTGAAAATAGACTTTTGGATCTATGGTATTTGTGAGATGATTAATACTTTTTCTCCTTAACAAAAATCTTCCAGCTATTATTTAGATATCTGACTTACCTACATTATTTAGGTCTCTGATTCACCTACTTCCATCCACGCTCATCAAATCCATGCTCAACTGCTACCAGAGTGATCCAAGACAGATATGACCTATTATTCCCCCAGTTAAAACACTTCAATGGCCATTCCTTGTAAACAATGTCCATATGCCTTAGTGTGATTTTTCCCAGTGTTGTCCGTGTTTATTTTTCCCATCTTATTTCCCGGTGCACCACCTTGAACCGTCCAGTTAACACTTAACTGTTTGCAACTCATTGATGCATTGTATTCATTCTACAGGTATTTACGGAGCATAAGTTATACATTAGCCACTGTGCTAAGCTTAGGGAATCCTGAAGTAAACAAGGCAAATGTGGCCCACCTTCACAGAGCTTATAGTCTAGTTTAAAAAGGGTTCATACAGCTGTTTACAGCACCCTCCAGCCCCACAAATGCCTGGAGAAGTTCAGAGTTTAATCTCTGTATGAAATCCCTCCTGCCTACCTGCCCTGCTCACATAGAAGAGCTGACCCTGCCCACCTCCTCCATCTGCACCTCATACACATTGCCATCCAAGCTTATCCAGCACTTTATTATAACAATACATGAACGAGTCTACCTCACCAAGACAGTGCACAAGCAATGACCATCTCCTATTCATCTTTGAAATGAATCAAAGGACATGGAAACAGAGACTGTGAAGATCATGGCCAAGCACACAGAAACACGTTAATAACTTTCTGTCTAGAAATGAAAGACTGAAGGAATTGATTATCTTTGCAAAAACAAAAAAAAAAATTTTCCCTTTTCAGTTTCTTCAAGTCATTCTGTAGAGTGCAAGTCCCTTAAGGTCAAGGACCATATGTTACCGGCCCTGTGCTGGGCACATACTAATCACAAAATAAGTATTTGTTGAATATATTCTCTAGATATACAGTTCATAATGACTAGGCCATGGTAAGAATGTCACAATATCGTACTCAAGAGAACTGAAACCAACGCTAATCAGATTGACAAGGCCACAAGAAAATGTTATCTATGTACAGTATAAAATCCATTTTATGAGTGTATAATTTGAGTCCTAAAGTCTAGTCACTGGATATATAGGCAGAGAAAGAATCACAAAACCTTAGAATGAGTCATTCTTACACAGCCAAGATATTGTAGCTCTAGGTGACGTAAAAAGAAAAGAATTTCAAATTTAGAAAATGCTATTGGTTCCTATAGTAGATAATAACAATAATAGCAAATATATACAGTGTTTTTTGCTTGCCAGGCACTGTTCAAAGCATTTTACATGTACTAACTCATTAAATTCTCCTGTCAACCCTACAAGATATCTCCATTATACACACAAGCAAAATGAGGGACAGACAGGTAAAGTAATTTGCTCAGCTAGTAACTGGATTTGCACCCAGGACGTCTGGCTCCGGTGTCTTTGCTCTTAACCACAATACTAGTCTCATCCTTTATGGTTGCATAATAATAAAAGGCCATGCAGACCCTGTGAAAGCAAATGCCTTCCTAAACATATGTGGTATATTTCAGGAGTCCTTAACTTCTTTGTAGTATTGACTTCTATTTTATATTTGAAGTTTAAAAAAAAACAACAGTATTTATAAGCGAGACAATAGAGGGAGGACAATGGAAGTTAGAGAAGGATCTGAAAGAAATTATATAAGGGCTGTTGGTCATACTGTAATACTACCTAAACAAACATACCATACATAATTAGATGGGAAAATCCACCTAAGGTACTGGTACCATGCTAGAAGACTCCTTAGAAAGTACTGAATACATTTCGTCTGTAGTTCTAAATTGTATGACAGCCAGCAGAGATTACGGCTTTGGTAGCTTCTGTAAAAATTATTTTTAAAATAATCCTTACGTATCAATCGCTACTTCATTCCCAATAATATAAACAAGGCATGGGTTCAAGCTATGGCTTTGAGCAAGTCATTCATAAAAATTAAGTAGTTAGAGATAGAATTATACCCCATTAAATACACAAACATACCATAGAGAGCCTTTGCACTTGTTCTTGAACTGTGTTCTCTGTCCATGGAAAAGGTGGGTGATGATCCGTAGCCACTGTAAAAAAAAAACAAAAAACAGGTCATCGTGCTGAGTTAGAGTCCAAAGTAAGCAATAAAATGTCAAAACTACAAATAAAAATTCCAGTGGACCGCAATCACCATGTGTTTTTATAGAACATATAGAGTTTATACAACCGGCTCTGTAAAAAAGAGCCAGATACTGATGCGGTCAAGAAGTAGGCTATAGGATCCTGACCCACCATGGATGGAGGCTGGTACAAATTGCAACCTTCTCTCAAATATCAAGTCAGAACCACAGCCAAGGAGATTCAACAAGGTTGAAGCTGCCTTAGAAGAATTTAAATTTGCCATACTAAATTGAGTTGTGAGCAGTGATCCAATCATAGAAAGTTCTCAATCATTTAAACTGTAACGAAACAGACACTATTTTCACAAATACTTAAAATGCAGTTAATGAAAATAACACGTTATCGTTAAATTTGACCAGCTTTACCGGGTACTTCTAGCTTACTGTTGCTGTTATGTGAAGTAAACATATTATTTGAATTTTTAAAATTTATTCAGTAAACATTTATTAAGCCCTAAAATCTAGAAGAATGAGGGGTAAGGCGAGGTTGGGGGAGGGTATTGTTAATAAAACAAGTAAAAAAAAAAGTTAAAAAAAAAGAAAAATAAATAAATAAAAATAAAACAAGTAAAATGGTTACAACAGAACTAAGAGATATAACATCAAATAAGGACTAAATTTTTATAAGGGTGCCTAAGAAGGCTTCACTGGCATTTAAGCAGAATCTAAAAGAATGGAAAGCAGCTCTAGAGGCAGGTGGAGAATTAAGTGAGGAAAAAGCATGTCGATCTGGCTCAAGAACTAGCATGACGCCCGAGGGGAAAAGCATCTAGTGGGATGTGCTTGCAAGAAATGAATGACTCGAGAAATAGGGAAGGCAAATAGAGGGCTTAAGGATTAAATTTCTATTCTCTAGATGGAGTAAATATCTTTATACAGGGAAGTAACATGATCCAAACAACTTTTTAAGAAAGATAATCCAGGAATTAATGGCAAGGTAACCAGACGGAAAGGTGCTGCAAAAATTCAGGTAGGAGACAAAGGCCACAAATAAAGTTAGAAGAGAAAGAATAGTTAGGGATAGAATCAAGAGTTCCTTGATAGAAGAAATTATAATAAATTCATGATTAAATGGATATTTGTTATAAGAAAAAGGAAAAAATTGAGGGTGTGGCGAAACTTTCTGGCTTGAATAAATTGATGGACAAGATGAAGATAGCACTTGACATACTCCCCTGGTGTCTCTTACTGACCAACACCAAAGGGATTTGCAATCATCTTTGTAAAGAGAAAGGTGAAGCAGTGTGAACAACCTGGTTCTGAAAAATGTGAATAACGTGGCTGTGAAAAATAAGGAACTCTATACCATGATGGCCAATATAAAATAACAACAATATTAACCACATATATAAGGCAATGGCCACTTAAGTCAGGGCGGTGATTTCAAATTATATCTAAAGCCATAGGGACTTGTCTTTTTTTGTTTTACACAATGGTAAATGTCTTGAGAGACTGGACTAGATGACATTTAACTTTCCTCAAATGCAAATATTTTATGAATAACGAAAAAAGAATGCTCCAGAGAAAGTGAAAGCTATGAAGTAGAGTATGTATGCAACTATGGAAAGCAATAATACATAAAATACCAGAACAAAATGTCTTCTATTAGATCACTATCATTGGGGTTGATATTACTTAACCATCTTTTTCTTATGAGACACAGTAAACTTTTAACAATAACATATCTTAGTGTTAGAAAGAAATTATATATTGAGGAATGAACTATATAAAGAAATGAAAGAGATCTTTTCATTGAAAATACAAAACAATTAAAAACACCAAATCAAATTTAAAAAACCAAGAAATTAAATATAAAATTTCCAACTTACTTCATTTGAGATGGATACATTCCAAAACCACTGGGATGATTAGAAATATGACCATTCATCGTGACTTTAATGTTCTGAAAAAAGAAAGGTACATGGATTGAAAGCAGTAAAAAGGTTGAGACATCTCAGTTTTAAAGTTTTTCATTCAACAAAATATGTGTCACTTCCAGGATGACGCTAGAAATATAAAGATATCCACCCTCAAAGCGCTCAGGCTCCAGAAGTACAGATGGACATATAAACAAAGATCAAATTGGCATTTAACATTAATATACTAAAATTGTAAGCAGATATAAGTGAGAAAAGAAAAATTTTAAATATAGTTCTGAACCCTCTAACTACATAAACATAATTCTATATTCCACTCAACCTCATCATTGTCAGTTTTATGAAATGTTACTTTGTTTAATGCTTCATTATGAAAGTAATATAAGCTCATGAAATTTAAAAACTTGAGAAATATGGAAAAGCACAAAATACAAAAAAGTACAGAGGGGAAAAATATCACCCAGAGCCCTATCATTTAAAGATAACCATTAGAGGTTCCTTAAAGAACTAAAAATAGAACTACCATACGACCCAGCAATCCCACTACTGGGCATATACCCTAAGAAAACCATAATTCAAAAAGAGTCATGTACCACAATGTTCACTGCAGCTCTATTTACAATAGCCAGGACATGGAAGCAACCTAAGTGTCCATCGACAGATGAATGGATAAAGAAAATGTGGCACATATATACAATGGAATATTACTCAGCCATAAAAAGAAACGAAATTGAGTTATTTGTAGTGAGGTGGATGGACCTAGAGTCTGTCATATAGAGTGACATCAGAAAGAGAAAAACAAATACCGTATGCTAACACATATATATGCAATCTAAAAAAAAAGGTTCTGAAGAACCTAGGGGCAGGACAGGAATAAAGACGCAGACGTAGAGAATGGACTTGAGGACATGGGGAGGGGGAAGGGTAAGCTGGGACAAAGTGAGAGAGTGGCATGGACATATATACACTACCAAATGTAAAATAGATAGCTAGTGGGAAGCAGCCACATAGCACAGGGAGATCAGCTCGGTGCTTTGTGACCACCTAGAGGGGTGGGATAGGGAGGGTGGGAGGGAGACGCAAGAGGGAGGAGATATGGGGATATATGTAAATGTATAGCTGATTTACTATGTTATAAAGCAGAAACTAACACACCATTGTAAAGCAATTATACTCCAATAAAGATGTTAAAATAAATAAAAATAACCATTTAACAGTCCTGTCAATTTCCTTGTCTTTTTTCCTGTATCTAGTTTTCCTTCCTTCCTTCTTTCCTTCCTTCCTTCCTCCCTCCCTCCCTTCCATTTTCTTATTTCCGTCTTTCAAAGCACATTTGACAACATCCTATATATACACTTGGATACACCTTTTTTTTCAAGACAGTATTCATTTACACAATCTTTTTACTTTTCACAAGAAAACAACTTTTTAAATTAACACCAGATATTTATCTTCAGAAAGCATTTTTAATCTGTTTCACAAATTGAACAAATTTCCTTCAAACAAGATAAATGCAAATAAGTAAAACTTCCTTACTGCCAAATGCAATGGCCTTTTTTTTCCCTCCTAGACAGTACAGCTACACCTGAATTATTTCTATTCACCCCTGAACATGTGGCCCTTCCTGCTTTCTGTGGCACTAAACTATTTTGGATCTTGTCTTACTTTTCTGACTTTTGTATACTTTACATTACTGGCTTTTCAATAACTGAGAGGTAGGTAGGACATATCCCAGCTTTATTATAAGACAAAGGCAAAGAGTAGAAATATTAACAACTACTGTGTGAGTTATTTGTCAGGTACTATGATGGATCCTGGCACTACCAAGGTGATCAAAAGAGACATAGTCCTAGCTTTGGGCCAATAGTCTAGTGGGAAAAACATACATTTAGTGAATAATTATAAAATTTTAAATTGTTGTTACTATCACAAAGGGAAAATTCAGGGTCACTTGGGGGGGTATATAATATGGGAACTTAATTCAGATTGAGAGGGCACAGAAAGCCTGCATAAAGAATATTCAAGACCTAGTAACTTCCAGTTAATTCTTTCTCATTCTTCACATTTCAATTCAATCACCGTGTCCTCAGGGAAGCATTTACTGACCTCTGTGAATAGACAAAAGCCCACTATCAGATACTCTCAGCACTACAGACAATTTTTCAAAGTATTTACCACAGTTGTAATTTCTCATTTGTTTAAATTAATTCCTGATTCTTCACTAGACTTTAAGCTCCATAAGGGCAGAGAGTTTTGTTTGATGACTGCTGTTTCTTAAGCAGTATGAATAGTACAAAATATTTAATATTTGAATTAAATATTAATTCAAATAAAGAAAGAAGGAGAGTCCACGTCCTACTCTTCAAAGAGTTTATTGTATTCTTAAGGATACAAAACCAATCCATATGAAACACAGAGTAAATAAGTCTCAATGTATGAGGCTCTATTTTAAACCTACTAGAGGTTCTGAGATAGGAAAAGCAAGGCAACTGCCATAATTTTTTGAAGGGCTGGCACTTGACCTAGTCCTTAAAGAATGGATAGGATTTATAAAGGTCCTCAAAACACTCAAGTTTTTTTTTTTAATTTATTATTATTTTTTAATTTTATTTATTTTTGGCTGTGTTGGGTCTTCGTTGCTGCGTGCGGGCTTTCTCTAGTTGTGGCGAGCAGGGGTTACTCTTCGTTGTGGCGCGCGGGCTTCTCACTGCAGTGGCTTCTCTTGTTGCGGAGCACGGGCTCTAGGAGCGCGGACTTCAGTAGTTGTGGCATGCAGGCTTCAGTAGTTGTGGCACGGGCTTAGCTGCTCCATGGCGTGTGGGATCTTCCCGGACCAGGGCTCGAACCCATGTCCCCTGCATTGGCAGGCAGATTCTTAACCACTGTACCACCAGGAAAACCCAAAACACTCTTTAATTCAACCTTTCCTGAAGTCTTGTCCTTATTTATTCACAGCTTAGAAGCAAATTTCCAAATTAAGGAACAAAGAAATATTAACCTCTAACATAGGTAAGTATTGCATCCATAAAATTACATTTATACTATATTATCGTTTCTGTTTTTATTATTGTTGTTTATTTTCCTTCAATTTATACTTAGATACAATCAGTGTACAGAGGTAAACCAATTCTCTGGGGAAAAATAAACCCCTGATTTGTAGTACTTCCTGATTTCCATGCTATAAGTATTCCCACCATGGCCCATTTCAAGCTAGCATTGGTTTAACAGCAGCTTACAAAATCCTAAATATTTCACAATTGTCTCTCACAAGGCTATAGAATCAAGAGAGAGCACATCACTGTTACATTCTAGAATTTGGGCCAGGACAGAGGTCTGGGATAACATTATGGATCTAGAGCTAAAGGTTAGGACAGAGGCTTTCACAGAAGCCTGGAACTTTAACACCATTTCTGGCACTAACTAGCCGAAGGAAGTCAATTAAGCCTCTGTCTCAATTTTCTCATCAGTAAAATAGAGATAATTCTTGGTCTTTCTAGCTCACAGGGCTAGTGAAAGATCAAATGAGATAGATGTACAAGTTTCTTCTAAAGTTTAAAAAAAAAAAAAAAAGTACTCTTAAAACAAGCCGGTTCATTCAGCACGTAAATTAAACCCCCAGGGTTTGTAGTGGTTTTGATCTAGTTTGCATTTTAAACCCATAGCAGGTGGTTTTAGTGAAAAGTGAGAGCCACAACCGTCTCAACTTTTTCATGTTTAATTCTTCATGACAGTCAAATAAATTCGTGGTTTGTGTTTTCTTTAAAATAGTGATCTGTCAGAATAAGAGACATTCGAAAAGGGAATAGAAAATGTTGATTTGCTAAACTGAATTTTAAATATGGAAACTTTTCTCTTTGGCAACCATAGTGTCATTTGTCAGAGATGCTCATGTAGCAACGTAGAAGCTTTCAGATATTTAAACACAGCAATACAGGGCACACGTTGCAAAGGAAACAATTACAAATGTTTGCTCCCCTTTAGGCTTTTAAGAGATATATCCAATTTATACCTATATGGACTATATGTATATATAATATAGAAGAACCATCAGTCTTACTGAGAAATTAGGTGCTTTTATTTTTATTAACTCTTAAAACAACTTAAAAACTGAGACAAAGTTTTTCTTTATTACTTTTAAGGACTCAAAAATTCAGTTAACTCTACTACATTAACTACTTAATTCTAAAAAAGTGTACACTAAAAAATTCATAATAGCTTCCAACAAATCTGAAATAAGAGCATCAGTTTCCTTATGAAAACACTTCGTCATAGTTACTATAATTTTCTCCTTATTTTCTCCAGCAAATAACACTCCTTGGCAATTACAAACATAAAAAAATGGTAAATTTAAGATCTCAGTTCAACATACCCAAAATGTTGAACACTGAAATTTTCAAAGGAAAGTAAATAGAATGTAAGAAAATCATGGTAAGCAGAAACAAATGAGGCTATATTAAGGCTAAACCAGCAAGTTAAATTTGTATTAGAAAGTTTAAGATCCCAAACATAAATAAATAAATAACAATTTATATTCCCGTTTCTTTTCTTCACTCTTGTTTGCATATGGTATCAATTTTCAAATTGATGAATGAGTTTGTAGTCATTACGCAGTGTTAGAATCCCGTCTACCCAATCTAGCTACCACACAATGACTTGTGCTCTCAGAAAAATGTTACAGACACCTTTTTGTTTATTTAAGTTTTTGTTAGTCTGTTTGGGTGTACCTACCTTGAAGTATCTGTATTTCAATTTCAGTTTAATTTAAGTCACATCTCTGGGTCTAAGTTATAACCAAGATAGGGGTGAGGAGATTGATTACCATCATTATTTAGGGTTTTAACTAAAAGACCATTGAAATTTAATTTCTACCAATACTTTGTGACATTGTCTACTAGTGATTGCGCTTAATTTACTAAAAGACAAGAAAAAGTGCTTTAAACCTGCTAAATCATCACATATTCTGTCTCCTTCTGTGTCTTCTAGGAGTCACTTTTCAATACATCTTACCAGTACTGTTGTCTGTAGAGATGTCACCTTCTCTATTTCTCTATGACATTTGGTCTAATATTAAGTAATAAAGAATTTGTGTGTGTGAATAAACTTAGGAAACTAATAACACTAAACTGTTATGATAACAGTAATAATAATGATGATGACAATAGTAGCTAACACTTGTGAAGGTGTCACAATAATTTCTAGGCCATATGGTAGCACAATATTTTCTCAAGGCCAATATCGATGTAGAAAGAGTAATTCTGTGCCTTAAAGGCACAATACCTTGTAATCACTTAAAATAATTAACTTGATTCCTCTTTTTTTATAATTCTGAGAAAAATCTTTGGCTGTTTATAGGTTAGGTCATAATTTGGGGGAAAATATATGTTCAATTCAGAATGTTGTTGGTTTAACAATTAGCTGAAGAAAAATCTTTGTTACTAAAATTTAATAAGCAGAAGAACTACAGTCCTGCAGCCTGTGGAACAAAAACCACATTTACAGAAAGATAGACAAGATGAAAAGGCAGAGGGCTATGTACCAGATGAAGGAACAACATAAAACCCCAGAAAAACAACTAAATGAAGTGGAGATAGGCAACCTTCCAGAAAAAGAATTTAGAATAATGATAGTGACGATGATCCAGGACCTCAGAAAAAGGATGGAGGCAAAGATCGAGAAGATGCAAGAAATGTTAAACATACACCTAGAAGAATTAAAGAACAAACAAACAGAGATGAACAATACAATAACTGAAATGAAAACTACACTAGAAGGAATCAATAGCAGAATAACTGAGGCAGAAGAATGGATAAGTGACCTGGAAGACAGAATGGTGGAATTCACTGCTGTGCAACAGAATAAAGAAAAAAGAATGAAAAGAAATGAAGACAGCCTAAGAGACCTCTGGAACAACATTAAACACAACAACATTCGCATTATAGTCGTCCCAGAAGGAGAAGAGAGAGAGAAAGGACCAGAAAAAATATGTAAAGGGATTATAGTCGAAAACTTCCCTAACATGGGAAAGGAAATAGCCACCCAAGTCCAGGAAGCGCAGCAAGTCCCATACAGGAGAAACCCAGGGAGTAACACACCGAGACACATAGTAATCAAATTGGCAAAATGACAAATAATATACAACGGAACTTCCATAAGGTTACCAGCTGATTTCTCATCAGAAACTCTACAAGCCAGAAGGGAGTGGCATGATATACTTAAAGTGATGAAAGGGAAGAACCTACAACCAAGATTACTCTACCCGGCAAGGATCTCATTCAGATACAATGGAGAAATCAAAAGCTTTACAGACAAGCAAAAGCTAAGACAATTCAGCGCCACCAAACCAGCTTTACAACAAATGCTAAAGGAACTTCTCTAAGTGGGAAACACAAGAGAAGAAAAGAACCTACAAAAACAAACCCAAAACAATTAAGAAAATGGTCATAGGAACATACATATCGATAATTACCTTAAACGTGGATGGATTAAATGCTCCAACCAAAAGACACAGGCTTGCTGAATGGATACAAAAACAAGACCCATATATATGCTGTCTACAAGAGACCCACTTCAGACCGAGGGACACATACAGACTGAAAGTAAGGGGATGGAAAAAGATATTCCATGCAAACGGATATCAAAAGAAAGCTGGAGTAGCAATACTTATATCAGGTAAAATGGACTTTAAAATAAAGAATGTTACAAGAGACAAGGAAGGACACTACATAATGATAAACGGATCAATCCAAGAAAAAGATATAACAATTAAAATATATATGCACCCAACATAGGAGCACCTCAATACATAAGGCAACTGCTAACAGCTATAAAACAGGAAATCGACAGTAACACAATAATAGTGGGGGACTTTAACACCTCACTTTCACCAATGGACAGATCATCCAAAATGAAGATAAATAAGGAAACACAAGCTTTAAATGACACAATAGACCAGATAGATTTAATTGATGTTTATAGGACATTCCATCCGAAAACAGCAGATTACACTTTCTTCTCAAGTGCACACGGAACATTCTCCAGGGGAGATCACATCTTCGGTCACAAATCAAGCCTCAGTAAATTTAAGAAAATTGAAATCATATCAAGCATCTTTTCTGACCACAATGCTATGAGATTAGAAATGAATTACAGGGAAAAAACCGTAAAAAATACAAACACATGCAGGCTAAACAATACATTACTAAATAACCAAGAGATCACTGAAGAAATCAAATAGGAAATCAAAAAATACCTAGAGACAAATGACAATGAAAACATGATGATCCAAAACCTATGCAATACAGCAAAAGCAGTTCTAAGAGGGAAGTTTATAGCTATACAAGCCTACCACAAGAAACAAGAAAAATCTCAGATAAACAATCTAACTTTACACCTAAAGGAACTAGAGAAAGAAGAACAAGCAAAACCCAAAGTTAGCAGAGGGAAAAAAATAATAAAGATCAGAGCAGAAATAAATGAAAGAGAAACAAAGAAAACAATAGCAAAGAGCAATAAAACTAAAAGCTGGTTCTTTGAGAAGATAAACAAAATTGACAAACCATTAGCCAGACTCATCAAGAAAAAGAGGGAGAGGACTCAAATCAATAAAATTAGAAATGAAAAAGGAGAAGTTACAACAGACACCACAGAAATACAAAGCATCCTAAGAGAGTACTACAAGAAACTCTATGCCAATAAAATGGACAACCTGGAAGAAATGGACAAATTTTTAGAAAGGTATAATCTTCCAAGACTGAACCAGGAAGAAATAGAAAATATGAACAGACCAATCACAAGTAATGAAATTGAAACTGTGATTAAAAATCTTCCAACAAACAAAATCCCAGGACCAGATGGCTTCACAGGTGAATTCTATCAAACATTTAGAGAAGAGCTAACACCCATCCTTCTCAAACTCTTCCAAAAAATTGCAGAGGAAGGAACACTCCCAAACTCATTCTATGAGGCCACCATCACCCTGATACCAAAACAGGACAAAGATACTACAAAAAAAGAAAATTACAGACCAATATCACTGATGAATATAGATGCAAAAATGCTCAACGAAATGCTAGCAAACAGAATCAAACAACACATTAATAGGATCATACACCATGATCAAGTGGGATTTATCCCAGGGATGCAAGGATTCTTCAATATATGCAAATCAATCAATGTGATACACCATATTAACAAATTGAAGAATAAAAACCATGTGATCATCTCAATAGATGCAGAAAAAGCTTTTGACAAAATTCAACACACATTTATGATAAAAACTCTCCAGAAAGTGGGCATAGAGGGAACCTACCTCAACATAAAGGCCATATACAACAAACCCACAGCAAACATCATTCTCAATGGTGAAAAACTGAAACCATTTCCACTAAGATCAGGAACAAGACAAGGATGTACACTCTCATCACTATTATTCAACATAGTTTTGGAAGTCCTAGCCACGGCAATCAGAGAAGAAAAAGAAACAAAAGGAATACAAATTGGAAAAAAAGAAGTAAAACTGTCACTGTTTGCAGATGACATGATACTATACATAGAGAATCCTAATAATGCCACCAGAAAACTACTCGAGCTAATCAGTGAATTTCGTAAAGTTCCAGGATACAAAATTAATGCACAGAAATCTCTTGCATTCCTATACACTAATGATGAAAAATCTGAAAGAGAAATTAAGGAAACACTCCCATTTACCATGGTAACAAAAAGAATAAAATACCTAGAAATAAACCTACCTAGGGGGCTTCCCTGGTGGCGCAGTGGTTGAGAATCTGCCTGCTAATGCAGGAGACACGGGTTCGAGCCCTGGTCTGGGAAGATCCCACATGCCACGGAGCAGCTGGGCCCGTGAGCCACAGCTGCTGAGCCTGCGCGTCTGGAGCCTGTGCCCCGCAACGGGAGGGGCCGCGATAGTGAAAGGCCCGCGCACCGCGATGAAGAGCGGTCCCCGCACCGCGATGAAGAGTGGCCCCCACTTGCCGCAACTAGAGAAAGCCCTCGCACGAACCGAAGACCCAGCACAGCCAAAAATAGATAAATAAATAAATAAATAAATAAATAAAAATTTAAAAAAAAAAAAAAAAAAACCTACCTAGGGAGACAAAAGACCTGTATGCAGAAAACTGTAAGACACTGATGAAAGAAATTAAAGATGATACCAACAGATGGAGAGATATACCATGTTCTTGGATTGGAAGAATCAATATTGTGAAAATGACTATACTACCCAAAGCAATCTACAGATTCAATGCAATCCCTACCAAATTACCAATGGCATTTTTTACGGAACTAGAACAAAAAATCTTAAAATTTGTATGGAGACACAAAAGACCCCGAATAGCCAAAGCAGTCTTGAGGCAAAAAAACGGAGTGGGAGGAATCAGACTCCCTGACTTCAGACTACACTACAAAGCTACAGTACTCAAGACAGTATGGTACTGGCACAAAAACAGAAACATAGATCAATGGAACAAGATAGAAATCCCAGAGATAAACCCAGGCACCTATGGTCAACTAATCTATGACAAAGGAGGCAAGGATATACAATGGAGAAAAGACAGTCTCTTCAATAAGTGGTGCTGGGAAAATTGAACAGCTACATGTAAAAGAATGAAATAAGAACACTCCCTAACACCATACACAAAAATAAACTCAAAATGGATTTGAGACATAAATGTAAGACCAGACACTATAAAACTCTTAGAGGAAAACATAGGAAGAACATTCTTTGACATAAATTACAGCAAGATCTTTTTTGATCCACCTCCTAGAGTAATGGAAATAAAAACAAAAATAAACAAATGGGACCTAATGAAACTTCAAAGCTTTTGCACAGCAAAGGAAACCATAAACAAGATGAAAAGACAACCCTCAGAATGGGAGAAAATATTTGCAAATGAAGCAATGGACAAAGGATTAATCTCCAAAATATATAAACAGCTCATGCAGCTCAATATTAAAAAAAACAAACAACCCAATCAAAAAAATGGGCAGAAGACCTAAATAGACACTTCTCCAAAGAAGACATACATATGGCCAAGAAGCACATGAAAAGCTGCTCAACATCACTAATTATTAGAGAAATGCAAATCAAAACTACAATGAGGTATCACCCCACACCAGTTAGAATGGGCATCATCAGAAAATCTACAAACAACAAATGCTGGAGACGGTGTGGAGAAAAGCGTACCCTCTTGCACTGTTGGTGGGAATGTAAATTGATGCAGCCACTATGGAGAACACTATGGAGGTTCCTTAAAAAACTAAAAATAGAATTACCATATGATCCAGCAATCCCACTACTGGGCATATACCCAGAGAAAACCATAATTCAAAAAGACACATGCACCCCAATGTTCATTGCAGCACTATTTACAATAGCCAGGTCATGGAAGCAACCTAAATGCCCATCGACAGATGAATGGATAAAGAAGTTGTGGTACATATATGAAATGGAATATTACTCAGCCATAAAAAGGAACAAAACTGGGTTATTTGTTGAGACGTGGATGGATCTAGAGACTGTCATACAGAGTGAAGTAAGTCAGAAAGAGAAAAACAAATATCGTATATTAACGCATGTATGTGGAACCTAGAAAAATGTTACAGATGAACCGGTTTGCAGGGCAGAAGTTGAGACACATATGTAGAGAACAAACATATGGACACCAAGGGGGAAAGCCGCGGGGGGGTGGGGATGGTGGTGTGATTAATTGGGCGATTGGGATTGACATGTATACACTGATGTGTATAAAATTGATGACTAATAAGAACCTGCTGCATAAAAAAATAAATTAAATTAAATTAAAAAATTAAAAAAAACAACTAATACTAAACTTTCTTTGGGTTATTTGTATGGAAATATGTTAATATAAATGTTTCAGACATTACATGAAATTCCTAAAAATCTTATATGTTCTGGTGTAATGTTATAAGTCATAATTCTAGTTATTTTTTTAAAATGTATACCTCAGAAATAACTAAATTTCCTTCTCAATTGTATTGTCATGAACTTTCATCAAATCTTTAACTGTGGTCATTTTTA
Source organism: Balaenoptera acutorostrata (assembly GCF_949987535.1). NCBI lineage: Eukaryota > Metazoa > Chordata > Mammalia > Artiodactyla > Balaenopteridae > Balaenoptera > Balaenoptera acutorostrata. The sequence continues at coordinate 94,340,907 of NC_080074.1, read as the reverse complement.
AGTCTTTTGTCATTTACAGACAGTTCTCGGTGTACTCTGATGCTTTTGCAAAAACGTTCCTATAAAGGGGTTTCATGTTCAAGGAATTCATGGAAAAGACTCTGACAAGTACAGGTTTCTGGTAACTGACTATATTGCTGAACTGAATGAATAAGCATTTTCAGAACTCTAATGGAAAACTGATGAATTCATAAAAGTGCTAACAAAAGATCAAGATGAAAAAAAATTAATTACATGCGACTGAGTGAACTGATGAGGATGACTATAATTTTTGTGACTTTCTGTTTGAATAATAAAATAAAAAATAAAAAATTTAAAAAAATAAAAATTGAAGGTTTGCATCAAAAAAAATTTAATAAGCAACTAAAAAGAAACACTTTAGCCATAATTATATGTGTAATATTGTGACAGATTTGATAGAAAGGCCTAGTACAGAGAAGAATCATATATACCCTATTAGTACTATTTGAGTATTTCCCTCTAATTCTTGTTGCACTGATGACATCATCAGTGCATATACACTGCTTGGATGTTAAACACTGGAAATGACTAATATCTCAGTTCAAAACATTGTTAATACTGTACTGATTTGGGAAACTGTGCTAATTTTAAAAAGCACAACTGTTATTCATCGACTGTTTACCCTGTACCAAGTATTGTGCTAAATGTTTTCTATCCGTTATCTTACTTAATCTTCACATTCATTTTTGAAGGAAGTACTATTTTCCATTTTATAGATGAAGAAATTGAGCTAAAGAGACTAGGTGCCATGTGTGTGTTATTCTGAAATTTTAAAAAATCATCTAATTTGGATTTTTTGTTTTTTTAGAACTTCTATTTAAAAATCTTCCCCAGCTTTATTGAGGTATACTTTTATATACCAAAAATTGCACATCTTTAATGTATACATTTTGATGAATTTGGACATATGCATACACTTGTTATACCATCAGTACCATCAAGGTAATAAACATATTCATCACCTCCAAAAAAAAAAAAAAGTCTAGTATCATGAATGACTGAAGAGTGATGTCCTGTTTCTTGAATGTAATCAGAGGCAGAGAACAAAAAAGAGAAAACAACATTCAATGAGCCCCCACTTCACATGGCATTTTACAAACTTCATCTCATTCCATTCTTAGAATAACCTTTTGAGGTAGGTATTTTGTAAGTGAAATGACAGCCTCAAATAAATTGTCATTTGCCCAAGGGGTAACACAAGCAGCTAGAATTAGAACCAGGATTCCAATTCTGATCTGGCTGACTTATATCCAATTTTCTTTGCAGTAAGTTACACTGCTAGTTTGACCATTGTATTCTCTCCAAAAGTTTTCAGTTCTTTTCACTCTGAGTGTTTCAATGATATTCTTTATTTTAGTCAACAATTTTTCTTAGAATAAAAAATGCTAATTTTGAAAGGGAAGAAGATTTACTTTATGGAAAGGGATATTACAATGGCAATAGTGCCACTTTTATGGAATGGCTTTATTGCTTCATAAACATATTGTTCACTGAAAAATGTGAAAAAGTGTCATCAGGTCTAAAAACACCACATATTAAAAACTATTAATTATAATATTGAAAATGATTAGTTAAGCTGAATCTAGCTTTGAGTCATAATTTTTCACTGGTTAAATATCTAAGTATTTACTTGTCTTACTTTCTTGGGTTAATTTTTTTTATCATAGTTGAGACAGTTTCTAAATACAAAAGGTCTTTTGAGTGTTTCATCCCCATGTGATACCTATAAATTTATCTGAATCATTTGTATTTCTTCCATTATGATTAAATATATATTAAAGGGGGGAGGAGAAAGTAAGCCTCTAATTTAGCTGGAATTTTCCAACAAAAAATAAAACTATGGTAGAAAAGGGAAAGAAATTCAGAAAGAAAAAAATTTTCTCAACTTCTGTCTATTACCAGGGCCCCTATCCCATGGAACCATACCCTGGGGTTGAGTGTAGGGAAAAGATGGTGGTTGGATCAGATCTTGAATTATTTCTTAGCAAGGTTGCCATGAAATTTCACAAGTGATATGAGGAATTTTAACTGAAATCTCCATATACTTATTTATGTATGATGCACTTATTTACATGTACTTTCCCTTTACAGGCTTGATAAAACCTTCTATGAAAATGTATACCTCCCGCATTGTATTATTTCCATGATTAACAGTGAACTTACAGACAGTCTTATATAATGGTTGCTACAATAAACTGACTTTTGTTTTGTTCTGTTTTTATTTCCATTACTCTAGGAGACGGATCCAAAAAGATATTGCTGAGATTTATGTCAGAGTGTTGTGCCTATGTTTTCCTCTAGTGTTTTTATAGTATCTGGTTTTCCATTTAGGTCTTTAATCCATTTTGAGTTAATTTTTGTGTATGGTGTTAGAGAATGTTCTAATTTCATTCTTTTACATATAGCTGTCCAGTTTTCCCAGCACCACTTATTGAAGAGACTGTCTTTTCTCCATTGTATATGCTTGCCTCCTTTATCATAGATTAACTGACCATAGGTTTATTTCTGGGCTTTCTATCCTATTCCATTGATCTATATTTCTTTTTTTGTGCCAGTACCATACAGTTTTGATGACTGTAGCTTTGTAGTATAGTCTTAAGTCAGGGAGCCTCATTTCTCCAGCTCTGTTTTTCTTTCTCAAGATTGCTTTGGCTATTCAGGGTCTTTTGCATTTCCACACAAATTTTAAAATTTTTTGTTCTAGTTCTGTGAAAAATGCCACAATAAACTGACTTTTAAAGGACCATATACTTTATCAGTGGAAGTTTTTGACTCAAAAGCACCCTGTGATGCAATTGATCAGCTAAAGGAGGTCCAAGTGCCTCCTCACTACTGCCACCTCTTAAAGAGATTGTCACTCACTACATCATGTGCACTTGAGGTCTAATTAAAACTGCAGCTAAGTTCTGTTTTTTAAATTTTTTTTATAATAAACTTTTAAATTTCTGAATCATTTTAGATTTACAGAAAAGTTGTAAAGCCAGCACAGAAAGTTCTTGTATACCCCAATCCCTTATTCAGACAAGATCTGAGTTAGCTTTAGTTCTGTTCTGGGCATAGAATACTGCTAAAAAAGAAAGGAAGGAAGGAAGAAAGGAAGGAAGGAAGGAAGGAAGGGAGGGAGGGAGGGAGGGAGGGAGGGAGGGAGGGAAAGAAAGAAAGGGAAGAAAAGAAAGGAAGAAAGGAAGAAAGAAGAAAGAAAGGAAGAAAGGAAGAAAGGAAGAAAGGAAGGAAGGAAGGAAGGGAGAAAGAAAAGAGAGAAAGAAAGCAAGTGAAATCAGGGCATGAGAGAGATCCCAGCCCTTAACAAAAACCCTAGTTACCACCACCAAAAGATGATCAGAACTTTAAAAAGTAAACATTATCTAAGAAGTTCAAATCTTCCCAGAAGCACAAAGTTGTTGGAACAGATTCTCAAGAAGAGGTAGGAGAATATTCACTGTGGACATTTTCTCTCAGGGTAAAAATAAAAGTATAACTTTTTCTGTCAATTCATTTCTCAATTGAGCAGAATTCAGAGAAGAACATTTTGGAAAAATAAGTTAAGAAGACCATCTCACCCCCCCCCACCCGCCCCACCCCCAGTAATTTTTTTTTCAAATCTCTACTTTTTGTAAATCAACCTTGAGGGTTAGTATTTACTGATATTCTATGAACCTTGGGGGAAGGTTTCCAAAGTTAAACTTTGTGCCGTTGACTAATGCAAAACAAAAGCCACTGAGGAATTAGGATCTCATATGACATATTTTTATTGCTAGACATCCTTTTTCCATAGTAGTGCCATATGCTAAATTAGTACAGGTCAATATATCTTACAAAGGCAAACAAAGCGTTATCTGGGCCTGACGTAACCCAGCTGGGTGGAGAGATGGAAAAATATGTTCGAAAATTATCTTTAATGAAATCGAAACTCTTGAATTCAAATTTCATTATGATGTATTAAATGGCCCCTAAAAATAGTAAATCAAAAACCTTACAGGTATGACAGACTCCATCCACCTCACTACAAATAACTCAATTTTGCTTCTTTTTATGGAGAGTAATATTCCATTAATATTCCATTGTATATATGTGCCACATCTTCTTTATCCATTCATCCAATGATGGACACTTAGGTTGCTTCCATGTCCTGGCTATTGTAAATAGAGCTGCAATGAACATTTTGGTACATGACTCTTTTTGAATTATGGTTTTCTCAGGGTATATGCCCAGTAGTGGGATTGCTGGGTCATATGGTAGTTCTATGTTTAGTTTTTTAAGGAACCTCCATACTGTTCTCCATAGTGGCTGTATCAATTTACATTCCCACCAACAGTGCAAGAGTGTTCCCTTTTTTCCACACCCTCTCCAGCATTTATTGTTTCTAGATTTTTTGATGATGGCCATTCTGACCGGTGTGAGATGATATCTCATTGTAGTTTTGACTTGCATTTCTCTAATGATTAATGATGTTGAGCATTCTTTCATGTGTTTGTTGGCAATCTGTATATCTTCTTTGGAGAAATGTCTATTTAGGTCTTCTGCCCATTTTTGGATTGGGTGAGGTGGATGGAGTTAGAGTCTGTCATACAGAGTGAAGTAAGTCAGAAAGAGAAAAACAAATACAGTAATGCTAACACATATATATGGAATCTAAGGGAAAAAAAAAAAGGTCATGAAGAACCTAGTGGCAAGACGGGAATAAAGACACAGACCTACTAGAGAATGGACTTGAGGATATGGGGAGGGGGAAGGGTAAGCTGTGACAAAGTGAGAGTGGCATGGACATATATACACTACCAAACGTAAAATAGAGAGCTAGTGGGAAGCAACCGCATAGCACAGGGAGATCAGCTCTGTGCTTTGTGACCACCTAGAAGGGTGGGATAGGGAGGGTGGGAGGGAGGGAGATGCAAGAGGGAAGAGATATGGGAACATATGTATATGTATAACTGATTCACTTTGTTATAAAGCAGAAACTAACACACCATTGTAAAGCAATAATACTGCAATAAAGATGTTAAAAAAAAAAAAAAACTTACAGGTACAGTGAGAAGAGTTCTAACCCACGGATGAGATATAACATTTTAATATTTAACTACCCTGTTGCCACATGATTACCTTCCTCGGTATTACCTAGAGCAACGGATGTTAAACAATAAACTAAACGTGGCAGGTGATTCACTCTGAATTTTCAGTACAGCTCCTTAAGAGGACCAATGGTTTACAAACTGTACAACATAATTTTAGAAATGGTCACAACCCACAAAGTGAGAAATGTCACCTTTAAGCAACTGTTATGCTGAATGAATCCCACTTTTCCAAAACATAAATACATCTCCCTAAGGTTATTAGAAATAAAAATGTTTAATTGTTAAACGATACAGGACTTTGTTTTTAAGAAATCCAATTCTGTACAAATGAAGGTTAAATCAAGCTTTCTGATGTATTATAATGTACATGTTTACATCACTCCCAAACTGCTTCTCAGATATTTTATAAAAAGATGTTACTTCTCATCTCAACTTCATCTCTCTCTGCCTGCCATACCACTCAAACATTGATTATTTTGATAAAAAATCATAGAGGTCCCATATCTTATCAAAGACTATTCATTATTTCAATTTGTTTGATCTGTTTTAGCAAGATATGGTTTCACAGATCCAAATACCAGCATAATGGTTACACAGGGACAGGTATTTTGCTCTAATAGAATACTTTGTGTACTGTTTTAGGTATCAGAGTGTACCAAGTTCAATATACATAACTTTATAAGCCCATGGAAAGTTCATGACTAGGCAGATAAGGTAAAATTCTCAGATCATGCTTAACTGCTTCTTATTCCTATTATTCAATACAGCTCAATATTTTGTTGACAAATATAAAAATGCACTCCTTTCAAAATACTGTTTTTCATTTATCTTCAGAAATAGAGGCAGTCCTAATACGCTGTTAGAAAGTGATGCAACCAAGAATAGTCCAAAAACAAAGCCAATTCCAGTAATCATCTACATTTGGCTGAATATAAAAATAACTGATTGTCAGTAGATACTTTTACTAAGAAAACAAATCCCTGGCACCCCATCCAACTCACAGAAGACCTAAGACTAACAAAGATTTCCTTGAAAACTTGCCCATCTTACAAGGAAATTTTAAGGAAAAGAAAGAAAGAAAAGGTGTATTTAGGAAATGAGCATATTACAGACAATGTAAGGACAGCATTGTATAAAGTTCAGGAGAAGCTAGAGTAGGAGTGGGTCTCCAGAACAAAATCTCCCTCAAAGAAGGACTGAATCAAAGAAGGAAAGACAAAGACCTTTAGAAATGTATGTTTATAGTACAATGTGGCAAGTAGACAGGCAGAAGGCAAGGTGGGCACCTCCTGCTGGGAAGGGGAGGGCATTCAGTTCCTAAAAGCCTTCCTTCAGGTTTTGATGCATGAGTCAGGTAAGCCAGAAGAGAAAAGGGAAGAGCAAAGACAAGAAACAGCTTCATACAGTTAGGAAACCACCAGCAGTTCAGAGTTACTTAGAATAACTTAAGAAGTAGGAAGTAATGAGGGATGAAGCTGGAGATAGAGTGAGAATGCACATCACAGAAGGCAACATTACATTTATATCAAATTTGGTTAGACCAAAGTTTAGTGCATTGTGTCTGTGCAATTGCCATTCACAGTAGGCTATGGTTAAATTTCCCTTTTTGTACAACCTTTTCTCTTTATTAGAGTTAATAATTATTTTACCTTCGACCCTTAGTTCTCCTATGTACTTTTATTAATTTCATCCCTTTACTCTCTACCAGAAGTGTCTCCTTTGGGTACATCTAAACACCATCTATTCCATCATTTTTATCTTTCTGCGGGCATCTCTCTCTGATCTCTATATAGTCCTGTCACAGTCGGAATCAATGACTCTCTAAGCCTCCTGCACAGCTTTTGTAGTGGTACCCAAATTCAACATCTTCTTGTTCATTACCTTCATCTTTCTCCTATCTTAGATCCTTGTTTCCTGGATCCCGAGTCTCTCCCTTTCCTATTTTTACTTTCTTATCTTGGAAAAGCACATACTTCTGGAGCTTCCTGACAAAGAGTATGATGAGAAAAATAATTTCTGAAGCTTTATATAACTGAAGACATGTTTATAGTACTTTCGTAGATGATCAGTAGTTTGTCTTGGTTTCAAATTCCATAATGGAAATTATTTTTGTCCTGTAATCTTGAAGGCATTGTTCCTGTCTTCAGTGTTTTTCCCGAGATGTCAGGTGCCATTCTGTTTCTCAGTATTTTGTAAGGGCCTATTTTATTTTCTTTCTGCAATTCTGGAGTTTGGGGATCGTCAATTTTCTCCCCTGATGTTTTGATATTTCGTGACTACATCAGTGTAGGAGTTTTTTAAAAATTCAATATTTTAGAAACTCAATAGGCCTTTTCAAATTTGAAAATTATTGTCCTTAAATTCTAGGAAATTTTCTTGACTTATTCCTTTGATAGTTTATTTACAACATTTTTAAAAAGTTTTTTTTTCTAAAAAAGTCTGTTATTCAGAATAGGACCTCTTGGACTGAGTGTCTAATTTTCTTGTCTCTTCTCTTTTGTTTTCCATTTCCTGTTATTTTTGTTCTACTTTTTGAGTGGCTTCCTCAACTTTATCTTCAAAATACTTTAAAATTTTTCCATGTCCTCTATCAATTTTCAATTTCCAGAAGTACATTTTTATGCCCTAAATGTTTCTTTTCTCATAGAACCTGTTCTTATTTCCTAACTGCAATGTATTCTTGGATGTTTCTGAGAATAATGATTGTATTTAAAAATTTTTTTCTCCCGTCATCATCTCTAGTTCTGGCAATTTCCTTGTTTTCTCCAGGTTTGTTTTGGTCTCTGGATTTCTTCAAATGTCTGGTGATCATTGGTCGCTCCTCACCTTGAAGATGGAGCACTAAGTAGCTGACTGGAAAGTCTGTGTCAATGGGTGGGTCTTCTCAACAGGTGAGTTTCACTACAGAGCAATCTGGCTGGGCTGTTCCATTGGGAGACCTCCCCAACCATCAGTACCTACAGGTCTTCTGCACAGTTAGATCAGATTCTTCAAAGAAGCATCTTCCAGTTTCATCCCTGGAGAATACATATCTGACTGCCAAAATCTGGGGAGGAGCAGAAGTACCCTGAGGGTGTCTCACTGCTTAGTAAGTTTTTCCCTGAATCCTCCCACCTGCGTATGTGTCTTGGTATCTCCCACTTGAGAGTTCTCTACTTCACATTCTCCGTGGAATAAACTTCATCCTGCTGGACAGTGGGGAGGCATCTGGGATCTAAGCTCTATTTAAACACTCATCCTCCTGTTTCAGCCTCACCCTCATTGCTGAGCCTTTCTGAGGCTCTGAAGTGAACCTCAGTGTCTCTCCCTAGCAGCTTGGGTTTCAGCTTCTCAGGATGTGTCGGTTAGTTACAATCATCCCTGGACTTTCCAGAGTCCCTTGGTCTCACTGACTTTCTGCATTTTTAAAATCCCTTCATTGTCATTTATTTATTTTTTTGGAGAGAGTGGAATATATGTATGTGCTTAATCTGCTTCTTTCTCTAACGCATTTTCATTGTCTAAACCCTGACAAATATCTGTTAATGAAAAACTCAGGAGAAAAATTCAAGTCACCTGTAATATGAACTTGAGAGGTTAAGTTGGCTGAGAAATATGAGTACAAGTTTATACTAAAAATAAAAGTACCATAACAGCCAGAGTGAAAGCACAAAAAATGAAGGAGATTACTTTACATAACATCAGCTGATATTTTGGTAGTGTACGTTTAACCGCCTGCTATTTTTATAGCAACAAATGCTACTTTCAAATTCCAGGAAAGGAACAATATTATAATATGTAAAAGTGGGCAATATCTCTAGCTAATTCAGGCATTATAGTTAATGAAAAATGCTTTAACTGTTTTTCCAGAAATTAATCATAGCTTTAAATGCACAACAGAGTTAGGTTCCTAAAAGAAACCTGAAATTCATCCTTAGGTAAATAACCACTAATTTATTCATTTTAATTAAATGGATTTTAAAATATTTTTTTCCAAAGAGAAGCCCTTTTTAATAAATACATCTGGGAAACAAATTCTTTGTGAGCTACCCCAAAATAAAAGTCAGAGATATCTGTGCATTAGTTTTAAAATTCAAGTTGCCTATAAAATAGTGTGAAGCTTTCTTTTCTTGAGAGGTTAGATATTTACATAGCCATAAAAATTAAAGGAAGAAAAAAATTAAGTCCGATGGGAAAATTTTTTAAATCAAGGCTATGAAATTTCACATTTAAAGGATAGTTAAGTATAAGCTTTGATTGTGGATAGTACTACCTTTGAAAAATGTCTGCCAAATTATAACAGTGGGTGTTTTCAAAATTAGCAGTAAAGTTCCTTATAACCAACCCCGAAATTATCCATGAACGGGTAAATTTAGACATATTTCTGTTCACTATTGTAAAAAAAATAATAATAATTCTCATTCATTATGCATTTTAATGTGTCAGCCACTGTGCCAATCACTATTTGTACATTATCTTACTTAGTTCTTACCACCTTATGAGGTTATAGGAGCTTATTATCCCCATTTTAATGGGGAATCTGGGACTTACAAAAGTTACAAGTAAAGGTAACTTGGTCATGATACCTACGAAGCATGTCTAAGATTTGGCCACTAGTAATGTTTTTAACCATTGTTGTATACTTTCCTTTAACTAATGATAAATCCAGTATTTTGAAGTTGGCTGGGGGGATGTCAACACTGATGAATTAAAAATCAAAATGACCTCTGTAAATGATTACTCAAACAAGATTCATCCAGTGTTAATTGGCACGAGCCAACAGCAGTACTCATTCATTCATTCATTCACTTGTTCACAAGGATTTACTATGTAACCATTCCATAGTTATCAGTGCTCTGGATAAGTCCTGTCAAATAAAACTTCCAGCTTTGCTGAAAAAGTACAATATCATCACTGTTCAATACAGTAGCTGAGCACAAGTGTTGAACACCTGAAGTGTGGCTAGTGCCACTGAGGAACTGAAATTTGCGTTCTTCTAGATTTAAATTAGTTTAATTTAAATGCAAATAGCTACATATAGCCGATGGCTACCATATTAGACAGGATAGCTCTAGACCCTGGGTGCACAATTAACAAAATATACATGGTTCCTATCTTCATGCTGCTAACAATCTAGTGGGAGAGCCAGCATGAAATAAGTAAAATAATAAATATAATATTACAACATTTGTCAATTGCTTAGAAGAAAAAGAATAGAAAAGATAGTATTTATGAGGATATAAAGTCAGACTAAGTCAAACCTATCTATGAACTTCTGAAAAGTATGGGACTGAGAGATTCATTCTGAAATGTTATTTCAGGATTTCCTCACTTAAAACCTAGGATAATTACTGAAACTTTGAAACAAAGAATTTATGTAGTTTTTTGAAAGTGCTTTCAATGTTTCAAGACTGATGCACAGAAACAGTGCCCTGTTGGCAAATCTATGCAAAAATAATCCTGAACAAGAATGTTGTTTTTTAATCCTATTCCAGATAACAATCTGAATTTAAACGAAATAAAATAAAGGAGTACAGGGAAGAAGAATCACAAAAACTAAAGCAGTAAAATCTATAAAGTGCTAACTGAAGGTACTTCAAGTTTAAGAGCCTGGGAAATGAGAGAGAAACAAATGAACTACTATTCCCACTTGGGCAGAAATGGGACTTGTTTATAGCAACATGTCCACTTTTGGGCCAGTGTCAATTTATAAACCTCCCCCCAAAAATTATTTTCCAGGTATTACATTCCTGGATTTGAGCACCTGCAATTGAAACAGAGCAAACACAACTGGCTATAGTGAATTATTAAATGAAAAAAGTGTTTGGGTCAGCCAGGGAAGGAAGAATCACTCCAAACCGTCATGTTCCTGGATGATACTGTATGGATTTTTGTTTGGGAAGTTAAGATAGATCTGTCTGGGTAAGCAGGCTACTTGAGGTCTGAAGGAAGTGGAAATTTGAAGAGGGAATTATCACAAGGGCTGGTAATGCCACATTTGCATTTCTTTCTTTCCATTCCCATAGTTTCCAACTCTAAGCAACTGGGAAAATGGCCCATAGGCAGAGGTAGGTAGAACAGACAGGGCGGAGCATGATTGGATTTAATTAAAATGTATTGCTCATTACAAGAACAAGTTTAATATTTCTAAATAGCCCCCAAATTAATTCCAGCTCTTTAGTAAATAAACTAGGTATAATTTAGCTAACATAATCGCTGTCCCCCTTTTTAAGCCAAATGATCTTGTAAAATCAGTACACTACGAGAACTAAACTACTACTGCTACGATTGCTAATAGTAGTGATAGGAGGAGGAGAAAGATGAGGAGAGGCGGCAGTAGCAGTTAACCTTTAGATAGCACTATGTGCCAGGCACAGCTCTAAGTGCTTTACATCTATTTATTTTCTTTTAACTGTCACATTAGACTCACGAGGTAGGAACCGTTACTACGCTCACAGTACACATGAGTTAAGCTAGGTACAGAGTTTAATATCATGCCAATGTCAAAGAGCTAATAAGTAGTTATATGTGGAATCTTAAACAAATAATACACATGAACTTATTTACAAAACAGAAATAGACTCACAGACGTAGAAAAACTTATGGTTACCAAGGGGGGGAACGGGAGGGAGGGATAAATTGGGAATGAGGGATTAACAGATACACACTACTATATATAAAATAGATAAACAACAAAGACCTACTATATAGCACAGGGAACTATGGTCAATATCTTGTAATAACCTATAATACAAAAGAATCTGAAAAAGAAAAAAGATATATAACTGAATCACTTTGCTGTACACCTGAAACTTTGTAAATCAACTAAACTTCAGTTAAAAAAATTTTTTTAGCTAATTAGTAGATATAGAATAAAATCCAACCATTCTGCCACAGAGAGGAAAATAATGGTTAGAGAGTTGTTTTTCACCCAAATTCACATAGCATCTAAATAGAACTAAAGGGATTTTTTTCTTTTGCTATAAATTTATTACAAATGATAGTGCATACATTTGTATAGAAAAGAACTAACAGTCTAGTCTACCTATAAAGAAGAAAGAAAAGGACTGGATTCTGGATATTTACAAAGTAAAGGAAGGAGATAGTCAGGACTATTAGAAATAGTATCAAGACAAAGGCAAAGACAGTACCAGGATAAAAACAATGCACCCTAGCATTTCAAAATGATCACAAAATTCTAACAGGGCATAACATCACCTTAACTTTTGTTCAGCAAAGTCTATGCCTATTACAGAGTATTTCTCTATGGGTACATATTTCCAATTGTATAACTGCAATCAATAAAACTAGAACTGACTTTTATATCCAACTTTGAGGCAACATATATTTTTACAAACATGGGGACATATGAATTGTTATGAAAGATAGATACCAAAAACTACCCAAAGAAGCCTTATGAAACTGTAGAGATATTCCATTTTACCTCTATTAAACATAATGATATGTAGTGGGCACTTTTCCTCAAACTTCTGTGGGAAACATCTCTCAGGAACTTCAACAAATCAACTTAAAAACATGTGCTGCTTTTTCTAACCATCTTACTTAGTTTTACCAAATTTGATGGGAAAAGAGTTAACAGTTTTCCTCAAACTGCTAAGTGTCAGCATAGCTTAAACTCAGCAACCTCTTGATTGACATATATACACTAATATGTATAAAATAGATAACTAATAAGAACTTGCTATATAAAAAATAAAATAAAATTCAAAAAAAATAAAAATTGTAAAAATTTTCCTAGCTTATTAAAACTCCTAATAATAACCTAATCTAAATGGCTATAAATGACTTACCATGTGGCTGTGCCGTGACTTTCTAAGAATTGTTTTCACATTTACTTATTAAATAATTATTTTCCACAAGGAAAAAACCAACAACTCAGCAACCTCTTCTAATAGTTTTAATATATTACACTCCAAGGGAGATATGTGATTGTTTCTGGTAACATACATTTTCTTATATTTGGTGTTATCTCTTAAGTAGTTTTTAAACTCCCTAGCTTTGTGCTACATGAGCAGTAAAAATCTACTATCGAAGAGTGTCAGGATTTTAAATGATCTCTTGGTCTTTTGATGACCTAAACTGGAATCGTTTTAGAAGCTTTGGTAGATATAATTTGAACATTTCTTGCACTGGCTCACCTATAGGCTTCTGCTCTTAAACTAAACACCCCACCCACTACTTTATATCAACCATCCAGCAACTGCTCAATTCCTCAATCCCTACTCCTTTCTTAAAGTTTTCCCTGACCAACTCGACATTAGCAACAGCTAGTCATTTGGCAATTATTTATCATGTTTAATATTTTTTAGTGTAGCTAGCAAGAACCTCTGTGATTTATTCCTTGGTAAATCTGACCTTGCTCTGGGGTGTGGCAAACTCGTACAGTCTTTGGCAAAATGATTCCAGTACTAAGCATGTGCTACGGAGAGTTTATGTATGTGTACTAAAAGAAAACACATAGAATTTTAGTGACCCAAGTGGACATTATTACCAACATAAATTTCCTCTATGATTGACATAAATGACCATCTGACACAAATGACTCCTGTTTAAAGAAAAACTGATGCAAAATAGAAACAAATTTAGAAGTACAGAATTGAACTAAAATTTTGTTAAAGAATTTATTTAGCAGAATTTCTACAATCACAGTTAGATAAGACCCTCAATGTTGAGTGGAAATACCAATGAAAGTACCGCTATTGGTGTGGGCATGTATAAATGATGATTTTAACCTCTGATCTGAAAAGCAGAAGTTTTGGTAAAAGTACACCTATTTATATCAAGGAGGTTCAGAACTGACTCAGAGGAAAAAGTATTATCCTCTGACTCACCAAGACCACTTCCTGAAACACCCAATGTTTTTCTTGGAAGGAAGGATATAAAGTGCCATTTCTTTCAAACACTGATTAGACAAAATTGAAGTCTAACACAAAATGGACAAAAGACATATATTTTCCAAAGCCAAACAGGTTTCAAAGTGGAGACCATTCCATAAACATATATTATCTGGTCATGAAAGGGAAGACTTTAAATACACTCAGAAATGAATAATCCAAAATATATTATAATGAATAAACCACTAACTACGTACACATATCCCTGTTTATACCATAATCTCTCTCTCTCTTTTTTTTTTTTTTTTTTTGGCCACTCTGTGTGGCGTGTGGGATCTTAGTTCCCTGACCAGGGATCAAACCCACACCCCTTGCAGTGGAAGCGTGGAGTCTTAACCACTGAACCGTCAGGGATGTCCCTATACCATAATCTCTTAATGATGAAGAAACATTATGATTTTAATTCACAAAATTAACTAATGTCTTTGGCTTAAAAACAATCATTTTTCTTCAAAGTAATTATTTTCTCTTCTCTGAATCACCTGTGTGGCCAGTATTTAATAAAAATTTACAAAAACAATAGGTAACACTTATTAAGTGCTTATATGGGCCAAACCTTGTTATAAATTCTTGGCATGCATTAATTTATTTGATAACCACAACTCCTCTAAGAGGTAGGTACTATTATTATCTCTATTCTACAGATGAGGAAACTGAGGCACAGAACAATAAAGCACCTTGCCCAGTATCACACAGTGCGTACATGGTAAAGCCCCAAACCCAGGCAGACCAATGTAAGAGCCCAAACTCCCAGTTTCTGTGCTCTGTGTGTGTGTGTGATACCCCTGCCCATTAGAATGCTTGCCAAAACTTAAAAACACTTAATCACACACAACACACACACACACACACACACACACACACATATAATTACACACTTATACATCTGTATAAACATTTCACATTTACACAATCCACGCCAAAATCTATGTATGCCCTTCTATGTTACCATTATATCAATAGGATTTGGGTACCAATAATACCAAGTCTTCAGTCTAGAAGAACAATTACTTAGGTAAGTTTTGAAACATTCCACTGGTCCAGATACATTTATGTCAGTCTCACTTGTTTTTTAGTTCTAAAGCATTGGAAACATCTCACAGAGCTGCAGAAACACCAAAATGATACTGCCCTGGACACAGTCCTTGGGGGAGAAAAATACACATAACATTTCCTTCTTCAAAATAACAAGCAATTAAACTGAATCTTGCTGTTTGCTTCCTTCTGAGTAATCTAGACTGGAAAGAGTTCAAACATCTGACTCTGGCAGTATTTTGCTTCCAGTAGAAAGATCATCCTTTAATATGCCACGTCAGCTAATAAGTGTTTCCTCATATCTATAACTGACTCATAGAAACTAGCTTAAATATTAAATGACTGCCTATTTCTAGTTCTAAACATTTGAAAAAGAAATTCCTACTTAGCTAAGGACGCAGAATAAGCACTTTGAAAAGAGTCATACCACCCGGACTTTCAGATTATAAAGGGGAAATGTAAGAAGGGGAAATTTATCCCAGAAGGGTGAGGCCCTTAAAGCAGCAGCCTCAGGAAATATATTTCCAGTGTTAATACCGCTCTGGAGGTGCTGAAGATTCAGGGGTGCTTTTGGAAGCCTGCATGCCTAGCGTGATTTGAGGGGCAAGAGAGAGTCCTCCTGCTTCCTTACATGATACCATTTACCCAAGGGATACAGTGAATGCAATTCCTACCACTGGAAATTTATTCTTTTGAATTAAGCATTTTCATCCCTAGGAACCATGTTTAAACTACCAACACTTGTGGGAGTAATAATGTATTATGTCATTAACACTTAAGTATAACTTATCAGATACTTTCTCCTAAGAGAGGAGAAATCTATGGTAATGTGAGAACATTACCGATGAAGTCAGTATGCCCAGAAATGTAAGAAATCTGCCCAGAAATGGAGCAGTAGCAAACTACTGAAGAAAAAATGTGCCTGCTTGATACTTTTACATATGAAAAGATATATTCAGTTATTAATAATTGCTGAAATTATGAAAGGAATTCCAGCTTACAGATGGAATGATTACTTATTAGAGGCAGACATTCTATACAGTGAGCAAAACCACATAAGAAATTCACTCAGTATTTTCTGTCTACACCTTCCAGGTGTTGTGCTTCACATGAAGGCATATGTAAGAAACGCCATGGTTTCTCTTCTTCAGGAGCACTTAGTTGAGCGAGACATATGCAAAGAGATAATTACAATGCAACTTAGTAAATGCTACTGTCTTGTTATAAACAGTGTACAATACTGTGAAACCATCAACCTAGGGCAGCTGCCAGTAGGTTTCATCTGGGAGGAGACAGTAGAACCAGGTGTTGAAAGACACAGGAGTGTGTCAATCAGCACATCTACGGGTAGGAGAGGACATTCCAGGCATATGCAAAGCACGGTACGTGGAAGGGCATGGTTTTTAGGGAACAGTGAGATATTCAGTGTGGCTGCAACACAGGGTATATGAAAGACGATGTGGCAGAGAAGAGCTTGACACGAGGTTGTGAGGGGCCTGGCAGATCATGTAAAGGAATTTAGACTCAGTCTTTATGGAAGCAGCAAACCAGTGGAGGCAGTAACAGTCATATTACTAATTTTAATAAAATCACTGTGGGGGCATTCTGGAGGGTAGACTAGATTAAGAAGCAAGGTTGACTAATTTTGAGATAATTTTATCTGTTTCTTTCATTCCTATGGGAATCTCCCCAATTGTATTCTGCTCTACATATATATATATATATATATATATATATATATATATATATATATATATATATATTTTTTTTTTTTTGGAAAAATTAAGACTCACCTATGTCATTCTCATAATGTCTTCAGACTTCTGAATTCCCCAAGGAGAAGCAGGAAGATAGTGTCACTCAGCGGTCCCCAACCTTTCTGGCACCAGGGACTGGTTTCGTGGAAGACAATTAATTCTTCCACGGACGGGGTGGTGGGGGAGGGATGGTTCAGGCGGTAACGCGAGCGATGGGGAGCGATGGGGAGCGGCAGATGAAGCTCCGCTAACTCTCCCGCTGCTCACCTCCTCCTGTGTGGCCCGGTTCCTAACAGGGGGGTTGGGGACCCCGCTTTAACTAATTTAAAATGTGCCTACCAATAACCTATGAGGACACAGCTCACATTTTCTGGAGTTATTAGTTACATAAGAAGCCCAAAGGAGCTATATTCATCCTACTTTAGAAAAGTTCATTTTAAAAATTCAGAGACGGGGAGTTCCCTGGTGACTTAGTGGTTAGGATTCCAGGCTTTCACTCCTGTGGGCCCAGGTTCAATCCCTGGTTGGGGAACTGACATCCCACAAGCCATGCAGCGTGGCAAAAAAAAAAAAAAAAAAAAAAATCCAGAGACTTAAGAGAATTGAAGATTGGTTTTTACCTTTCATTTAAAACATTCCTTTAACGGTGTGGCCATTGTGGAAAACGATATGGCAGTTCCTCAGAAAATTAAACACAGAATTACCATGTGTTCCAGCAATTCCACCTTTGGGTGTAGTCCCAGAACTGAAAGCAGGAACTCAAACAGATACCTGTACGCTCACAGTCAAAGCAGCATTATTCACAACAGCCAAAGGGTGGAAGCAAGCCAAGTGCACATCGACGGATGAATGGATAAGTGAAATGTGGTCTATATATACAGTGGAATATTATTCAGCCTTTAAAAGAAAGGAAATTCTAATACATGCTACAACACGGATGAAGCTTGAGGCCGTTAAGCCAAGTAAAATAAGCCAGTCACCAAAGGTCAAATACTGTATGATTCTACTTCTATGACGTACCTAGAGTAGTGACATTCATGGAGATAGAAAGGAGAATGGCGGTTGCCAGGGGCTGGCGGGGTACAGGGGGTGATGAGTAGTCATCCTCTAATGAGTATGGAACTGTTTGTGAAGATATAAAGGTTCTGAAGATGGACGGTAGTGACAGTTGCACAACAATGTGAAGGTACTTGATGCCCATGAATTTACACCACAGGTGATTTGAATAGTAAATTGTATGTTATATATATTTTACCATGATAATAAAAAAAAGTAAATGAGGAAGGAATAAACCGCTGAATGTCTGTGAGAACATTAGGTATGGCTGCCTGGCCTGTAATGCTAGATCTTACTGCAGCTGCCTCTGTAATGGAGAATGCACCAGGGCATCAGGGATTTCTGTGGCAAACACACACACACACACACACACACACACACACACACACACGAATTAAAACCATCCTTACAATGCTTTGTGTGTATGTGTGTGATCATATAAATATATACATACACATGTGTATATATACATATTTTGATTTGAGGTAAATTAGATTATCATATATTCTACTTTAATAAAGATCAAGAGACACAATCCTTAATTTACAAAAGCGATAAACTGAACTCTGTTTTGGGGGGGAAAAAAAAAAAGAGAACTGGTCCAGTTTCACCAACTATTGATTTCTTGTCCAGCTCTAACCTTACCTGGCAGACCCTCTTACAAACACCATTTCTCAGTGACCCTTAATTTTCTCATTACTCAAATGAAGTAGGACTCTATGTCCCACCCACTACACACCAATCTCACAGTATATTAATGGGATAAACTAAGGCAAGGTATATATAAAATTATTTTAACATAGAAAATGATTTGGAATAGGTATGCTCTTTTACAAAAGGATCGTTTGACTTACGAAATGGCTCAAAGAATTTTTTTAAAATTCCTCTGCATTTTTCACTTTTTAAGTAAGCATTCATATAATCTAACATGCATACAAACTTTGAGGAGAACATCCCCTGAACAAAATAAAATACATCAGTATTCCTAAGGGGGTAAATATATATATATTATTTATATTATATGTAAATAATATATATATAATATATACATATTCAATAAGATGGCTTCAAAGGTCAAACTTTTAAAGTGATAAGATTTAGAGTTTGCTTTTATAATTAATTAGTCCATTATTAAGTTCCATACCAAATATCAAAAGGAATTACAAAATGATATTAACAAAAGTTGACTCATTTAAAATGGGTAAGAAACATGTCTGTAACTTTAAGAAAGTTATCATTAACTTGAGGTCTTATGGCAAATCAACTGTTAACTGCAGGGGTTAGTCCCTGGAAATAAGCCAAGTGACATTGACAATATCTAACTCAGTCATTTTAATACTTAAGAAACATTCTGCTTAAAATAAACAACCAAGAGTTTTCCACAGGTCAGTACCACCAATCCCCCTCCCAACATACCTTTGAAAAACATTCTTCAGGGGGCACAGGGGGAGTCTTTTTTCCTCACTGATCAAAACAAAACTCACAGCTCTTCGCAAGTATTTACCTTATCTGCTAGCCAATATTTCTCTTTTTGTAAGAAAATAGACTTTTGACATCCAGTATGAAATTCCTCAAACCTCACATTAAACCCCAAAAATCCGATACTGTCAACTGAAGTTCACTAACGTTTAAGCTTAAACAAAGCACAGACAAGTTTATTACTAAATTCTTGTATAATCAGCTGTACAGGTATTGTTTTCACCACTTACGGCTCTTTTTTTGTTAACTCAAAAACTAACATTTCAGAATAGTCCTGAAATATTTTCTTTCCTTCTGTCTCCAATTCCCATTCTCTTTCCCACCTAAAGTGACCTTCTCTTTCCTTAATTGTTGTAAACCCCTATTTCACCTCCATCTTATGGTAAATATCTTGTAAAACAGTCCTTCTAAGTCTATTACAACCTTATTTCACCCACTTGGGAAATATGCAACTCTCTCTCCTTCTCTTTCTACTTTATAAATTCCTCAAGGCATCCAACCTGTAAGTGAAATTATCCCAATTTAGAAGTTCAGATTTGATTTTGAAGCATCAAGCTCCACAAATAGAAGCATTTCAGTATTTAACTTCTTAAATCAAACCTCTAAGCCCGATCATCATGTGTTACTTGGTCACCCGGTGATCACCCAGAGACCCTGGGATCATGTGTTCTAGTACAGAGCACCCTCCCCCCTCAGCTGGTTATTTTCAGAAAAGCAGCTGTATTCATTCTATCTCAGATTCAGTCCTGGCATTGGAATAGTGCCAATTCACTTTCCCTCCTCAGGATCAGATGCGGCTGAAGCGGTCTACATTCCTTTTTCCTGCCTTTTCTGTGCAGACTTTCTCCAGGTCGAGCTCCATTCAGATCCTTTGACAGCGGTTAAGAAGGTTTGGGAAAGCTGGGCTGCCAGTGGCCTAGAGTAACCTGGGATTACCAACGATCTGAGTTGAATGTAATTACGTGAGCTTCAGAGAGGGGGGGAGCAGGCTTCACCCAGGCAATCCCGGTGCTCACAATTACATCATGAATTTCCCAGCGAAATGTCTATTCAGTCTTTGTTCATTCAGTAAACCTTGGTGAGGGCTTACTGTGTGCCAGCAGGTACGTCTGAGGCTGGATAGACAATGATGAACAAACAGATATAACTCCTCTTCTCAGAGTCATTAGGAGATACAATGGCCTTCTGTGATCATCCCTTGAATAAGCCAAGCTCTTTCCATCCTCCAGGCCTATCACACTCTGTCTGGAATAATTAGCCTCTTTGTCTTTGGCTGCCTAAATCCTGTATCTCAGCTTAAATGACCTCCTGGGGAACTATTCCTCTGACCCCTCCAATCTGTATTAGATCCCTCATTGCATGTTTTCATTGCACCCTGAAACTTTCTTCCTAAAACTTTACAATTAGACATATGAACCAATATTTGTTTAATAATCTGTTTTTCAAAGATAAACTGCTACCTGGTATACTCTCTATTGACGCAGAATACACTTTCCTATTTTGTACTTTATACTGAGAATATTTTAAGTCTCATCTTTCTTTTAGGTGAATATTATTTTAAGTTTTTAATATGAGGCTTGAATTTTCTGTTCTTTAAATTTTCTCTATAGCTCTATACAATTTATCCAAAAACCTTCCTTCAAATGCAATTTTTATAATAAAATTACACAATTCTCCAACCAATTCTATTTTTTGTGTGTACAACTTGTGTTTTTTTAATATTTTAGATACTGGCGAAAATGACTACAAATGTCTATATCTGATATCTAGATGTTTTCAAGCCAGAATTTTGAATAGACCATACTCAATTTTTACAAATAAAGTTTCTCTACCATATTCTTATCTGGAGAAACCCGGACAAATATGAATCCCACTGCTTAATAAATGTGGAGGCTTACTTAGCTTCTATGAGCCTGGTTTCCTCATTTGTAAAGTAGCTATAAAATCTTTCAAGGGTATGAGAAATAAAGTATACAAAGTCCCAAGCAAAATATCATACTAAATAAATACCAATTCCTTCCTACCTGTGGGGAAAAAAAGAAAAGGTACACATTTGAAAATGTAGCCCTCTATGAAATATAATACCAGTTTCCATTACCTAATCTGATTTCCTAAAAGGAAACAAGTCTAACTTTTTCTGCTTTATGGACTATACTTCAGGGCAGGGGTTGACAAACTTTCTGTAAAGAGCCCGGTTGTAAATATCTGGGGTTTGTGGGCCACATATGGTCTCGGTCAATGTTCTTTTTGTTTTTATTTTTAATAATCTACTAAAAATGTAAAAACCATTCTTGGCTTGTAGAAAAACAGACTGGGCACAGTTTGCTAGCCCCCTGCTTTAAATTCACAGATGCTAATCAATCCTTCCTTATCCTATTACCTGTATAATATTAGGCTCTTAACACTTGACTGAAAAATTGCTCTCTCTACTATTTATCAAATAAATAAACAAACACTAACTCAGTTAACAAACACTCCAGTTTAACAAACACTAATTAAACACTTGTTTATATGCAAGGTGCTATAGGTAGCTGACTGCCTAAAGAAAAAGAGACGCATCACATGTTGTAAAAGAAGTGCCAATAAAGCCTTTTGAAGCTTTCCTCTATCGTCACCTCTCTTCTTCCTCTTTTTTTTTTTCTTTTTGAGGCTGCTACTAATCTGGATTTATAGCATAACCAATTTATGCTTGTGACCTCGGGTTTCTCTTCCTATAATCCTGAGTTGAAATTGGTGCTAGCTTGAGCTCCTTGATGGGAATCTGATTAGGCTTCTTATACCATAGAGTTAGAGGACCCCTACTGCCCATCCTCCATCAGGCTCTGTCCTTCCAATTCTGATATATTGTTATAAATTCACTTGTTTCCCCCCGACTTCCAAAACAATCATTTCTTCTTCTCTTCCCTAGTTCAGCTCACCTGATCTCTAATTGTCCAATTTTTCTCCCTTTTCACATATAATCCCAATGGAAAAAATTCTGAATTTGGTGTCAGAACTAGTTGTTATTGTTCTGCCTCTGACAAACTGTGCATTTCTTAGCCTGAGTACCTTTGTTTCTTCATCTATCACAGGGGTCAAAAGACGGCCTGTGATGCCAATCAGACACAGGTGAGGGCAAAGGAAATAACACATGTGGAAGTTATTTATTTATAATCTACAAAGTACTCTAAGAGACCAGAGATCTCCAGTTCAGAAGTCAGATGTGATTCAAGATCTGGCTCTGCCATTTATGTTTATGAATTATCGACCTTGGGCAAGTTAACTAACCCCTGTAAGCCTCACTTTCTTCATCTGTAAAATAAAGACAGTAATAACATCTACTTTAGAGGGTTCTGTGAGGATTATGTGGCCTAATCCATGCCAAGCACTTATCATAGAGCCAGGCACATAGTAAAGGCTCACAAAATGTTAAACATTATTATTATTTAAGGGTAAGCCACTGGTCCCTGGTCTTTTACGTTCAGTCTCTACGTGCTTCTAAGCATATCTATTTATTCCACAGGTAATTTTATGCCCTTTTTCCACGACACTGGTTAAACAAGTTCTCTGGCATTTTTCTCTGTTGCGCTGTGTTCCTCTTACAGGGATTTTTTTTAGTGTCTCTCACCATTCAAAGGGCAGGGAGAGGGAGGGTAGAAATGAAGGAAAGAAAGACAGAGAGAGAACTGTCAGTTCACACGCTGTATGTTATCAATTAGTACAGTCAATTCTGTTATAATGCGGCATAATATGTTCCTGAAAAGTCATGATGCTTTGCAAAATCACGTCATGAAAAGCCCAGGACTTAGGGGAAAAAACAGCTGTCGGTGACACATATAAAAAAGAAAAGAGCCTAGTAAAGACCCTAGCACAGTTTTTCATATGTTAAATGGTTAAAAAAATAAATAAAAACTATAATAAATATAGCATCTTACCTTGCAAAAGACTTGAAGTTTGCTTGTGGAATTGCATGTCCAAGGGTTGCAGCTTGTGAGTTATTGTACAGTGGTAGAAAAAGGGTTATCTGAAATTGGAGGGAAAGTTATGAAAATGAGATATGGGTGGTTGTGATTCATGATATGCAGTGAAGTCAGGGAGCTGGAAGGCGTCTGACGTGTGCACATGTGCATTTTGTCTATTCCTATGTGGCTCAGTTCAGCTAGGTGAAATGGCCTGTGTTCACCAACTAGGTGAAAATAAAATAAAATCACACATAACAAATGTGAAATTTACATTCTACTCAAATTGTTCCCTAATATTAATAATGTAGGAATAAATTCTCATTTTCAAAACAAGCATGATAGCAGAACTGACTGTATTTATCCCCGAACTGTGAACTCCTGAAAAACATTCTCTGACTCAGAACCATAGTCACTATTTCCGAAGTCTGTGTTACCCTTCAATTTCCTATCAGCCCAAAGGCTTTACCTAGAAAAAGTTGCTCTTTCCTTGTCAGTATTAAGATACTACACATAATCTAAATCATTGTTAAACTGCATCTTTGATTGTTTCTTCAGCTTTCCCTGCTGGGGAGATGATGTCCTATCCCCAAACATCCATTCCAACAGAGGAATAAAATGCCTGGTAGTCAATTACTCACTGCCATGCCATGATATTTATTCAGTTGCCAAATATTTACAATGAGTATCTACTAAATACATGGAAACATAGGAGATACAAGATGAAACCACATCCAGCCCATCATAGTAAGAGACAGAGACTCGGCTCAGCGATCATTCAAAGTTAGGCTATGCTACGTAGGAGATGTAAAATATTACAACACATGTAAAAATAACGGTAACACAAGACAGAACATGAAGCACCTTAAGAAAATATAGCAAGTAAAAACAGATTACTTTCAATGTTAGAAGAGGGGATCAGGAGAAATTTAATGGGCCTGATTAGTAGACCTTAAGGACGAGGTAAATTTTGCATATGAGGGAGAGACTTTCTTATTGCAGCATGAGTGAAGGAAAAAGCAGGACATGGAGGTGTAAAGCATAAAGATCAATAAGTGTAGGCCAGGGACTTCCCTGGCAATCCAGTGGTTAAGAATCTGTGCTTCCACTGCAGGGGGCACAGATCCCTGGTCAGGGAACTAAGATCCCACATGCTGCATGGTGTGGCCAAAATAAAAAATAAAAATTGAAAAAAAAAAAAAAAAAAAAAGAAGTATAGGCCATAAATTAAGATACATGACTACAAGTGATAAGTTACGTACCGGACTTTGAATTTGATATGATGGGAAATGGGAAAGCCACAGACAATTTTTAACCAGAAGAGTGCAACAACAGCTATGAATGGGCAATGGGGAGCCCAAAGGGCTTTCAGAGATCCTGAATACGTTAAGAGACTTCATTCAGAGTCTTTGGACACCATGCCAGAGCAACAGGAGGGCTTCCTCAACTACAATCCCAGGCTTTGTGTCCAAGATTGATATTCATGACTCTACTTAATGGATACTAACTGTGTCATTTGGTCTGGCAAGTTGTATAAAAAAGTGGGGGAAAAAAAAGAAAAATTACCTACAAAATGAAGAATAAGTATTTTTCAGAAACAATGAAGGAAGACAAAGAATGCAATGCAACTTACAGTAATAATAATATTGTCAGATATTTAAATCTGACCATTAGGATCATATAAATAGTGAAGTTAAATAATATGGTTCTGAGTTACATCTAAACATCTGACACAATGTATTTTTAAGATTCAAGAAACTGTATACCAATGTTCCTAAAAGCAAGGCATTCTTGGACAAATGTTCATGTGAGATCTACAGCAAGCTTAAGAAACATACATGCATTTCAACTGAGATTTTACATTACCAAGTACACAGAGACAATATTTTATAAGTTTCTTTAAAATTTTAGAAAATACATTGAGAATTAAAACTACCACAAGTTTCAGCTAGTCAAATTCCCAAACCTAGTTAGTATATTGTATACAGAAGATTCTCTATACAAAGCCCATAAATTTTAACTAAAATAAGAAGTGTAATTTTTCATATAGCTGAAAATATCATTTTAAATATTCACATGTCAAATTAAACAGTTAAAAACATACACAAACCTCAACTCTAAAGTAAAAAAGAAGTTTTAAAGAAAACTTAATGGTTTAATTAAATTAGAACTATCCTATAGGGTAAATGATCAAAAGAATGTATGATAATCTACCTCATTATATCACCTGCACAAAAATGTTATGCAATTCAACTAAGCTATTATTTAAAAATCTAAAATATAATGAGCTGACTTGGAGTCCCTTAAACCTCCAAGGCAGTTCCCTTAAGTAAACTTCATACCTACCTTGATGAATTAATGACACATGATTTCACTGAAAAATAAACCAAAAAGGAGACCTCTTTACACAATTTATTTCAGAATTATTTACATAGAAAATGAGTCTAAACATCTTATCCTCTCCAGAGTCATTTCCTCTTATATGCAATTTACTTAAACTAAAGAAACTCTTTCCAAGTTTAGCTTCTGAAAACCAAAAACCTCTTTTAAAACACTCTAGGGGTGGTTGCCAGAGCTTCGGATGCAGAAAATGCTTTTAAAGTGAGACTTAGTCTCAGAACAGCTCCAGGAGGTAAAGCATATGCCTGGGATACAAGTGAAGAATATCTCTTCAAAGTGATGGTGGCTTTCTCCATGAGAAGAGTTCCCAACAGAGAAGCAACTGATTTGAGCCGTGTGGATGAAAGGCTCTTGGTGCTCCAGCCAGGCATCAGGGCTGTGCCTCTGCAGTGGGAGAGCCAACTTCAGGACACTGGTCCACAAGAGACCTTCCAGCTCCACGTAATACCAAACGGCGAAAATCTCCCAGAGATCTCCATCTCAACACCATGACCCAGCTTCACCCAATGACTAGCAAGCTACAGTGCTGGACACCCTATGCCAAACAACTAGCAAGACAGGAACACAGTCCCATCCATTAGCAGAGAGGCTGCCTAAAATCATACTAAGGCCACAGACACCCCAAAACACACCACCAGACGTGGACCTGCACACCAGAAAGACAAGATCCAGCTTCATCCATCAGAACACAGGCACTAGTCCCCTCCACCAGGAAGCCTACACAACCCACTGAACCAACCTTAGCCACTGGGGACAGACACCAAAAACAACGGGAACTATGAACCTGCAGCCTGTGAAAAGGAGACCCCAAACACAGTAAGATAAGCAAAATGAGAAGACAGAAAAACACACAGCAGATGAAGGAGCAAGGTAAAAACACACCAGACCTAACAAATGAAGAGGAAATAGGCAGTCTACCTAAAAAATTCAGAATAATGATAGTAAAGATGATCAAAAGTCTTGGAAATAGACAAAATGCAAGACACATTTAACAAGGATGTAGAAGAACTAAAGAGGAACCAAGCAACGATGAACAACACAATAAATGAAATTAAAAATACTCTAGAAGGGATCAATAGCAGAATAACTGAGGCAGAAGAACAGATAAGTGACCTGGAAGATAAAATAGTGGAAATAACTACTGCAGAGCAGAATAAAGAAAAAAGAATGAAAAGGACTGGGGACAGTCCCAGAGACCTCTGGGACAACATTAAATGCACCAACATTCGAATTATAGGGGTCCCAGAAGAAGAAGAGAAAAAGAAATGGACGGAGAAAATATTTGAAGAGATTATAGTTGAAAACTTCCCTAATATGGGAAAGGAAATAGTTAATCAAGTCCTGGAAGCACAGAGAGTCCCATACAGGATAAATCCAAGGAGAAACACGCCAAGACACATATTAATCAAACTATCAAAAATTAAATATAAAGAAAACATATTAAAAGCAGCAAGGGAAAAACAACAAATAACACATGAGGGAACCCCCATAAGGTTAACAGCTGATCTTTCAGCAGAAACTCTGCAAGCCAGAAGGCAGTGGCAGAACATATTTAAAGTAGTGAAGGAGAAAAACCTACAACCAACATTACTCTACCCAGCAAGGATCTCATTCAGATTTGATGGAGAAATTAAAACCTTTACAGACAAGCAAAAGCTTAGAGAGTTCAGCACCACCAAACCAGCTTTACAACAAATGCTAAAGGAACTTCTCTAGGCAAGAAACACAAGAGAAGGAAAACATCAACAATAACAAACCCAAAACATTTAAGAAAATGGGAATAGGAACATACATATCAATAATTACCTTAAATGTAAATGGATTAAATGCTCCCACCAAAAGACACAGACTGGCTGAATAGATACAAAAACAAGACCCGTATATATGCTGTCTACAAGAGACCCACTTCAGACCTAGGGACACATACAGACTGAAAGTGAGGGGAAGGAAAAAGATATTCCATGCAAATGGAAATCAAAAGACAGCTGGAGTAGCAATTCTCATTTCAGACAAAATAGACTTTAAAATAAAGACTATTACAAGAGACAAAGAAGGACACTATATAATGATCAAGGGATCAATCCAAGAAGAAAGTATAACAATCGTAAATATTTATGCACCCAATATAGGAGCACCTCAATACATAAGGCAAATACTATCAGCCATAAAAGGGGAAATCGACAGTAACACAATCATAGTAGGGGATTTTAACACCGCACTTTCACCAATGGACAGATCATCCAAAATGAAAATAAATAAGGAAACACAAGCTTTAAATGATACATTAAACAAGATGGACTTAATTGATATTTATAGGACATTCCACCCAAAAACAACAGAATACACATTTTTCTCAAGTGCTCATGGAACATTCTCCAGGAGAGATCATATCTTGGGTCACAAATCAAGCCTTGGTAAATTTAAGAAAATTGAAATCGTATCAAGTATCTTTTCCGACCACAATGCTATGAGACTAGATATCAATTACAGGAAAAGATCTATAAAAAATACAAACACATGGAGGCTACACAATACACTACTTAATAACAAAGTGATCACTGAAGAAATCAAAGGGCAAATCAAAAAATACCTAGAAACAAATGACAATGGAGACACGACAACCCAAAACCTATGGGATGCAACAAAAACAGTTCTAAGAGGGAAGTTTATAGCAATACAAGCCTACATCAAGAAACAGGAAACATCTCGAGTAAACTGCCTAACCTTGCACCTAAAGCAATTAGAGAAAGAAGAACAAAAAAACCCCAAAGTTAGCAGAAGGAAAGAAACCATAAAGATCAGATCAGAAATAAATGAAAAAGAAATGAAGGAAACGATAGCAAAGATCAATAAAACTAAAAGCTGGTTCTTCGAGAAGATAAACAAAATTGATAAACCATTAGCCAGACTCATCAAGAAAAAAAGGGAGAAGACTCAAATCAATAGAATTAGAAATGAAAAAGAAGAAGTAACAACTGACACTGCAGAAACACGAACGATCATGAGAGATTACTACAAGCAACTCTATGCCAATAAAATGGACAACCTGGAAGAAATGGACAAATACTTAGAAATGTACAACCTGCTGAGACTGAAACAGGAAGAAATAGAAAATATGAACAGACCAATCACAAGCACTGAAACTGAAACTGTGATTAAAAATCTTCCAACAAACAAAAGCCGAGGACCAGATGACTTCACAGGCGAATTCTATCAAACATTTAGAGAAAAGCTAACACCTATCCTTCTCAAACTCTTCCAAAAGATAGCAGAGGGAGGAACACTCCCCAACTCATTCTATGAGGCCACCATCACCCTGATACCAAAACCAGACAAAGATGTCACAAAGAAAGAAAACTACAGGCCAATATCACTGATGAACATAGATGCAAAAATCCTCAAAAAAATACTAGCAAACAGAATCCAACAGCACATTAGAAGGATCATACACCATGATCAAGTGGGGTTTATTCCAGGAATGCAAGGATTCTTCAATATATGCAAATCAATCAACGTGATACACCATATTAACAAATTGAAGGAGAAAAACCATATGATCACCTCAATAGATGCAGAGAAAGCTTTCGACAAAATTCAACACCCATTTATGATTAAAGCCCTGCAGAAAGTAGGCATAGAGGGAACTTTGCTCAACATAATAAAGGCCATATATGACAAATCCACAGCCAACATCATCCTCAATTGTGAAAAACTGAAACCATTTCCACTAAGATCAGGAACAAGACAAGGTTGCCCACTCTCACCACTATTATTCAACATAGTTTTGGAAGTTTTAGCCACAGCAATCAGAGAAGAAAAAGAAATAAAAGGAATCCAAATCAGAAAAGAAGAAGTAAAGCTGTCACTGTTTGCAGATGACACGATACTATACATAGAGAATCCTAAAGATGCTACCAGAAAAGTACTAGAGCTAATCAATGAATTTGGTAAAGTAGCAGGATACAAAATTAATGCACAGAAATCTCTTGCATTCCTATACACTAATGATGAAAAATCTGAAAGTGAAATTAAGAAAACACTCCCATTTACCATTGAACAAAAAGAATAAAATATCTAGGAATAAACCTACCTAAGGAGACAAAAGACCTGTATGCAGAAAATTATAAGACACTGATGAAAGAAATTAAAGATGATACAAATAGATGGAGAGATATACCATGTTCTTGGATTGGAAGAATCAACATTGTGAAAACGATTCTACTACCCAAAGCAATCTACATTTTCAATGCAATCCCTATCAAGCTACCACTGGCATTTATCACAGAACTAGAAGAAAAAATTTCACAATTTGTATGGAAACACAAAAGACCCCGAATAGCCAAAGCAATCTTGAGAACGAAAAATGGAGCTGGAGGAATTAGGCTCCCTGACTTCAGACTATACTACAAAGCTACAGTAATCAAGACAGTATGGTACTGGCACAAAAACAGAAATATAGATCAATGGAACAGGATAGAAAGCCCAGAGATAAACCCATGCACATATGGTCACCTTATCTTTGATAAAGGAGGCAAGCATATACAGTGGAGAAAAGACAGCCTCTCCAATAAGTGGTGCTGGGAAAACTGGATAGGTACATGTAAAAGTATAAAATTAGGGCTTCCCTGGTGGTGCAGTGGTTGAGAATCTGCCTGCTAATGCAGGGGACACGGGTTCGAACCCTGGTCTTGGAAGATCCCACATGCTGCGGAGCAACTAGGCCCGTGAGCCACAACTACTGAGCCTGCCTGTCTGGAGCCTGTGCTTCGCAACGAGAGAGGCCACGATGGTGAGAGGCCCGTGCACCGAGATGAAGAGTGGCCCCCGCTTGCCACAACTAGAGAAAGCCCTAGCACAGAAACGATGACCCAACACAGCCAAAAATAAAATTAATTAATTAATTAGTTTTAAAAAAAAAGATTAAAAAAAAAGTATAAAATTAGGACACTCCCTAACACCATACACAAAAATAAACTCAAAATGGATTAAAGACCTAAATGTAAGGCCAGACACTATCATACTCTTAGAGGAAAACATAGGCAGAACACTCTATGACATAAATCACAGCCAGATCCTTTTTGACCCACCTCCTAGAGAAATGGAAATAAAAACAAAAATAAACAAATGGAACCTAATGAAACTTTTGCACAGCAAAGGAAACCATAAACAAGACAAAAAGACAACCCTCAGAATGGGAGAAAATATTTGCAAATGAAGCAACTGACAAAGGATTAATCTCCAAAATTTACAAGCAGCTCATGCAGCTCAATAACAAAAAAACAAACAACCCAATCCAAAAATGGGCAGAAGACCTAAACAGACATTTCTCCAAAGAAGATATACAGATTGCCAACAAACACATGAAAGAATGCTCAACATCATTAATCATTAGAGAAATGCAAGTCAAAACTACAATGAGATATCATCTCACACCGGTCAGAATGGCCATCATCAAAAAATCTAGAAACAATAAATGCTGGAGAGGGTGTGGAGAAAAGGGAACACTCTTGCACTGTTGATGGGAATGTAAATTGATACAGCCACTATGGAGAACAGTATGGAGGTTCCTTAAAAAACTAAAAATAGAACTACCATACGACCCAGCAATCCCACTACTGGGCATATACCCTGAGAAAACCATAATTCAAAAAGAGTCATGTACCAAAATGTTCACTGCAGCTTTATTTACAATAGCCAGGACATGGAAGCAACCTGAGTGTCTGTCATTGGACGAATGGATAAAGAAGATGTGGCACATATATACAATGGAATATTACTCAGCCATAAAAAGAAACGAAATTGAGTTATTTGTAGTGAGGTGGATGGAGTTAGAGTCTGTCATACAGAATGAAGTAAGTCAGAAAGAGAAAAACAAATACAGTATGCTAACACATATATACGGAATCTAAGGGGAAAAAAAAAAAGGTCATGAAGAACCTAGTGGTAAGACAGGAATAAAGACACAGACCTACTAGAGAATGGACTTGAGGATATGGGGAGGGGGAAGGGTAAGCTGTGGCAAAGTGAGAGAGTGGCATGGACATATATACACTACCAAATGTAAAATAGATAGCTAGTGGGAAGCAGCCGCATAGCACAGGGAGATCAGCTCGGTGCTTTGTGACCACGTAGAGGGGTGGGAGAGGGAGGGTGGTAGGGAGAGAGATGCAAGAGGGAGGAGATATGGGAACATATGTATGTGTATAACTGATTCACTTTGTTATAAAGCAGAAACTAACACACCATTGTAAAGCAATTATACTGCAATAAAGATGTTAAAAAAAAAAAACTCTAGATACAGTAGGTACATGTATATCCTTCTTAAGGTGAGAATAGGTGTGTCAAAAGACAAAATATTTTACATACCATTCCCAGAGTATGATTCCCAGAGTATGTATGAAATTTGTACTAAAAGTGATTCTGACATTTGCCTTGGAATTTTGGCCTGTAAAGCTGACAAAAGCTTTGTAGCAAGGGTAAAAATATATCAATCCATAAACATCTCAAGGAACCTCATTTTTGTTAGCTGACAAAAAGCTGCAAACAATGCTTGTATAAGTAGTTCAAACTTGTGTGAATTGATAATACTCCTTATGGTGTAGAGAGTCTCAATAAATAATAGACACATTACAGGAAAATGAACATAGCCAAGAATCCATTTCCAAAAGGATCAATACAGCCATAACCATGGTACCCAAACTCAAGAAGGCATTACATTTACCAGCACCAAAACAGTGATGTAATCAGTTATTTACTTTTGTTATGTACTACATTGTGATACACTATTATTAGCTCTCCTTTGTTTTTCTGTAGTATAAATCTTAATTTATACTTGCACTTAATTATTAGTAAGAGAACAAAAAGGCTCCTCCTGAATATTAAATGTAACAAATAAATCGATACGAACTACAAAAATAGTAGATCTCTACATATTGAGAATTATATATATTTGCCATTAAGCTCAAATTTTTTATTTAAAACACCCTACATATAAAATTATGGTGTGTTATGAAAGTTTTATAAAAAATTATGGATTTTTGGAAAGAGTTGTCTTTTGAAAAATTCCATTAGTTGACTATTTAAACATTTACAAGATCCATTAATATACATGGATTTTTAAAAAAAAACAAACTTTAAATACACATATTCACTACTTTTTTTGGTCCCAAGCAAAATGTTTACACAGAAATTTGGCAATGTTAAGTCTGTGGACTCAAAGCCAATAACAACCTAAGAAAACTGAACTTGGTAATAAGCACATTTTCATAGTACAACTAACGGTGTATAACAATCCAAAGCAGTTAATATTTATAGGATAATCAGAGTATTTTGCATACCAGATTAATTTTAAAGCAATTTTAAGAAAACATGATATATCTGTGCTTTCCCAACTGTTAACAGTCAACAGATTTCTTCTTAGCTATAATTGGGGTGGGGGGTGGGGAATTAGTCCCTTAAACATCATGACCTAAGGGGAGGAAATCCTGTATATCCCCATCTCTGTAAGCAAGAAGCCAGGAGGCAGGAGGCAGCACCCTGTGGCACCTGGAGTACCAATTTCACCAAGTTCAGAATCCACTTGGAATTCCAAATGGGAATTTACAATATTGTCAAAGGGTTTACTGGGACTAAAAGCATTACCACATGTTTCAAGGTCTACAAATATCCTCCATGATAATTACGCCTTTGAGAGCCCTCCTTAGCAAAGAAAACATTCACAAACTCAAACTTACCTACCCTCACAATCCAGGCAGAGCTCCCCTGAGCGATCCTCCAGGCAATACTGAGAGGACATTCCTCTCTGTTCACTCTTGGTGCCAAGTGACCTTTGGCACATGAACATAAGAAAGGGTGGGGCTCGGAGCTTCAGTTTCGACATTGTGCTACACTGAACAAAGTTTCTCTGGTTTCTCCAGGGCGTTAACTAAGACTTCCTCTTCTTGTTAAGTAAGTAAACACAGCCACTACTACATTTCCAACTCTTCCCTAAAGTGGTAAAGCTTTAAATGGCACAAATACTGATGGGGAAATTACTAGGTGCTCTAAATTTAAACTAACGCCATACAGGTGGGCTATTATTACTCCCATTTTAA
The DNA here is from genome assembly GCF_949987535.1 of Balaenoptera acutorostrata. Classification (NCBI taxonomy): domain Eukaryota; kingdom Metazoa; phylum Chordata; class Mammalia; order Artiodactyla; family Balaenopteridae; genus Balaenoptera; species Balaenoptera acutorostrata. The sequence continues at coordinate 94,307,162 of NC_080074.1, read as the reverse complement.
AGAGGTGATATCTGAGGAATAGAGGTTAATAAGTAACTTGTGGGAATTCCAGGTGCCCCAATACGGTCAACTGAGCTAATGAAGAAGACTTTCCACCATAAATAAACGACACAGAAAAGATGAGAAAGAGTAACACATTTTAAAAATTAAATACACAGTTCCACTTGCAGTAAAGAAAACCCCCCCTGGTGCCAAACCAAAGCTAGGACTGATGGCCAAAGTGGTAGTAAGCACAAAAGCAAATATTGCCAGCTGTAGCCGCCAGGAAGAATCACTGGAGTCTCTTATAGCGCTTAGGTCTAATTGAAATTGGTAAGATGCCCCCTCAAGGAATGGGATCAGAAGAAAGTTCTCTCTCAGGAGAGCAGAGTTAGGCTAAGTTTCTGGCCCGGCTTTTCTTCAACACAGGATACAACCTATCCAACCATTTGTAGCAACTCTGATGCCCCTATAGGGACAGAATAAGAGATCTTGGGCACACAAGTTGGGCATAAAGTTGGCTCCGAGGTGCTTCCATAAAACTGGAGCCATCGTCAAAGGGCTGTGATCACAGTTAAAAAATCGTGAGGGGGACAGGACAAATCCACCCATTGTCTTAGTAAGACTTCAGTGGAGCTTGTCTCTGAGAATCTGGGTGAGAGGGCAGGGGAAACGCTTACAACCAGAAATTAAAACCCTAAGCCTGTGTCACAACAGTTCTGAAGTCTGAAGCTTATTTGTATGAGAATCTCCAAGCTTAAGAAATTAAGAAAAAAATGGGTCCTGGGCTTGTGATATCCCTGGAGTATGTGAAATAAACAAACATAAAAATACTTTAAAGTAACACTCCATAAACAAGGCCACGATGGATTTCCACAAGCTAGAAAAACTAAACCAAAACGAAAGCACAAAAGAATCCTCACTGAAAATGACCTTACAATTTAGAAATTACAAAATACGTGAGAAAATGATTTACTGTGATTGAGCATTAACAAATACATCAAACAGAAAATTTCAAACTCAATAATGTTTTAATATGCAGATGCCAAAAGAGCATAATTATTAAGAGATGGAAGAAGAAAAAAGCCTATAAATAGGGAACTGAAAAAACAAGCAGGTTTATAACAAACAGAATTTATATGCATATAGATAGGCACATTGCTCTGCATAGAGAACCCAAGAGTTTTCATCAGAATTCTGTAACTTAAAAAGTTTTTTTTATTTTTATTGCATCACAATAAATAGATAGGATTTTTAAACTTGTTTAGAAAAGCACTAATCAATGCCAGAACTCAATGATCTGACAGAACCTACTCACACCAACTCTTCTTCTCTGTCATTTTTCAACCTCCTGGCCACTCTGCCCTACAACTCCTCATTCCTGGAAATTCCATCCCATCCCCCAAGCCATTGGGAAACCTCCAGCACCCTTGCAAAAAAGATGGAGTGGAAACTGTGATGTACTACCCAGATCCCCTTTCACAACTGAAGGATTTCTTCCCCAGATGCTGTAGTACTGCCAGCATACAGGCCTCAGCTATCAGCTCTCTTCAGAATGGCCTTGACTGAAGTCTCCCCTTGCAAGTTCATGCTCCCCTCCCAGGGCAGCCCACATCCAAAGACTGGCTGACACGGGGAATATAAAGGCTTGCGCCCCTCTCTATCTGGAGACAATGGTGACGCACCATCACAGTTTTAGAGCCTCTAGGGGGTCAGATCTCACCAAGACGACAGGGCAGCCTAACTTCCCCTCTGCCCAGTGCTGGCTTCTTCCTTCCACTCCACAGCGGTTGATCTCAACAGCACTTTCTAAGAAACTTCCAGGGCACTAATTTCCACCTCAGAGTCTGCATCCTGGGGAACTCAGACTACAACAGAAGAGCATCAGAAAAAAAAAAGGGGGGGCAGGATATGGGGCAGTGCTATCAAGGAAGTGAGAAGAATAAGAAAGCCTTGAAACCAGCCAGGAGAACAGCAGAAAGTACTAATGTAATCTCTTTCTTTGATAGTAGAAGGGAAACCCTTTTTCAAAATGAACAATATAATCACAAAAATTCCAGCCCAACATATCAGTGTATCTCTGAACTTGACAGTCAAAAAGGATCTTACGGGGTATTCCAATTCTAGCCCTCATTTTGAAGATAAAGCTCTTAGGCTGTGGATCTGCTAAATGCCAAAACCGTTGCTGCTTAGAAACAGGCCCATTTATTCTTTTAAGACACTTACTTTCCCAATAGCAAGTTAACAGGTACATTTAATACCCTGCTAAAACAAAGTTACCAGCAGTGATGTATATGTGTGTGTGTGTGTGTGTGTACACAATTTCTAGCTTTCTTTAATAGTCATGGGAAAATGTGCAGCAACCAAACCTATAACGTTCCAAATATATATTTTTCATGTCTATTTCTGGTGAGCTGCCCTATCTTAGAAAGGGGAGAGAGTCAACAAAAACCCTTGAGCCTTGCTTAGATTTGTCCCATGTCCCAGTAATATAATTCTGATATGTCTTTTAGTTCTGAATCACTGGTAAAGATGTTAACGATAGTTTTATAAAAGGCTAATCTGGTACAGGCTGGTATATGACTAATCATTATCCAGAATACTAATAAAAAAACTGCATGGACGAAAACAATATTCACATGCACACTCAGAACGCCAATGACATGGGACAAATCTAAGCAAGGCTCGTGGGTATTTGTTGCTTCCCTTACCCTTCTAATATAGGGCAGCATACCAGAAGCAGTCATGAGAAATATTATATATTTGGAATGTGACAGATTTGATTGCTGTACATTTTTCCATGACTACTGAAGGAAGCTGGAAATTGCGTGCGTGCATGCACACACACACACACACACACACACACACATACATCTCTACTGGTAACCTTGCCCTACATTCCACACTTTGTAACCACGAATATAGAGGCAGACAAGATAAGTTAGAGCAAAACCTATCAAACTAAGCCCACTGGATCCAAAAAGACATGAAGTCATTTACATAAATTGTTAGGACAGCCAAACAGAATGGGTCAACACTGCCACAATCCACTCATCTTGGAAACCTAAGCAGAACTGCACTCTCAGTTCCTCAATTTGTCTTTCCTTCCTTCCTCTCCTAAGAATCACAATCTGCTGGGTCTAAGCCAACCCTTCTTCTCCTTCTAACTTTAAAACCTTTTTTTAATGGGAGTAAGAAACTAAAGTGCTACAAATATGAGAGAATCCAAAAGAGGTTTCTAAACTCTAAATTGTATATGTCAAACCTCAATTACATACAGGCTAAGGGAGCTGAATTCATATGGGTAGAATGACCAACCAAATGCTTTAACAACTTATCTGGAAAAGGAATGACAGTGCAATATAATTCATACTGGGGGAGAATCATGTCAAATTATTAACATTTTCTAGGCATACAAGAGGGCAAACATGCATGGCATGTGAACGAGAGGAAGAACCAATTTGTTCATATAAAAAAAAATCAAATGAGTCACTAGGGGTTTAGAGCTATTGTTTGGACATAGAATCTGGGTTAAAGGTAGAAAACATAAAAAGAGAAGAAACATATAAATGGGCACTTCTTGGGGTGAATAAATACAAACAATAGGACCAACAATACTCATTCTTCACGTAAGTTATTTAGAAGAGTGAGATCATAATTCAATTTTAAGTCTACAGATGGCTTAAGTCTCTTATTATAAGTTAGGAAAATACTGATTTAAGAAAAATGAACTCATTATTACTGCAAAATAATGTAATTGCATATAAGTGAATAAAATGATAGTTTTGCCTTAAATTGGCAAAGCTTAGTTATATACTTGGGAAACATCACACAAACTTATTTGATTATGGATTTTAAATGTCATTTTCAACCTAGAAATCACTGTAGAGTTCCAATAAGTCACACTTTTATTTGGCAATTTCAATCAAAAAGCCAACAAAATTTTGAAAAAAAAAAATGGTGAAAACAAAAGAAAAAAGTGATTTCTCATTTCTATTCATGTCCTATAACCAAAGAGAAGTTGGAAAGTGTAAAGACCTCAGCATTGGGAAACCGAACGCTTGTGTTTATGCCCCAGGTCTGCCACTGAATAGCTCTGTACCTGGGCAAGTAACTTAACCTCCCTCCGGCTCCATTTCCTCACCTGTAAAAGGAGATCAATGAGACCAATTTGTAAACTCTCATTCACATCTATTCTAGAACACTTACCTAATTCAAATTTAAAAATAGAAAATCTACTTAATTAGATTTGGGCTAAAACATAGCAATTGGCAGTTTTACTCTTTTCAACATAAAACGGTAAGTTTTCAGAAAAAAATAAAATTACCAAATAGTCAGAAAACCTAATGATAAATGAGGAAAAATATTAGTTTCACGAGGACATCTATAAATTCACCTCAGAAATTACAAAGAAACACTTTACAGAACCTCCAATTTCTGCTGAAAAATTCCCATTTAAATACAGACTCCGCCGAAACACAATAGGTACAAAGAATTTCTGAGAGGCAGGGAAAATGGAAGCTTTTGGCATGCAGTACCAATATTTCCCATCATTATTAAGATTTCACTGAGAGCTTCCTCATTTCACCTGGCTCGGATGGTGCTGGCATTCCGCATAACTGGCTGCGTGAACGCATATCAAAAGAACTGATAGGATGTTCCTTGTGAAACAGCATTTTTTTAAACTTATAACATCATCCCCCAAACCTATGCTTTCCACAAAAAGTTAAAGTCTAAAAAAATGATAGGACTACTTTAGCCTATTAAAATCATGGGTGCCTTGGGATTCTTAAGTGCCATTTGGAAAGAAAAAGACATTTACTAATAAGAGTACCAATCCTTCCCAGAGTACTTCTACCTTAAATCTGTAACAGCCAGGAAATTATCACATTAGCTAGATAACATAACTTAACCTCTCCTAACTATAATCATGTGCTATAGAACCGGGAAGAAAGGGAGGGAGGATGAAAGGGAGGGGGGCAAACCAGCAAATACTGAAAATAACTGTGAATGCTGATAAGGTACTGTCTTACCAAAAAATCAGGAGAAATGCCCAAGTTTCATTTCAAAGCATGTACCCTCTGAAATACTGCAAAGAATCATCCTATATATACTTTAACAAGCTAATACTGAGCAACTAGCCTTGAAAAATTAAATCAGGCAGCATGACAATAAACAGAATGAAATGCCTGTTTTCAGAGCAGCAGTTTAGAGAAAGCTGTGTAAATAGCCGTTAAAATGATACAGCCTATGTCATCCTTCGAAAATAAAACCTGCGATTAAATTTGCACATCAAATGATCCTTGAAGCCTGTATGTTACCAATAAATAGGGGTGGCAGAGGGGGCTTAAATCAGACAAGCCTTGCCAGTGGCACAGAGAGCTGCAGTCTATAAAGAAAAACCCCTGCAGCAAACACTGAAGCCGAATGCAGGAGGCTATATCAGTTTTAAAAGTGATTTAACTTCTTTGAAGATCATTGGACTAGAGTTTGCCCAGTCAGCAGAATTTAGTTATGGCCTTCGGCGGAAAAGTGCTAATACAATGAAGGGTTACCCTGGTTGGGAAAAATATTAAGGGTCACTTTTATTTTCAGTCGATAAAATGTTGATTCTCCAAACCAATTCTTAATCTTTCTTTAGTTTGCAGTTTCAAGACCTTTTAATGATGGCTCTCACACTAGTCTCTAATTCCCCCGTATTCCTGACATGGGGCTATGGAAAATAGACTAAATAAACCTATGTCAAGAGTAGCATGTTGGGGGACAGGTAAATAAATTAGAAGTTTGGTATCAGCAGACAAAACTACTATATAGAAAATGGATAAACAACAAGGTCCTACTGTATACAACAGGGAACTATATTCAATATCTTGTGATAAACTGTAATGGAAAAGAATCTGAAAAAGAATACATATATATGTGTGTGTGTATATATATATAACTGAATCACTTTGCCGTAACTAACTAACACAACATTGTAAATTAACTATACTTCAATATAAATTTTAAAAAGAGTAGCATGTTGTGGTCAAAAGAGCCATGGATTTGAAACCTACAACCTTAATTTTTTCCCCTGGCTCTACAATTTAGTATTACATGACCTTAAACAAATCATTAGTATAGGCAATAGAATATAAAAAACTTGACTTTACGTGCAAAACAGGTAAGCCCTGTTACTCACAGCTGTATGACTTTGGCCAAATTACTTCACTAAGTCTTTTTGCTTGTCTATGAAGTGAAAATAACAGAATCTTCTTCATAGAGGCTGAATGAAATAATGCATGTAAAGAACACAGCACAGTGCCTGATTAACTGTCAGGAATAAATGATAGCTTAAAAAACGTCACTACTTCTCTGAGTTTTCTTTACCTTTTTAAGTAATCTGCCTCAGAAATCAAGATGTTATATCTTAGAATAATTTCCTGTGCTTCACAGTATCTTTATCACGTCATTAATTATTTAAGAAAGCTGAGTCTCCTCAATATTAAAAGACCTAAATTTTGTTCACGCTATGTAACCTTCTGTATTTGCCTTTAAAATCTTCTTTTCACTTTGGTTAAATAGGTATTTCATAATGAACTGTGATCCTATTTGACATTTTTCACAAAAATCCCAAAGTCTTTTAGACCTCAAACTAATTTTGAAGTTTCCCAGAGGGTTCCTGGAAAATCTCAAAGGATTTGTCTCTTATCTTATAAAAGAGAGATGTTAAAATAATTAGGTTTATTTGGAATTTAAATGACATGGGAAGGACTGTAAAATAAGACGTGATGATAAACCCTCATAGGTTCTATGTGTATGGATATATCCTATTAGTATAAGTATTCCAGAAATTGTGTGAAGTTCATAGAAATGTGTCAATACTTGTCAATAATTTGCCCGAGTATTATCTTAAATTGCTGTATGCCACAGAAATAACTAAATTTCCTTATCAAATGAACTCTCATAAGAACTTTAACCATGACTGTTTTTAAGTCTTTTGTCATTCACAGACAGTTATTGTTTTACTCTGATTCTTCCCTGAAAGTTTTTACAATCAGCTACTGTGAGAACACTCCATAATGGCGTAACTTGAATACTTTGAGACCATGACACTGGACTGTGTAAGAATTTCCAGAACTAATGAAGAAGCTGATGGATTCATAGAACTGCTAACCAAAGATGAAGCAGAACATGGGACTGAATGAACTGATGTGGATGATTATAATTTTTACGACTTTTGTTTGAAGCGTTGCTGGTTCTTTAATGTTACATCTTCCAGATGTAAAGAAATCTTTTTCTCTTTACTCTTAAGCTACCTATAATTCACAGCAATCTGGTAAATTACACCTTTGTTAACAGAATTGAAGCAATTATCTCTTCTCCCTATCTGATCCCTCCAGAATTAGAAAACTCTCCATGAGTGTTCTTATTTTCAAGGCAACATAGTTATTTGCATAAGTTCAGTAAGCATCTGTTCTCCTTGTAACAGGACACAATCGTAAACATTGGCTATATTAGCAAGGCTTGGACTGGAATGTCATGTCTGAGAATGATGTGCACAGAATCAGATATGACCAGACAGCTTTAAGGAACTAAGGTTTAATTTAAGGAGCCAATATATGTATAAAGCTCCCCTTCAAAAACCAGCCTGGCACCTTGCTTATAAGGTTCCTGCATAACAGGTGAGTAAGGAAGGTCACTTCCTGGAAGACCCAGGAACCTCGGGATATTTTGGGGACCTCGAGAAGAGTGTAATTCACTCAAGTCTATAAGTATTACAGGCAAAAGCTGAGGGTGAGTCATTGGCTTGGTTTCCTAATCCTGAAAAGATTTTAAGAGTCCAATCTGAGATTCCTTATTAGAAGGAATTCCTTATTCCAGCAAAGCAGACTTAAAAAGAGCATATATAGTCAATCACTATTCTTGCTGGACTGATATAAATAATCAGGCCAAGTTTAATGAGAATAGACTTATTCTGCAAACAAATTAGTCTTACTTAGAATATCTTTGATAGAAATGGGAGTGTCAATAGAAACAAAAATTATGTTTCAATGGAAAACTACAGCACACCCCTGTGGTTATTAAATTCTTGCCTTGTTCATTGTCTTTGAGGTTTTGTTATCTCCCTGTAAACTGGACTGGATCCTGAATTCTTCTAGGATCCTCCAGTACCTAGCTACAACTCTCCAAACTGATACGTCCAATTTTTCTCCCACCCTTCTGACTTGGAATCACTAAAAATTAAAACTGTCTCTTGCCCAAAGTCCGGCAAGCTGCAGCTGGACAACTTGATGTGAACTTCAGAGAAATCACCACAGTAACACATGTATGGACAACCTTCCTGCCTGTTGCCACGTGGGCCCCTCAGAAAGTTCACCAGAACACCTGATGACATCACCAGGGACAAACTATGAACCAGGAAAAATCTGCCAGATTGCTACTGCTTGCTCTCACTCCATCTGAAGATTCTGAGTCCAACGTCTAGAAATAATCTCGATGACTGATTGCCCTCTGGACTCACAAACTAAGTTCATGGTTTGTTCTAACCATTAACCTGTTTTTTCTTTTGTCTCCATGGAAATGTTCAGGACTCAGAGACTGTTTTAATGGGTTCTCGGACAATCTACAACTAACTCAGTTTCTAGACTGTGGAAGTTCTTGGGGAGGTTTCAGAATGAATGACAGGGTTCAGGACACGCTACCCCCAAAATATGGTACCTTGGCATACTGAATATTTTAAGGTGAAGGAGTTTGAGGAAACAGCAGAAGCAGGAAGGTCACCTGACCTTCACCAAGATTTTCTCCCCTGAAACAGGTCCTAAAACCCTCGTGTGAGAGGTGCCCTTCCTATACCCAGAGGAAAGGAGCCTCCTTATCTCTGAAGACGAAGGGGCACAGAACAATCCGAACACACAGGCCTTGTTAAATTCCCCCCACCTCCCTACACTCATATCATACCCTTTAATCTATCATATTCCTGCACAGCTGCCCACTCTTCATCAAACCCAGCATAAAAACACTCAGATCTGACTATTTCTTCATTTCCTTACGAAGGCTCCGTGTCACATACAACTTTCACTAAATAAATGTGTGTGCTTTTCTCCTGTTAATTTGTCTTTGTCAGTTTAATTTGCAGGTCCAGCCAGGGACCCTGAGAGGGTTAAGGAAAACATTTTCCTCCCCTATGCTCCACAGACATTATACTTACACTCTTACCAATAGTTTATAAGGTTCTTTTTCTACACTCTCACCAAAACACTACCGCATCACTTGTTTTAAAAATCTATTCCAATTTGACAGAAGAAAATATTTTCACACATCTTTTAGTTTAGCAGTGATATTCATCTCTCTTTAAAACCATTTCTGTATAACTTCTTCAAAATTTTCTTGCTGATTTTTCACCTTTTTTTTCTTTTAGACCAACAGGATTCATTCTGTCAGTTGTTAGCATGGATCCTTAAGAAATTGTGTATATAAGGCATAAACATGCATAAGATTTTTCCTCCAGACCAAAATAAACATACAACTTAAATATATGTTTTCAATGTCAAACTGTAACTTAGAAAACATAACGTAGACCCTATTCTATATCTATACCTTTAAAAAAAAAAAAAAGGCAGATTAGGTCTTTCTGTACTCTCAATAATAATATCAGACATGATCCCTAAACTAAAAAACCACATTTGTTTATCTTTTTATAAATCTGATGCATGTGGTAATCCTTTCTCTATACCTGCCTAGATTATTCTAATTATATTTAATCTAAAACCAGAAGTGGTTTTTGACCAACTCCCAAGTTAAGGTCATTTTGTACTTCAGAAGATAAAGCTTACACATTAACCTAATGCTACCTCTTCCATCTCAAAGAGGACACAGCTTAATTTTTACTGCAAAAACAGAATTAAGTTTCAAGATAACCAATACATTGACTATGCTGGTCCTAAGGCATCACTTCATTTATGTGAGGATGCCTGTTGTCACTCTTTCTTTATTTCTTAATGACTTTGAGTATTGTAGTATTCATTGACATAACAGAAAACTTTTATGGCTTCTTAATATAAAATCAAAATATCACCCCTGAGTCAGTCAGTCAGTCAATCCCTAAGGCTTATGAACTTCCAGAGCTTGATGTCAAAATCCAATCCTCACCTCAGACTCCCAGGATAAACTGTGCATTTTACATATATGGTATGTTTCAAATGCCACCCAAAAATCTCCCTTAAATGACTTCAACATTCTAGAGAAGACTAAGATTCAGGAAGAATAAGGTAGCTTTTCTGAATATGAATTAATTTTATCAAATGCTTTCTATATCTTTAGATATAGAAATTAATTCAAATCAGCTATAATTCTATTTTAAAATTTGGCTGCTATGACATAATAGGTACATATTACATAGTCGCTTACATGGATTTTAAGATTTTTACATGGATCTTTTAGAAAGACACATGCATATGCATAACTCCCACACCAATTCTCTTGGCATTGCTCCATTTTGTAAGGGAGCCTGTTTACAGACATCTCAGGATCTGCAAGTAATGGATACTGCTTTAAGTAATGGATATTGCTTCAAGGTTCCCCCCCCAAATTAAGGTAGTACAAAATGCATGAAAATAATGAGCCTTCAGTTCACTTTATGTCATTTTGATTCATTTAACAATGAAACAAAATTCAATATCTACAAAAGATCACTCATTCCCAGGTATCCTGTTAGGGAATTTTTTTTTTTTAAATCCACTTTGTTTACTTCAAGGCAAACACTAGTCTGCACGCCATGAGGATACCACTAGCCCACGGACATATGCCAATAAATCAGGATAAGCCAGAAATATCTGATACTTACCTGCTAGCTCTCTAAGCCAATTTCTGCTATTTGTGAAGACTGTCAGTAATTACAGCAGCAACACACTTTATCTCACACCACTAACTTTGCATTGCCTGAAATCACTCTCAGAGTGTGTGTATGCACACACATATATAGTCTACAGAGCACTTTTACCTCCTTATTTCATTTTAATTCTCTTTTGTCACCCTATCAAAAATTATACAATGGGGTTATACCGATGACTCTTAGTCATACGGTGACTCACCCACTACTCAGTACTAACCTTGAACATCAGATCTGTAGAAATCTCATTACAACAGCCCTGATTCATCACGAAAGGACAGAGATGTAGAAGAGGAAAAAAAATATGAATGAGGGGAAAAATATGAATTTTAAAAATTCATAAGCTCTCTCAATAAACAATTATTTATAGTATGTGTTTATTAGGTATCTGTTGAAATTATTTGTTGAACTTTGTCTCACGTGAGTATGCTGATTGGTTCATAAATAAGATGAAGAATTTGCCCTTTAGGTTACTCTGTATTACAGATATAGATACACACACTAAAAGCATACTAGCAGCACAGGTATATGCATAAACATTAAACACAGCATAAACCTAATAAAATCGTACTTAAGTATACATAAAAGATCAGGAGACTTTAATATGATGGCTAAGGAGGAGTTAGTCATAAAAACTGAATAAATAGACAAAAAGTTTTCAGGAAGCAAATTGCCACTTTTCTTCTAGTACAATTAGAAAGACTTTGCAGGGAGCTAATACCTGAAGATGATTTCACAACTGCAACTAAAGAGCCTGATAAAGCAAGAAGGATTAAGTGTTTCTTTCCTATGAAAGACAAGCTAAGGAACAAAGGATACAAGTAGGAAGAAAAACAGCAAGAAACAAGATGAATAACTATTGTCAAGGAGGACAGAGTGATAGGATTGGGGAAGGGGGCTGAGAATTTCATATTCAGCTGTGAGGTATAAAATTCAGTCCCTGTCATTGGCAGAGAAGAAAATCTTAAAATGAAATCACCTTGAGAAGGCAGCATCAGTTCAGTAGAGTTCAAATATGTGGCAAAGTCCAAGTCAGAGAACCAGAACAACTAAGTTCTATAGTGATAAATGCCAAGTGGATTTATGAAAAAGAGTCAAAAAGGAAGTGCCAGGTTTTGTCAAAAGCCTGGATATCTATGGAGTGACAGCAAAGAGTGAAGATATATATATATATATATATATATACACACACATACACACACATATGGACATATATACAGAATGCTTTCTTGCTGGAGACATTCGTGATACAGTGGGCATTCCTCAAAATAGTGAGATGGCAATAAGAAGCAGGTTTTGAAGTGACAACCTGTACTTTTATCTTCCTTATTTATTTATTAATTAATTATTAATTCATTCATTCATTTAATGTAAGTTGGTAATTAGTTTTTCTGCCTCCTTTTGCCTCCTGAAAGAATGAATAATGATTTACTGAGTGCCTATTATGAAACATGTACCATATTAGATATAAATGAAGTCATATAGTCATTCTAGAAGCATAAATGATTATTATGAATTCTCTTAATGATGTAAAAGAGAGAGAGGAAAATCTCTTCAATTCAACTAATTAAATGGAAAACCATTTTGATTATTGAGAGTTACAAGTTAGAGAAGACATATTACAACCAGAACTGAACTAAATGAAATGTTGTTGCATGTGACTCCTTAGATTTAAATTATTAAATATATCAGAATGACTGTAATTCAGTTAAGTGGTATTTTCTCAGGGTTTGAAATTCCCTAGCTCTTTTAAATCATTCCACTCTGGAAATTGTATTAGTTGTTTACTTAAATCTGAGTGATACACAAGTAACTACACTTTTACTGTTTAAACTTCTCACAAGGCCTGTGGCATCTGGGGTTCTGATTGTTTTCCTGGTTGATTTAATTTCTAAACATCTAGGACTGTATAGAGCTGGGCTTGGTATACAGCATCAACCCCACGTAGGAAGCTCTCATCATATCCAGTCTGACCATTTGGCATATAATATATATCTCCAAATCAACAACTCATTTTATTATCTCGGATTCATTGTTTCACTTGTGTTCATCCCTCCTCATTCTTATGTTACATTTTAAATGTAACTGAAAAACGTTAATATTTCTTTTAACATTTGTAGATACAGACAGGTTTAAGGTTGACAGCTGACCCACTGCCACAGCTTACATAAATATAGTAAAGCAACATATGTGAAATGTTGACTCATTAAAATCAAGAATGGATAAATCAAGCTTCCTTTATCGAGATGTTTTTGTCACTTTTCTTTGCCCTCCCCATAATGCTTCAACAAATGGTGACAAATTCACAACTGCAGTACAGGGTAATGGTTCCCCACCAGTTCTGATTGCAAAGGGAAGGTTTGAAGCAGCGTGAAAGGAGTAAGCCCCTGCTAGCTAGCACTGAAAGGAAATAATCAACAGATTAAAAGCTTTGATGCAGCGAATTCTACTAAATCACTAGCTTTGCCTTCTAACTACTTGCTTTTTAATGATGGAAATTTCACTGCCGCCCAAAGTGTGGGCAACTGGTAGTAGGAAAACACAGGTGACCCAAGCTGGAAGAATCATGCCAACCGTAAAACTACACAGACTATTCATCACCATGGTAATAACTCTTAAAACAGACACAGAAGCCAATTCATAGATTCCAATTTCAAACCAGGAAGAGATTTGGGAGTGTATACATGTATATAATTTATACAGTGTCCTGTGCCAAACTAACAACAGTCCAAGAGATGAAGCTGAAAGTAACTACAGAAGTGGCCCTTTTAGTAACATTGACTCCCAATGCAGGGAAAGGTAATCTGTTTCTTTTGACAAAGAACCTCAGAGAACGGTAACAAAAACACAGCAACAATGATCAGGAACATTCTCCCAGGTGTTGAGTCATTAATTGAATTTGAAAGGTCAGGCATTACTCCTAACACCACTATATCTACCTGAGGACAGCATATATCTTTTGCAAGAAAATAAAGTCCAAAGTTTATGCTTTGTGACTTACTTTGAATATAAAAGAACATTACATATCTGAGATTTTGAATAAGTTTAACTGAAAATGGTCTTTTCAGAAATACTATTTCCAGAAATATTCAAAGCACAATATATTTTGATATTAAGCTTTGGTAGCAAAATATTCAAACCAATAAAAATGTGCTAAAACACAACTAAGAAAATAAAAAGATAAGCCACAGACTGGAATATTTAGAAATCATATTTCTTTTAACATTTCCTTCAAGGCAAGGGTACTTGTGACAAATGCCCATTTGTGTTGTAGTTGTGGTTCTGTCTGAGAAAGTCTTTATTTCTCTTTTATTTTTGAAGGATAATTTTGCTGGATACAGAATTCTCGGTTGGTGATTCTACTCTTGGTTTTCCCACACTTTAAAGTATTTCACTCTATACTCCTCTTCTTGCCTACATGGTTTCTGGAGAGAAGACCAATGTAATTCATCTATAGGTAAGATGCACTGTGTCTTTCTCTTTAGCACTTGATATCATACTGCCAGTTTAATTTAACCAATACATATTCTAAGCACTGAGGTAGGTACTTTAAGACAATCTGAAAAATAAGGATTCAGGAAGATACACTAGAACTAGACTGTTCATATCTGCAGGGAGCTTAGAAATTAAGGGGTTTTAAGATAGATCATTCTAATTTGCATATGAAACTTAACTTTTTGAGGGCAGGGACCTTACCTTTACACTGACCTACTACTACTCAACCTTTGCTACATTTGCTTCCTGTGTTACTAAGGAGAATTACAAACTTGACCATCAGGCACCCTATAAATTTATGTCAGTATTAGTTGGTCTCTGATTGCTGCTCATCAATGCTTTATTTCTTTTTGGTTCCACCACATATTCCCCATAATAACCATATTTTCAAGCTATAATGCAGCTCCTCTTTCCCTTCACCCTCCTCAGAAAATAACTGCACTTCCCATATAACCATAAAAAATGGAGACAAGCTGAATGACCGCCCTAATCTACATGGAAATAAGAAAATCTCCAATAGCACAAAAGATTTTTCAGATGTTAAATACTACTTTAAAAATGGATTCACAAATGACAAGCTTCCACATGACATTTAAAATACTCCATTTACTCATTTCAGAAATGCATCTCAGGCAAAAAGTTCAGTCAATAATATATCTTACAGTACTATCCTACAGGCATGTCTTTATGTGCCATGGAAATAAATTCTTTTTGGATAGAATAATCAAAATGTTCCGGGCAACTGTTACCCAAGTTTTTTCACTGACTGAATCAAATCCCCTAAACCGAATCCTTGTCCTCTTGGAAATATTTACTGCCTTTTCAAAGTATTTTGAAGAATTAAATTCAGAGTATAAAACTTTAAAATAAGCTTTTCACCATTTTAAATGTTTCACTCAGCCTTTTTCACCTCATGTGAACTTCACACTAAAGATTCAGAGCTAGAGTATTTTCTGAATAGAAACATGTTTTCTAGTATTTTTGCAAAAAGAGATTTCATTCAGTTTGACGTGTCAGTAGTTTCAATTATCCCCAAACTGACAGCAAGAAATTACTCCATGTGCTGTTATCTAACCTCTACAGCTTGTACATTCAAATTCTGAACTGAGAGACAAAAAGTAAATTGTGCCTGTTTGCAGGCAAAAGGCAGCTGATGATTCATCACTGTATATATGTCTGTTCTTTAAAATCTGATTTCATGGTAGAATTTTTTCATCATATCCACAAAATGGAAACACTCTGAAAAGGTGGATTTTTTAAGGTGGTTATTACTTTTTTGAGTGTTGCTTTTGCACAGGTAAATAGTTTAAATAGCTGTCTGCTTCTGAGAGTAGTTAAGTCTGAAGTTAAACTGTGTATTTCATAAAATTCTAACACTATTGCCGGAAAGAGTTCGTTAGTGACCAATTAACCCATTTCCATAATTCTGTGGTCCGATATGTTTACCTATCTGTAAGCCTGGACTTTCTCACCCTAACAAAGATGAATAGTGCAACAAAGAACTCCAAACCGCACACAATTCTCAAGGTGATCTACTGAAACAACAAGAGAACTTTACAAGGCTGCATTCTATAGTCATGACAATAATGACAACAAGGAGGAGGAGAAATCAGAAATGACAATAATTACCTAAGCACCTATGTGTGCTCTGCGCTGTACTAGACACTCTCTATATGCTAGCTCATTTAATTCCAAAGATTCTAAAAAGGTAACACTGTACCCATTTTATAACTCTGAAGGTTGAGGCTCAGAGCAGATACATGCCCAAAATTTGACAAGTATTAATTAGATGGTGAAGACTATGAGCACAGGCCTTCTGCTACATCCCACACTCACTATATAAATTTTTTAAAAATTGGTAAAAGCCTTACAACTATGTTTCTTTGGACTGGTCCATTACTTTTGGGGAAACCAAAGAAATGACTTATAAGTGAAACAAAATAAGCCAATTATTTAATAAGTAAGAAACCAACATTTCTTTTGAAGATACAAAAGAATGTGATTTGCCATTGCATAAAGAGAACACAGAAGTAGTTGCCAGATGACTCAGCCAAGCAATCAATTAGAGGTTAAAGTGGCTGAAGAAGTATTTAAACCGTAGCACTAGCTCTGAAGATTAAAGGACAGGTCACTAATCATTGTGAAAGGCCCTGAACACATCAGCCCCTTCAGTCACTTCACAAGGAGCTGAATAATAAGTAAAGTGTGCAAGGAAAATATAATTTTCCTCTAGACTAAGACACAGACAGTCAGCAGCTGCAACATTAGACAAAAGACCAAATCATCTAGCTACAGAGTACCGACCACCACACTAGAATGGGATAATACCTGCATAACAGCGTATGTGAAGATAGTCATTTTACTACCACCCCACCAGTATTTCTCTTCTAAGATGCAGGAAAATACTCTCAAAACATAGTTACTAGAAAGAAATACAGTCATCACATTTACTAAATAGTATCCAGGCACCTTTAAAAAACCTAGGTATACTTTTTGGGAGACCAAGAATAGGAGGATATGTGAAAAAAATCTCAGCCCAAACAGAGACAGACCATGCGTGTAATTGTAGGCTGAAGAACAACAAGAGAAACAAAGGAAGTTAAAAAGAAAACCAAACAAAGAAACTGACGGAGTTAGAAGAAACACTCAGTTTTACCAAGCTTCAGACCACAGACACCAAGGCATATAGATGAATGGCTAAAATTCTAGAGAAGGGAAAAATCAGATCTAGATCATTTTTCCACAGCAAGAATGTAAAACTCTGAATATAAAGATACTCTAAATATAAACAGGTTTTTAATGGAAAATACATTTTTAGTAACTCATAGATTAATAATCCCTTCTAATATTTCCTAATAAGTAAAGAAATTTATAGTTCTAGAAACTCCAGTGATTTCAAGATCATCTAATTGATTTTATTTTATTTTGTGTTCTTTCCTCCACCACTTCTACATCCTCTTACTTTCCTCCTCTTCTCCTTTTGTGCTTGCCAGTTTTTTCAGAAACGATACATAAGATGGCCCTGTCTTGCTATAATTACCACTGTCCCGGTGGTATTAGGCTACAATTACATTCAAAATGTTCATACTTAAAAAGATTCTCTCCAAGTAAACTGTTAATTCCCATTTAATTCACTGTGACAGTTAGAATATTAATGCCTGTATCTTACATTTGTTTTTATTAAAACACTTTCATATCCACGATCTCAATTTATTCTCACAATATGTAATGTGGAAGGTACCAGAGCCAATAGCCATATCACTCCCATTTTAACATCGGCAAACTGACACAACGAATTCAACACAGAGGGTACGTGCAGCAGAGCCAGCTGTGTGGGAGCTTCATACAGCCTGGGGCTTTCACCACCACTCCAAACTAACAGCATTTCATGGATAATTGTAATATGTCTCTGAGTAAATGCAAATGACAAAATTTCCTAAGAAACAGCAGAATGCTTTAAATATACTAATTGATCTACAAACGAACTCACCACAAAAATGAAAATATGCTCCAATTCTTACGTTTCCACTTCAGTCCAATAAGAGCTATATTAGAGAAGACCTTCACATAAAAGTAAATGAATAAAAGTAAAATACTACTCATTTTTAAGCACAGCATGCAAACAATAGTTGCTTTTTCTTAATAAATACACTTTGTTCTCTTTTACTTATACTTTGTGTTCTCTTTTTATCTAGACTCAAAATTATGTGGATGGAAAAGATAAAGAGGCAAGAGACCATGAAGAATCACGTATTGTGACAGGCACATTAACATGCTATCTGATTTAATCCTTGCAGTCATTCTGGGAAGTATTGGACAAAATAAGATTCTAAGACTTAAAACTAGGACTTGAATCCACATTTAACCCCAAATGCCTCAAAGATACTTTATTTTGCATCTGTGTAATAGTTTCTAGCATTTTACAAACTGTTAAGTAGAATAGGCATATTTAACTATTTCCTACATGTAGTTGGACTTGTATATTCAGCTCAAGGCCTACAAATAAACATAGTAACCAAGGTATTTTAAATAGACCCATATTAAAAGTGCACGTTATTAAATGACCTACATCTATGTAACTTACAATACTGTAAAGTACATTTTAAATATGTACCTATCTATTAGATGTTTATAGAATGCATATGTGTGAAAAAAATTTTTAAACCTAGGATAGAGAAAAATGCCAATAATAAAACAAGGACAAAGAGTTCATGTTTTAAATCAAAAACCATCACTAATAACATATAATTTGAAAGAACAAATTGTGTAATAATTAACAGTGTTGACTTCTTTGTCACAAGAGTCTAACAGCAATGAAAATGGACTTTGGAGTACAGGAGATCTGAATTTGAATCCCAACTCTGTAAGTCAACAGAATGGAAATACTGAAGATCGGCGTTCCATTCTTCTGTTCAGATCCTAACATAATAAAATCTTAATTGCCTAGAGGCCACACATATATGACACCTCAGCAGTGTCAAGAAGTAAATTTAAAAGTTACAAGGCTAGTTAAATAGATTCCACATAGTCTATGTGCTAAACTTCTGCATTTTACTCTGCAAAGATGCCCTCAAGCTCAGTTTGGATCTTTTTAAATCTTATTTTAAAAAAAGTTCTAATGAGGTCGGTAATCAAATCAATCCACAGCAGGTTAGAACTACTGCTTAGAAGCATTAAATTTGAATTTGGGGGGCTAAGATTGCCAAAAGTTGCAGAAAGAAAGGATATCAGAAAGAAAATGCTAGGTTTTAATAACAAGAGAAAAATAAAACATAAGGTGTGAAGAAAAAATTTATAAAACATCCTGAGAATATCTGACATAGAACCATATAACCATGCATATATCAACAGTGTCCAATGATACACTGTATTACAACCCAAATAAACAGCATGCATAGTCATGAATTACATTCCATTTAATAAGGCTGGAGAGTACTTGATGCTTGTAAGAAAAACTGCCATCCTAACAGTTTAAAGATAAACAAATAAAATCCTAATATTTAAAGAATTATGCTTTAACTCATGTAGTTAGATAGCTAGGAAATTCACTTGTCTGTGAATTTGAAAAGAATATTATATCTATTTACAATAGGAAAAAAACTCTCAACAAGTGGGTATAGAGGGAATGTTCCTCAACATAAATACCACATCTGATAAGCCCACAGCTAACATCATAGTCAATGATGAAAAGCTGACAGCTTTTCATCTAAGATCAGGAACAAGACAAAGATGCTCACTCTCACCATTTTTATTCAACATAGTATTAAAAGTTCTAGCCAAAGGAATGAGGCGAAAAAAAAGAAAAAAGGCATCTAAACTGGAATGAGAGAAGTAAAACTGTCACTATTTACAGATGACATGATATTATATATAGAAAACCCTAAAGACAACACCAAAAAACTGGTAGAACTAATAAATGAATTCAGTGAAGTTGAAGGATCCAAAACCAATATACAAAAACCTGTTGTGTTTCTAGACACTAAAAATGAACTATCAGAGAGAAAAATTAAGAAAATAATTCCTTTTACAATTACATCAAAAAGAATAAAATACCTAGGAATAAATTTAACCAAGGGGGTGAAAAACCTGTACACTGAAAACTATAAGACATTAATGAAAGAAATTGAAATATATGAATAAATGGAAAGATATTCTGTGGTCATGGATTAGAAGAATGAATATTGTTAAAATATCCATACTACCCAAAGCAATGCACAGATTCGATGCAATCCCCATCAAAATTCCAACAGCATTTTTCACAGAAATAGAACAAACAATCCTATAATGTGTATGGAACCATGAAAGACCCTGAAGCGCCAAAGTCATCTTGAGAAAGAACAGAGCTGGAGTCATCATGCTCCTGATTTCAAATTATATTACATAGTCATAGTGATCAAAATAGTACGGTATTAGAATAAAAACAGACACATAGATCACCGGAATGAATCGAGAGCCCAGAAATAAACACACACATACATGGTCAATTAATTGATGACAGAAGAGCCAAGAATATATAATGGGGTAACAATAGTCTCTTCAATAAGTGGTGTTGGGAAAAATGGACAGCCACGTGCAAAAGTGTGAAACTGGATCACTATTTTACACCACACACAAAAAATAACTCCAAATGGATTAAAGACCTGAATCTAAGATCTGAGATCATAAAACTCTTAGAAGAAAACATAGGTGGTATGCTCCTTGACATCAGTCTTGACTATAATTTTGTGGAATTGACACCAAAAGCAAAAGAAACAAAAGCAAAAATAAACAAGTGGAACTGCATCAAACTAGAATGTTTCTGCACATCAACAAAGTGAAAAGGCCACCTACTAAATGGGAGAAAATATTTGCAAATCATATACCTGATAAGGGGTTAATATCCAAAATATACAAAGAACTCATACAACTCAACAGCAAAAACAAGAAATCCAATTTAAAAATGGGCAGAAGATCTGGGCATTTTTCCAAAGAAGATACACCGCTGGACAACAGGTACATGAAAAGATACTCACCATCACTAATCATCATGGAAATGCAAATCAAAACCACAATGAGATATCACCTCACATCCGTTAGATTGGTTATTGTCAAAACTACAACAAATAACAAGTGTTGGTGAGGATGTGGAGAAAAGGGAACCCTTGTGCACTGTTGGTGGGAATATAAATTGGTGTAGCTGCTATGGAAAACAGTATGGAGGTTCCTCAAACAACTAAAAATATAACTAGTACCATATGATCCAGCAATTCCACTCCTGGGTATTTATCTGAAGAAAACAAAAATATTAACTAGAAAGGATATATGCACCCCCATCTTCATTGCAGCGTTATTTACAATAGCCAAGATAGGGAAGCAACCTAAGTGTCTATCAATAAAGAGATAAAGAAAACACGGTGTGTGTGTGTGTATGTGTGTGTCTATATTATCCAGACATAATAAAAGAATGAAAGCTTGCCATCTGCAGCAACATTGATGGACCGTAAGGGCACCATGCTAAGTGAAATAAGTCAGATAGAGAAAGACAAATAGATAAATACCATATGATCTCACTTACATGTGAAATGAAGGAAAAAAAAAAAAGCTTGTAGAGAACAGATTGGTGGTTGCCAGAGGTGGGGGGTTGGGGGATGGACAAAATGGGTAAAATGAGTCAAAGGGGGTCAAAAGGTACAAACTTCCACCTATAAAATAAATAAGTCATGAGGATGTAATATACAGCATGACAACTACAGTTAATAACGCTGTTTTGTATACTTGAAAATTGTTAAGAGAGTAGGTCTTAAAGGTTATCAAGTTCTCATCGCAAGAAAAAAATTTGTAACTATGGTGACAGATATAACTAGAATAACTGTGGTGATCATTTTGCAATATATACATTGAGTCATGTTGTACACCTGAAACTAATATAATGTTACACGTCAATTATACCTCAATTTAAAAAAAAAAAAAGAAAAGCACATTACTAGGCTAACCTGATAAATGAAATGTTAGTACAGTTAATGAAATAGATATTAGGGATGTAGACCTCATAACTAATACCAAGCACTATATCAGACACAACAGTATAAAGTAAGTCTCTCCCCTCAAAAAATTCACAGTTCAATGGAAAACACCATCAAATACATAAATAAACTTTAACGTAACTTAGCTGTAAAATAGAGGTATAAGCAAGAGACATATAATGTTTGGTTGCCTCTTTTTCTGTTACCAGCTACTTGATATACAATGCCTTGACACTTCAGTAGAAGTTACAAATGTAACTTTAAGAAGGCTGGAGCATATGAAATGGATAAGAAAAAATATATATCAAAATTAAGACTCTAACATGGATAAAAATAAGCATCAGAAGCTCCCTCCCTTGTTTCTGCTATAATTGCAAAGAAGCATAATGACAATAGCAACGCTTAACATTTATTGAGAACCTACTAAGTTCCAGGCTCAGCTAATATGTATGAACTCATTCAATCCTCAACAACAACCCTATGAGAGAGGTTCCACTCTTATCCTGATCTAACAGATGAGAAAACTGAGGCACACAGACTTCAACCTGCCCAAAGTTATAGTGGTAAGTGAAGAACTACAGTCTGAAGACAGGAAGTCTGACTCAGAGCTCATGCTCTTCACCACCGTGTACCTAAGGGTTAAATAAATGTCTAGTGACATTATTGTCTTAGAGGAGGTACACTCCTCAAAGCATCACGCACTGACTTTTTTTTTTTTAAGTTTTTATCATTAAAGCTGTTCCTTATTCCTTCAAAACCAATTATTTTCCATTTTTGCTATTTTATCAATACATGTTTAGGATGTGGTTCTATACTTATTCTATATTCTCCAGGAGCTTTTCGTGAATATGTCAAAATTTTCCCCATGACTCTTAACATTAAAAACTCAGAAACCAAGAAAGAATCAGGCATTTATCCAAACTTTCTTATACAAAGCGTACAACTGGCGAAACAAATAGTAGATGAGGGGAAGTCTTTAGAGAAGTATTCCAGATAATAAACTGAGATAAGAGAATTAAAATATCATACTTTGCAACTCCTAAAAGTCAAAGCACGTAGGCTTAACATCTGCTAGCATCAAACAAAGAAAAACAACTACACATCGTATGTCTCTTGAGGGAAGAAGACATACTACTCATACAGTAGGAAGTTTGAAGAAGGATGGAGAGAATGAAGGGAAGAAGGAAAGAAGAGGAGAGAAAGAAAAAAGGAAGAAGAATCTTAATTTGATTAAGCCTCTTGGACTTCCCTGGCGGTCCAGTGGTTAAGACTCCATGCTTCCATTGCAGGGGGCGTGGGTTCGATCCCTGGTCCAGTAACTAAGATCCCACATGCCTCACGATGGGGCCAAAAAAAAAAAAAAAAAAGATTAAGCCTCTAGATCCTTCTACCACTTTATTAAAAATATACAGGACAGAGGGACATGTTAAGCCACACCACAGAGATATAATCAGCAATATCTAGCTGTGGGAAATTCGACAGGGCAAATAATCCGGTTTCTTCAAGAAATAAATTACAAGGAGGAAAAAAGATGGAGAGGAACATCTATATATTAACCAATCCTAAGGGTATTATCTGGACCCTGATTCAAACAAAATGTAAAAAGGACACTTTTATGAAAACACTGGCAAATTGAACATTAACTGAATATTTAATAATATTAAAGAACTGTTAACTTTTAGTTTTAGGTATGATAATTAAAGTATAGTTATGGCTTTTGAAAAGTGTTTTATGGTTTAGAATAACATACTGAAAGATTTACAAATGAAACAGTACATCTAAAATCTGCTTTGCTTTACAAGGGAAGGAAGAAAATGGGAAGATGGATGAAACAAGATCAGCCATGAGTTAATAGCTGCTGAAGCTACATCATGGCTATATAAGGGCTTGTTATACTATTCTGTCTACGTTGTATATTTGAAATTTTCCACTGTACAAAAGATTTTTAATCTGAGAAATTTAGTACCTCAAAAAATGGTGCCTCAAGTACTACAATAGACCTCAAGTATTATAACAAAAGTACTTTTAAGAACAATTTAAAATTTAACTGCATGTTCCTATAAGAAAAAAAAAAAGTTTTGACTAGATAATAACACTAATATGTCAACTAGAAGATATCTGTCTCAATTCCTTACCGAAAACGTTGTTTTGTTTGTAAGTTATGGCCGATCTCTTTATATTAGTACATTGAAAACAGCAATTTTTTTGGAACTGGAAAAATAACAACTGTTTAAAAATATAAGCAAATTGCTACATTAGATTTTTTTACTTCCAAAGTTTTTTGTTCACTTCAACTGGTACTAGGAAGACTCATGATGAATTAGAATGGTAGCACAGATTTTGGTTCAAATTTTTCAAGTTTGGGTAATGCATTTGTAATTTAAATTACGTTATTATGAATCCCGTTAAGTGAGAAACAGTTGTATTCAACATAAAGAAGGTGAAAAGAACAAAGGCTCTGAAATTCAATTTTGGTTCTATCACTTAGTAGTTTTATATAATTTCAAGCAAGTTCAAATTCCTTCATCTGTAAAATAAGGAAATCAGTTTCTTCTATATGATGCTGTGATATATGAATTTGAATTACTGTATATACAATATATGTAATATATTTAAATCTTTTGTATACACTTCAGAAATATATATATATATTTATTCCTGTTAATGTTTAATACACAGTAACTAATATTCTAATTGTCAACATCTAATAATTATTCTGCTAGTTAATATTATTGTTATGCCAGCTAACAGACCTATTTCTCCCAACATGCCAACAATATTTCCAATGGGTGTAAATTGTCATTTGGAAAACACATCCACTCTGATGGGCTGAGAAACCCTTTTTTATATTGAAGCTATAGTGTCTTTATGTAATCAGCAGACAACAAGAATTTGCCTATAACTTCTGTTTATCTAAGTTGTGAAGATTTTGAATAAATAAAATGGTTAAAAAGTTTAAATATAGGATGCTTTCAGTTAAACAGCCAAAGTAAAGTTACATTTTAAATATGTTTGGTGCTTGAAGGATCAATCTATGCTAAAAATGTCAAAACAAATCATTAGACTTACTGATAATGCTTCTACTATAAGAAAATGCTTACTTCTGAAAATAAGGTCTCAACAAAGAATGGCTTCCTTCCAACTTTCTGGATGCCCTAGGGCATTCTGCACGTACCTTAAAGCACATCGTGCTATATCAGTCATTTGTTTACGTGTTTGTTCCCTAGTTGGAATGTGAATTCCAAAGAAACAGATGCAAACTTATTCTCTTTTTGTATCACCAGCAACTGCATAGTGCCTGGCAGTAACAGGTGCTTAATAAATGTTTTTTGAATCCACCTATGAGTATATGTACCTTCACTCCAAGGACTTCTGGATCAAATCATTACGTTCCCCACAGTTACGCTCTGTGATGGAGCCGAGTCTACCAAACCTGGGACTAGGACCTTAAGAGACTTTCAATTGTGGTCTCATCTTTCCCCCTTAGTCCGTAGAGGGCACGTCTGCTCTAAGTCAGCACAGACTCTCTCCCTGGGCGACTCTTCCAAACCTCACCTTCAAGCTATAAGACCAGCTAACGCAGCACTCTACATGCCAGATACCACCCTAAACACAGCACATACCTCAGTTCATGTGATCTTTACAATAACCTGGGAGTAAGTATCAGTACTACTCCCATTTTACAGGTAAAGATGCCAAGGCTTAGAGATTATAAAACATGTTCAAAGTCTCAAGGTTACAGAGCAGAGGCAGAACTTGAGCCTGGTCAGTCTGACTACAGCCCATATTCTCAACACTGAGTCCTCTGAACAGAAGGCTACTAGTAAACAAAGCTTTTTGAAAAAGGATGTAAAATTCCTTTGAGGTCACTTTAGATTTTTTTTTTTTTTAATATTTTATTTATTTATTTATTTATTTATTTATGGCTGTGTTGGGTCTTCGTTTCTGTGCGAGGGCTTTCTCCAGTTGCGGCAAGCGGGGGCCACTCTTCATCGCGGTGCGCGGGCCTCTCACTATCGCGGCCTCTCTTGTTGCGGAGCACAGGCTCCAGACGCGCAGGCTCAGCAATTGTGGCTCAGGGGCCCAGCCGCTCCGCGGCATGTGGGATCCTCCCAGACCAGGGTGCGAACCCGTGTCCCCTGCACTGGCAGGCAGATTCCCAACCCCTGAGCCACCAGGGAAGCCCTAGATGTTTTTTTAATGAGCTTTTAAAAAGCTACGTTAGCTTCCTTTGGGAGTCCTTCATTTTTTCCTCTTATGTTCTCTGACACAGAGGGACCCATCGATACAGAGAACACTAACTAACAGAAGCTCTGAGATGAGGGCAGACAGAGTTGTGAATGGAAGTCATGCTCAAAGAAAAAAATCTGAGCAGTCAAGAAATCTTGTGAACAAAAGACTAGGAAAAAAAAATCAAACTGACAGATGCAGAATCTTAGTGCATAAAGAATGAGATCCCAACTAATGACTAAAATTTGCATAGAGCTTAAAAGCTACAGAGCACTTACAAATATATATACCAATTCATTAAATGAGAAGGTCCTCAGGCACAAAGCTCCCCACAGAATGTAGGTGTCCTGTAGATTTGACACTAAGACTTTCATTAGAGCCAGTAGAGGCTATATAGGCTAATGAATAAGACAGTCTTTCCCAAGTTTAAATCTCAGCTTTGCCAATTACTGCATGTCTTTGGCAAAGGTACTGATCAACCATTCTGAGCCTCGGTTTCCAGGGATGTAAAATAGAAATAATATCTCCCTTATCATCAAGAAGTCTACAAATAATAAATGCTGGAGAGGGTGTGGAGAAAAAGGAACCCTCCTACACTGTTGGTGGGAATGTAAATTGGTACAGCCACTATGGAGAACAGTATGGAGGTTCCTTAAAAAACTAAAAATAGAGTTGCCATATGATCCAGCAATCCCACTCCTGGGCATATATCCAGAGAAAACTCTAATTCGAAAAGATACATGCACCCTAATGTTCATAGTAGCACTATTCACAATAGGCAAAACATGGAAGCAACCTGAATGGCCAGGGACAGATGAATGGATAAAGAAGATGTGGTACATATATACAATGGAATATTACTCAGCCATATAAAAGAACGAAATAATGATATCTGCAGTAACATGGATGGACCTAGAGATTATCATACTAAGTGAAGCAAGTCAGAAAGAGAAAGACAAATATCATATGACATTACTTATATGTGGAATCTAAAATACAATATGAATGAACTTATTTACAGAACAGAAACAGACTCAGAGACATAGAAAACAAACTTACAGTTACCAAAAAGGAAGAGGAAGGGATAAATTAGGAGTTTGGATTAGCAGATACAAACTACTATATATAAAATAGATCAACAACAAGATCCTACTGTATAGCACAGGGAACCATATTCAATATCCTGTAATAAGTCCTAATGAGAAAGAATATGAAAAATAATATCTATATACATACACACACACAAAGTGAATCACTTTGCTATACACCAGAAACTAACACAACATTGTAAATCAACTATACTTCAATAAAAATAAAAAATAAAAATAAAAAAAGAAACACCTCCCTTGCAGCAAAATGATGGAAAAAACAGTTAATGCATCATGTTGTCCAAGACCATTCAGTTGAGCACATCTATGTGGAGTGGCAATGATAGGAAAAAGTAACATTCTTTTTTAAAAACAGTGCTTTTAGAGACCCTGCACTTTCAAACGGAACAGCAGCCAAGAAAATGAACAACCAGGGCAAGCTGTCCTCAGGCTTAGATTCCCAGGCAGAACTGAACTGCCTATTGAGGGCACCCCAACCAGAAAGGCATATCGGAAAAAATTGTTCTTCGCCAGGGCAGCCTTCATGGACAAGCAACCAGAACAGGTACACAAGGTCTCATACAGAAAGGGCCAGGATCTTGTTCTGGGATAACTGTCCTGAGTTCTTAATAATGGTATCTTTGAATCTGGGTTTGGTACATGAAGTTCAACAGGACCATGAGGCTTGGCTCAGAGCCTTGGCTCACGTGTAGTCCCACCTCCTAACACTGCCTTACCAGGGCCAATAACTGGGTTGCAAGGAGGCAGGAAGGGGAGTCATTGGCCATCCACATCCTCAGCTGGTAGCACCACAGCCTATTAGCTGCGTGACTCATGGGGTCCTCTTGCCCGCCCCCAGTGAAGGCACAAAGCAAATCTGCATGCAACCACTTGGGGGTCGACCATCTGCAGCTTGGGGCGGCAGCCCAGGAGAAAGGGGGATTGACTTCCCCACCCAAGCTGGGCACCCTCTTTTCATTTTGCTCTGGGCCCTACAAATTATGTGGCCTTTCCTGTCCTTCACTTTGTGATGGCAACAAAAATACTACCACCAGGAGAGAGGCGTTTGGTTAGCACATATTTTTTTAAAGTGTAAAAGCTACTGCGAAACTATTAGCCACTCCCAACCTAGATCAGCCAACTGTTTTCTTTCCAACACCATATGGGGATCAGTAACATTAAGTCTTAGTGACTAAGGAAAAAGAAGTTTTCACCTGGAGTGGAACTGAGCAAGAATGGAAATAGCACCTGTGAACAAAGAACTGGCCTCTTCCTGATTCCCCCCAGGAGATACCCTGCGACATCTTCCCATGCCCTCTTCCCTATTCAATTCGTCCTTAGAAGATTTTCTTGAAAGCAGACACTTCTAGGTCCAGGGCATATAAGAATGAACCATGAACAGGAGAGAAAGTGAAACAGATCATTAACAGTAGCAACAGCTAATACCTGAGACTGTGTTACGTGCCAGGCTCCTTCTTAAGTGCTTGACATATTTGATGATTTAATTCTCACAACAAGTCCATGAGGTAAGGAAAATACTGTCCTATCTTAGAGATGAGAAAATGGAAACATGGAGAATTTTAATAACTTGCAGCTACTAAGCATGAAGCTTGGATTCAAACCTAGGCAGATAATGACAACATAGTGTGATAAATGCTACAACATAGGTTATGGGAACATCTAGGACCAAGAATTTAAGTAAACTGGTTAGTAACTGATAAAGTTAATAAATATGCGGAAAGACCTTAGAGATCCTTAGAAATACACAAAGAGAAGGTAAACAAAGACACTGGCCTCGTCTTTAAAATTTTCATGAACCATATAGATAATAGGTCAGGTTCACCACCTCTTGGAAACATCAACAGCTGTCATATTTGGTTTCACTGATGCATAGAAGTTTAAAAACAAGTGATGAATGACCAGGGCAAATACTTTACCCAAATGAAACTAAACATTATTAAACTGAATTACAATCATGACAAAAAATGTAATCACATCATAAAATATCACAAAGCCACTCTAGCAATGGCTGAAGGGTAACACCATTTTCTGTAACACGTCATTTTTACATGGGTTGCACATCCAACTAATACTTTTATACGAAAAAAAGAAGCATCATACAATTGGGCCAGTAAAGGTCTTTTTGAGGGGAGCCTGCCCACACCAGATTTTTCATTCAGTGACTTGTCTAATAGGTAAGTTATTTTTTCTTGAAGCAACAGCCCTAGGGAGATTTCCCAGAATTAACTTGCCCTTAGTTGTACTGTGTGAAGAGATTAGTCCTGTAATACATGCTATCCTACTGGTCAGTCCTCATTATCTGCGAAATATAATTTAACATCTATAATATCAGCCCCATATTCTTGTCTACCTAACAATACATTTCCCCTTGATGCCCTAACTTATTCAGCACTGAACCTGATCTTCCCCACAAAACAAGGTTACTCTTCAAATATCCTCATTTACTTTAAGGGCACTTCCTTTCTCCTCATCACCCAGCTTGAGCCTCTAGTCATCACTAATTCCACCTCCCACTCAGCACCACCTCATGATCAAAATAAGCTTAACTGGTCTTCCTACTTCAAATAACTTCCCCATCTAACCCTTTTTCTAAGACTGAGAAAATGTACTCTTAAAAAGCACTGCTTCTACTCTGCTGTCCTCTGTCCCAAAACCAACAGTGGGCAACCCATGGGATCGTTTAATAGAAACAACATTAGCTTAATAATCAAGAAGCCTGGGCTCCAGCCCCAATTCCTCCACTAACTAATTTAAGTAACTCAACTTGGTTTCCTTACCTGGAAAACATGACTCCTGGGCTAGAAGAGTTCTGCAATCCCTTACTTTGAGAATAACAAACCTTTTGTCCTGGAATTCATGATCTGCCATAATTTAGCTAATTAACTTCATCTACAACTCTCCCCCAAGGCATATTCTCTGACTCCCAGCTACCTTCTCATGCTCCTAAATTATGTCAGTCATTCTAGTGCTCTACTGACTAATTCCTTCTTCTAAAATGACTTCACCCTCTCCTCTCCCCAAAGATGTTCTCAAACAGAAGGGTTACAAGGAATTATCTTTTTCTTTGTCCTTTTCTGACATTAGCAAATTCTCAACAGTCACCACATATTATGTATGTAGTAAATATTCAGAAAAAAAATAAACTTCCTAAACTAGAACTACGAGGTAAAATTATCTCAATACATAAAGCCTAATCTAGTAACCCTCAATAACATATCCTCTTTTTCTTCCTAGGGATTTTATTCGCTGTACACAATTGGCCCTGTTAACTCTAAAACTTAACCTACATAAGCTGTGGCTTCAGTGTAAGGACTCAATAGTTAATGATCTGATTTTATTTTGGTTCTCCAAAATGTACAATCTAATTTATCAGTGCTCAACTGAAATGGATACTGTATATAGCTAATGTGGTAATGTGAAAGTTCTTAATCTTAGTACATTAACAAACTCACTCCCTGTTTCCTAGAAACTCAATCTGTTTTTAACATCTGACCGTGTTATTTTATGAGCAGCAAGTTAGTTCCAATAATATCAATTCAGTCACTTGACAAGTTAAATTATTTTTGTGAACGGACCTGAGAACTCCCAATTACCATCTACCAGGCTGCATTGGTAAGAAACTGATGAAATAATAACTTGGGAGGAGCCCCAAACATATTTTCGCTTCCCTCAGTGGTCATTCAGTTTCCAGAAAAAAGAAATCAATGGCCCATAGATATCATCCAGTTCTCCAGAATCTGTATTAACCTGATTCTGACATAAAACAGAATATTCGTTTAAGAAAAAAAATTAGTGTCTCATATATATACTAAAAAGAGCAAAGAATTTACTAGCAAAAGGCTTGTGGCAAATCCCACCACTTAATAACTCATAGTCACAGGCAAGTCTCATCACCTGTCATCCTCAGATTCCTCATCAGCAAAATGGGGAGAACCATAATACCAGCCTCATCTACTATATAACACCTCTGAGGTTCAAATGATATAATAATGTAAAAGTGTTTTGAAAACTGCAAAATGCTTCACAAATACAAATTAAGATATTATGTAACAATATTCTTAAGTCAAATGCTCACAGTTGTATTTGTTTATTATCAAATAAATACACCTAGTAGGAAAACAAAAGTGAGTAGGATTAGTAAGAGAAAAATTATCCTTAATGATATCAATTTCCTAAGTCTGGGTTTTTAGACATCTTGCTTTTTTAAAGTAGGATACACAAAACTCTACACAAAAAATTTCAGGCAGTTAAGTGTCTGAACACCTTTCCTGAAAGATCTCCCAGGAGAGAAATTCCACAGCTCTCTTGGTGTTTTTCACTCTGAACAACTCAAATAACGTATAAACAAGTAAGTTCTCATTTCTTTCATCAGATATAAAGAAAATAAAATATAACAGGTTGGTTTAAAATGGAATAACTGGATATAAAGTTCTATTCTGCAACAAGTTTTCCGCCAGGTGAAGACAAAATATCCAAGGCATAATGGACCTAAGCTTTTTCTCTTTCATTCAAGTTCCCTCCTTGCAGAGGTGGAAACATCCATTGCCTAGACAAAAAACAAATGAAGATAAGGCTTCCCAGATTTCACAATGAAATACTGACCTTAACACCTGGCAATCTAGAGTATAAAACATACGGTCTTATCTTCAATCCACACCACAAAACATCAGCACCTTAGGCACTTGTCAGTGCTAATGTTAAACTCCTAACAAAATCAAATATTAATACAATTGATACTAGAGAGAATTTAAGGCCCATTTAACACAATTTCTCAAGCTCCATCCTTGTGTTTTTTGGAAGAACAGAATGTAATGTACCTCACTGTATTACCTTCTTTGTTGCGATAACGCATTTACTACTTGACTATTTAAGGTTATGCCCTAGGCTCTCACTGAAGGACAGCATAAGACATAAGAACTCGAAAGAATGTTTTTATTCTGGTTTCCAACACTGTCCAACATGTTATTCAATGTATCTGTTAACACAATATCTTCCTACAGCACTTGCTGTCTGTGGCATTTCACATAAGTTATTGAAATTCTTACTGCTTGTCTATCACCTCCCCTGGTCAGTAAATTCAAGGGCGTAAACTACATCGGACGAAACACTATTTCTCAAGCAATGAGTCCAGTGCCTAGCACCTAAGGGAGCTCAATAAACAACTGTCAAATGAGTCAATCCTATACTATAATTTTATGTTTCCAGGACATACGTTCAGTCCTAAATAGAAAATTATCTCCTTAAAAGAAGAAACCACATCTTCCATTTATTTATCTTCTCCGCTCTTCCTGGAACTTGCCTTGATCATAGTGAAGAATTAATAATAAATATTTGATGACGACGATGAGAACAATCATGACAGTGGTAATGGTGGGAAGTCAAATTATCCTCATCAAAACAACATACAGCATACTGTTCATCATTAAAGTCAGATACGAAAATATTAAGTGATTATCTCTGTATGTTGAGACTATGAATGGTTACCTTCCTCTTTACTCTCTAGGTTTTCCAAGATTGGTTAGGAAATTAGAGTTGTGCTTCTATATACCAGCGGGCCTAAAAAGAATCAGTTTCTTATGTAAACGAAATCTAGACTGACTACAATAATTCACCTAAGAAAAATGAATCTCTTACCATACGATATTGACATTGCAGAAACCTCAAGCCTCAAGCCCCCTGCCTTTTGTCCCCTAGTCCACAACTTCAAATGATAACTTTCCTGTTTCCTCCTGCTGAGAACCAGAGAATTGGATGCTATCTTTCTGAACCTGCTGGGTGCTTGGATAAAGATAAGGAGAAAGCAGGGAGCCAAGAGTCACAATGATCTCCCACCCTGTAGAGGACACACCTGCCACTCTGGTGTGTCTGCCATGGCCCTGCCCTAATTCCAACTCCATTTTATTCATAGCTGGCAGAAGCAATTGCCCTTGATTAGCAAGCTTGGCTTTACACTCTATCCTATGGCAGACACACACACACACACACACACACACACACACACACACGTGAAATCTCCTATCTATACATGAAATTCTTTATCACAATCAGGGGTAATTTGATCTGATAAGCAGCAGTCCAAGCAGACAATGAAGATAAAACCTCAGGATGAAATTCCTCCAAGTGTTCCCATCAGGATAAGCTCTCCTCCTCCATTTGATCATTTGGTTTATCATCTGAATAGGTTTCACTTCCCCAGAGTAGCAGTGTTTGAATAGTATATATCCTTAGGGGCTAAAATAGTCCACGTCAGAATCCAGAGATAATGGTAGATGAAGAGGTGAATCTGACACTCTGGCACCCAGATTCAAGGAACCTCAAACAGTGAATAACTACTTAACACCACAGGATGCCAAAATAGACCAGCAAGAATGAGAACAGTGGATGCCTTTCCTCACTTTGCTGAGTACTGGAAACCACAGCAATTATTCACAGGATACTGAATAGAAATATTCTTCTGCTATTGAGGTATATAAACATGTTGGCTATCCATACAAGCAACTTTCAAAAGATGTTTTAGAAACATAACCATCTATTCAGATATTGGATTTTAACTCAAAAAAAGAGCATCTTATATAAAAATATCCCTTCTTTTCCTTGGTATCAAGAGGATTTTCTTCCTGAACCCTTCAGATCAAATAAGAGTACACTTAGAGAACAAAGCTATTACATTAGACAGTAAAAATAAGCAATAAGATCTAGAACTCTGCTTCTTTCCTTGTCATATAAGAACCAAATCCTTGTCTCAGCATGAGAGTCCACATTATCAAGTTCAGCCTTCTAGCCTCCACTCTACTAATCACCATTCTTACTCATTCAGCAAAAATATATGAAGCTATGGCAATAAACAAGGCTACGACGCTCCCAGTCCTTAAAAGCTCACCTTCAAGTGCCTTTTAGTCAAACCAGTCAATTCAGCGTGTCTTCCAAACACCCATTCAACAAATACTTACTTGATGGGTTAAATGCTGGGCACATTTCAGACACTAGTGATATAGCAGTAAACAAATGGACAAGATTTCTTGTGTTTACAAAGTGCACAACCTTGCGAATGAAGACATGTGTACCTGTCCCTTTATATTTTTATGCTATAGTCACGTCATTTCCCCTCTCTCCTCTATAACCTCTCAATACTTTCCCTTCCTGTTAGCACTAGTCCTACCAAATTCCACTTACACCATAGTTCAGATAACATGATTGATAGATGTTAACTAGACTGCTGGTGAATAAACTTTGAGACTCAAGCAAGATTTAAATTTGGAATATGTCAGGGGAAGGGGCGAGGGTCAGCTAAATTTAGGAAATCAAAGAGCATTGAGGGATTCTGGGCAGGTTTTTAAGGCCAAGACAAAGAGTCAACGTGGGAAATCAGTGACTAGGCCTGGGCTGAAGTTGAGGATTTCGTCACACAAGCAAGACAGAAACCCAGTTACCAGTGTGAGGCACAACGTTAATACAAAACCAGCAGCAGTGGTGTTTGACATCAAGTAAGAAGCTAATATGTATGTATGTAATCAGGGCTCTTAAAATTTTCCCAAGGATGGAGCTGTCCCCTCTGGACTGGGCTGAACCTTTAAGCAGAGGTCAAGTACTCCCAGAAATGGAATTTTTAAAAATTTATCTTTGCAAACCATATATCTAGTGATGGGCTAATAGCCAAAATATATGAGGAACTCATATATGAGCAAAAAATAAATAACCAGATTTTAAAATGAGCAAAGGACTTGAATAGACATTTTTCCAAAGAAGACACACAAATGGCCAACGAACACATGAAAAGATGCTCATTGTCACTAATCATCAGGGAAATACAGATCAAAACCACAGTAAGATATCACCTCACACCTGTTAGGATGGCTATCATCAAAAAGAGATAACAAGTGTCAGTAAAGGGGTAGAGAAAAGATAAGCCTTGCACACTGCCCACGGAAATGTAAATTAGTACAGCAATTATGTAAAACAGTATGGATGTTCCTCAGAAAATTAAAAATGGAACTACCGTACAATCCAGCCATCTCACTTCTGGGTATATAACCAATGGAAATAAAATCAGTATCTCAAAGAGATACCTGGACTCCCATTTTCATTGTAGCATTATCCACAATAGCCAAGATATGGAAAAAACAAGTGTCCATCAATGGATGAATGGATAAAGAAGATATGAGATACACACATACATGCGCGCGCACACACACACAAAAATATTATTCAACCAGTGGAAAGAAGAAAATCCTTCCATTTGCAACAACAAGGATGAACTTGGAGGACACTATGCTAAGTGAAATAAGCCAGACACAGAACGACAAATACTGTATGATCTCACTTACATATGGAATCTAAAATAGGCAGACGTATAGAACCAGCAACTAGAATGATGGCTGCCCGGGGCTGGGCAGAGGGACAATGGGGAGATGTTGGTCAAAGGGTACAGACTTTCAGTTATAAGATGAATAGGTTCTGGGGATCCAATGTACAGCACAGTGACTAGACTTTAAAATCCTGTATTGTGTACTTGAAATTTGCTAAGAGAGTAGATCTGAAGTATCCTCACCACACAGAAAAAAAAAAGATAACTATGTGAGGTGATGTATATGTTAATTAACTTGACTGTGGTAATCATTTCACAACACATATGTATATTGAACCACCACACTGTACATTTTAAATATATACAATTTTATTTTTAAATTATATCTCCATAAAGCTTGGGGGGAAAAAAGAAATTTAGTGGCCCAGAGTCAAAAACATCATTATATTGAATCTCAGATTCTAAGAAAAGCCTATAATTATAAATTCTAAATTATCTTCCCTTTCCTGATAAGTTAATTACGAAGTAAAGAAGATGGGTCTGAGAAATTATGCTCCAAGAGTGAAGATGTTAATAATGCTGATGTTGGTAGTGATGAAAGTAACAGAAAGTTAACTGTAATAATATCAATAATCATAATCATAACGTCTTGTATTTATTGATCCCTTAACATCTTAAAAAATACTTTCGATCTATCTCATTTCATTTCATAAAATCCTATGAGGAAGGCAAGGCAATCGTTACTTTCCTAATGACATCAACAATATTAGTTGCATAATTTCGGTTACATTATGGTGGAAGGGGCATTTGTCGGATAATCATAATTTATTTATAGCATTGATGTCTTACAGAAATGTGACTCAGGCTGTAACTGGAGCCTCAGGAAATCAGGATATTTCCTTGAGCTGCAAATCCAGTGGTGAACGAGAGACCCCAAGCCTGGGCGAGCAGGAAAAAGTGCTTTCCTCCCAGTCTACCAAAGTAATTTAGCTTTGTCTAGAAACATTCACGTGTCTCAGAAATATTATCAATAAAGTTCTTGGGCTTTTTTGTTACTTTCAAAAATATTTTTAAAAAGCAAAAATTAAATAAAATGCAACTGTAAGAATGGTACTAACAATGCATCATAATCATAGAAAGCAAAGGTAGCATTAAAACGGAGAATCTACACAGATGAAGCCCTGTGAAATGACCAGGTCTCTGTTTCTTCTCTGGAATTCCTTCTTGATTTCTTCATATACTTCCAACTCTATTTGAGGACTGAAAACAAATCATAGCAGCTATACACGCTACTACCATTATTGAGATAAGGCACACTTAATACTATAATATAATCCAGACACAAAAGCATAAGTACCATAAATGCAGTGGATATATTTCCACTTGAGCAAGACTTTGGATGCTCATCTCTGTCTTACAGGAGTCAGAAAATGGCTAAAAGATAAAAGGTACTAAAACCATTTAATTAATACAAACATCAGTAGAAGTATTTCTAGTGATCAAAAATAACGGTATATAGTACATGAACTACACTAGTTCAATCTAATTCAAATCCTCTCACTTCCTCTACAATGCTCACTCAAGAAGCTGTTTTAATACTTAAAACAGTCTGGTGCTAAATGGATTCCATTCTTGAATTTTAGCGAACAATTTAAAGCTTTCATACTACCAGTTAAAACCATACTGGTAGTATAGCAGTTACAGAGCTAAACAAAATGATGTAAATATTAAGTAACAGTGAGGACAGTTACTGTTTCCACAAAGTAACTCCTGCAAGGAAAGGGACAGCTGGGCATTTTATCCTAGACCTGAGGGGGGCTGGGGAAACGCCAGAGCCAATGGTTCACCCACCAGGTTGCCATCTGGCTTGGGACCAAGCAGAACAACAGAGCTTGGCAAGAGAGCCGCTGCGTTGTGCCTCCGACTGGGCGTTAGCTTTATCCCAGTGGACACGGTTTGGATACACGGTTTCACACCATTCTTCGACTCTATGAATTCTCTCCCTGTGCCAGGAGGACGAGGGGAAGACTCTGTCACAGTAGGTGTTGGCCTGACCTCAATTAAGGCACTTGCCCCATTTGGAAAAAGAGAGTTTCAATGACTCCTACTCTATAAACTCCTAAAGAGTCCAGAACCCAAACCGAAATTGCAGGCAGATGAAGGAAAGGATGGAGTCGGCAGGGGTCATGAGCTTGGCAGGAAAGGGAAAAGCAGGAATGGAAATCCTGAATCTCTTCACACCACAGCATTATGAATCAGAAATACAGGGGGAAAAACACTCAAGGAGGATGGGCCACATAATAACATAGTCCTGCTTTATTTAGTAGCCGATTTGGGGATACAGTAGTTGGCATGGCTTGGTAGTAAATGAGAAATAAGTGAGTAGCTATTCATCTTAATATCCTAGGCAAACAGAGTTAACAGTCATGTATGCTAGCAGCGATAAAGACATCCAAATAACTCTCAAACCCTTCTTCTATAACTGAACATTATGATGCCTTTCCCTGAACACTCAGCCCCACGTTTTCCAAGCAAACTGTCTACAAGATTTAGCTAAAAAATGTGAATGAAATATGTGAAAGAAAGCGCCCACCCCACGCCCGCCAAAAAAAAATCTCTGCAAGCAACAATATTAACTTTTCTTTTCCCCAAGTGTTAAGAGACAGGGACGGAGGCTGGCTGAGCAGCCTGTCATGTGATGCTGTGATGAGACGAGACCGGGCAATCTGCCTCTCAGCCACTTTCTACTCCGCCTCTCCCAGGTCTCCCGGGATGGAGTGCAGCTCCCGCCCGGAAGCCTAAGCCTTTGGAACGAGTTCCTCTCCTTTACTATCCCCTCGATCCAAATACCACACTGGCCTGATACGGGCATAGCCAGAAAGCTGTCCAGAGGTCAAGTCTGCTTGATCCTAGGGGGCAAAGATGTCAGGAGAACAGCTTCGAGAGATGCCGTCTATCAAAGGTACATGTGGATGGCATCACTCACAAGTAGGCACTTTCAGAGCCTTTCAGGGTCTGCCAGCCAACACCTTCTGTCTCAAGATTTTGGAAAACAAGCCCTTCCTCCTTGACACTTCAAAGTCTTCATCTTGAAACCACCTGCAGCAGTGGGGTCTCAGTCTATGGGTTTCCCGCTCAGCAGACCCTAAAACTAGTCTCTTTCCTAAGCACCCAACCCCACACCCTTTCGAAATTTAACATGCTTCCGGTCCCCTGCCCTCCTTTCCTGTCTGCCGGAGTCCAGGTCTAACCTAATACTCCTTCCCTCTCCCTCCGATGACTCTTCCCTCTGCAGTTTTGCTCCATTTCTTAAATAGCCTCATGTTCTTTCACACTTATCTCACACTTTCAGCGTTAAACCCTTCTTATTACCACGGGCCTCTCAGAATTTTATACTTTGCTGAACTCATTTATTTTCTGATTGCTCTTTCCCCAGCTAGATAGCATTACTCATGTATTTTCACATGATCCGGAAGCAGCCAGAGTTGTATTCTGATTGACTTTTCTAAATTGCTGATTGATCCGTTCACTCTCTCGCGGAATTTTTCCTGTAACCAAAGTTACATGGAAGAAAATGTTGCTAAATATTGAGAGCAAGTAGCAGGTGAAACTCTATAGCCCGCGGGGGAATTAAATATCATGAACTTGATGACATTAGCAATGCAGTCTAACCAACACTGTTTCACCAGAGAGACAACAATGAAATATTCTAAGTAGACCCATAAATATACACTAAGATGATTAAAGCAATAAATAGCAGAAATAAATCCTTATTGCGGGGCTTACAGAAAGTGTTTTTACCCCAAGGAAATCCCAACATCACAGATTTGCAATGAGATTTTGCTGAGAAAGTTTTAAAATTTTTACTTTGTTTTCATAACATACAGAGGGATGAAGTCATTCTTCGGGGGAAGTATAATACCATTTCAATAACCACATCTATAACTGATTATACAATATATGGTTTGGCTCATTTAGTACTTTTTTCACATTACTTATCTACTAGAAACTCAGTTATGATTCCAGGATTTTAAAGTGTGGGACTTATTTCTTCTAACTTGTCTTAAATTATATGTCCACCAAGAACTTTAAATAAAATTTGGGACAGAAAAATCCAGGTAAATTTGCAATTATCAAACCAAACCAAATGCCCAAAAATTGCTTCAAATATTAAGTCTCAGAACAAAATAAATAAACAAACAACAACAAAAAACTACGGATTCTTATTGGGAGAACAAACTTTTAAATCCCTATATAGCTGATTTACATGTACTATATTCATAATCAAGTAACAGGAATTGTAAACATGGTTCATATGTACAGAACTCAATTAACAACCATTTGGGGCACTAGGTTAGATGCTAGATGCTACCACAGTTCTTTAATCCATTATACCCCATATTTTTAAAATATCATATGACAGTATGATATCATTATAATCTTCAACTCATAAACATTCATTTAGCTCAGTATTAGTTATTTACTAAGTTCTTTAATAAGAAGTTTGGGCCAAGATAGAGTTATATTTTAAAATACAAATATTTATGTATTCAGAAAAAGACATTCAAATCCCTAAAATACAGGACTCATAGAACTTTTAATATAAAAGTACACCTTAAAAAAACCTGGTTTTAACTTTAATTGATAAAAGTATAATTCAGAAAGCACCACTGACCAGTCTTAGACCAGAGTATACAGTTACCATAATGACATCATTATAATCTTTTGAAAAATAAAAGCTTTCAGTCAAATCATCTTGGAATACAAATTCAGTAACACCCAAGCAACCCCTCTGCATTCCAGTCATGTTCGTTTTCACCGGTAAGTGCCAAGGCAGTAAAAATCACATCTCAAATATTTCTGTGTCCCTAGATTCAAGGCAGTATCTCTAATGGAAACCTAATAACATTTATTAAGTGAGGCTCCAAAATGAGAAAACTAAGTAAAATGGTTTCTAAGATTGCTTCAAATTTCTCAGTTTACTCAAAATAATGATGTACAAGGTGTTGAGAAGGAACTTGTTGGAAGCTTATATTCTTTGCAAAATTAAACTTTCTCTCAGTTACTTACTAATTACAAAAGGGAAAAGGTACTTATGATCCGGCGATATGACGGTCACCACCTTAGCCAAGTGATCAAACATCACCAGTAACGTCCCACTGAGGCCACATACCTCCTAATGTGATGCAATAATTAGGAAACGCACACCATCACTTGCCAAAACTGTTTAACCTGCATACTAGTTACCTATTGCTGAGTACAAATCCCCCAAAACTTAGCAGCTTGAAAGAATAATAATAATTTATTAGCTCTCTCAGTTTCTGTGCATCAGGAATTTAGACGGACCACAGCTCCCTACTCCACTATGCCTAGGGGCCCAGCTAGAAGACAGGAATAATCCGAAGGCCCATTCACTCGCATGTCTGGCCATCAGCTGAGGCCTTAGCTGATGCTGTGTCACATCTCCACAGGGCCGGAGCTTCCTCAGAATTTGGTAGGTGAGGTCCAAAGGGAAGCATCCCAAGAGTGACTGAGTGAACCTTAAGTCATACGGCATGACCTCCACCTCACTTCGGTGGATGGCTGTTACCAGTCCTTGCCCACATCCAAGGGGAGGGGACTAAGACTCCACCTCTCAATTGGAGGAATGTCAGTCACATAAATATATTCGTGCAGCTATTTTTGGAAGAAACAATCTGCCACAACCTGAATCTGATCACTAGGAAATAACCAAGATGAATTCCCAATGTGGAACATTCAACAAGACAATGTGCCTGAATGCTCCAAAAAATAAATTTCATGAAAGATAAAATGAGATGGGGGGAGACCTTCAAGATGGAGGAGGAGTAAGATGTGGAGATCACCTTCCTCCCCACAGATACATCAAAAATACATCTACATGTGGAACAACTCCTACAGGACACCTACTGAACGCTAGCAGAAGACCTCAGATTTCCCAAAAGGCAAGAAACTGGGTAGGGCAAAAGAAAAAAGAAAAAACAGAGACAAAAGAATAGGGACGGGACCTGCACCAGTGGGAGGGAGCTGTGAAGTAGGAAAAGATTCCACACACTAGGAAGCCCCTTCGCGGGCAGAGACTGCGGGTGGCAGAGGGGGGAAGCTTCGGAGCCGCGGAAGAGAGCGCAGCCACAGGGGTGCAGAGGGCAAGGCGGAGAGATTCCCGCACAGAGGCTCGGCGCCGAGCAGCACTGACCAGCCCGAGAGGCTTGTCTGCTCACCCGCCGGGGCGGGCGGGGCTGGGAGCTGAGGCTCGGGCTGCAGTCGGATCGCAGGGAGAGGACTGGGGTTGGCTGAGTGAACACAGCCTGAAGGGGTTAGCGCTCCACAGATAGCTGGAAGGGAGTCGAGGAAAAAGTCCAGAACTGCCTAATAGGCAAGAGACCATTATTTCTGAGTGCATGAGGGGAGGAAATTCAGAGCACTGCCTAAGCGAGCTCCAGAGACGGAGGTGAGCTGCGGCTATCAGCGCGGACAAGAGAGACAGGCATGAAATGCTAACGCTGCTGCTGCAGACACCAAGAAGCCTGTGTGTGAGCACAGGTCACTATCAACACCCCCAGTCCCGGGAGCCTGTGCAGCCCGCCACTGCCAGGGCCCCATGGTCCAGGGACAGCTTCCCCAGGAGAACACACGGTGCGCCTCAGGCTGGTGCAACGTCACGCCGGCCTCTGACGCGACAGGTTTGCCCTGCATTCCGTACCCCTCCCTCCCCCCAGCCTGAGTGAGCCAGAGACCCCCATTCAGCCGCTATTTTAACCCCGTCCTGTCTGGGCAAAAAACAGACACCAGAGAGCAACCTACATGCAGAGGCGGGGCCAAATCCAAAGTTGAAGCCCAGGAGCTGTGCGAACAAAGAAGAGAAAGGGAAATCTCTCCCAGCAGCCTCAGGAGCAGCGGATTAAATCTCCACAGTCAACGTGACGTACCATGCATCTGTGGAATACCTGAATAGACAACGAATCATCCCAAATTGAGGAGGTGGACTTTGGGAGCAACTGTAGACTTGGGATCTGCTGTCTATGACTGATTTTTTACTGAATCTTATGTTTATCTTAGTATAGTTTTTAGCATTTGTTATCATTGGTGTATTTGTTTTTTGGTTTGGTTGCTCTCTTCTTTCTTTCTATTACTTTTTAAATTTTTTTTAATTTTTAATAATTATTTCTTATTTTTCATTTTAATAACTTTATTTTAATTATTTATTTTTTATTTCTTTCTTTCTTTTTTTCTCCCTTTTATTCTGGGCCATGTGGATGACAGGGTCTTGGTGCTCCGGCCAGGTGTCAGGCCTGTGCCTCTGAGGTGGGAGAGACGAGTTCAGAACATTGGTCCACCAGAGACCTCCCGGCTTCATGTAATATCAAACAGCAAATGTTCTCCCAGAGATCTCCATCTCAACACTAAGACCCAGCTCCACTCAACAACCAGCAAGATACAGTGCTGGACACCATATGCCAAACAACTAGCAGACAGGAACACAACCCCACCATTAGCAGAGAGACTGCCTAAAATCATAATAAAGTCACAGACACCCCAAAACACACCACCAGACGTGGTCTTGCCCACCAAAAAGACAAAATTCAGCCTCATCCACCAGAACACAGGCACCAGTCCCCTCCACCAGGAAGTCTACACAACCCACTGAACCAACCTTACCCACTTGGGGCAGAAACCAAAAACAATGGGAACTACGAACCTGCAGCCTGTGAAAAGGAGACAACAAACACAGTAAGCTAAGCAAAATGAGAAGACAGAGAAATACACAGCAGATGAAGGAGCAAAGTAAAAACCCACCACACCAAACAAATGAAGAGGAAACAGGCAGTCTACCTGAAAAACAAGTCAGAGTAATGATAGTCAAGATGATCCAAAATCTTGGAAATAGAATGGAGAAAATACAAGAAACGTTTAACAAGGACCTAGAAGAACTAAAGAGCAAACAAACAATGATGAACGACACAATTAATGAAATTAAAAATTCTCTAGAAGGAATCAATAGCAGAATAACTAAGCCAGAACAGATAAGCGACCTGGAAGATAAAACAATGGAAATAACTACCATAGAGCAGAATAAAGAAAAAAGAACGAAAAGAATTGAGGACAGTCTCAGAGACCTCTGGGACAACATTAAATGCACCAACATTCCAATTATACGGGTCCCAGAAGAAGAACAGAAAAAGAAAGGGACTGAGAAAAAATTTGAAGAGATTATAGTTGAAAATTTCCCTAATATGGGAAAGGAAATAATCAATCAAGTCCAGGAAGCACAGAGAGTCCCATACAGGATAAATCCAAGTAGAAACATGTCAAGACACATATTAATCAAACAATAAAAAATTAAATACAAAGAAAAAATTTTAAAAGCAGCAAGGGAAAAGCAACAAAAAACATACAAGGGAATCCCCATAAGGTTAACAGCTGATCTTTCCACAGAAACTCTGCAAGCCAGAAGGGAGTGGCAGGACATATTTAAAGTGATGAAAGGGAAAAACTTACAACAAAGATGACTCTACCCAGCAACGATCTCATTCAGATTTGACAGAGAAATTAAAAGCTTTACAGAGAAGCCAAAGCTAAGAGAATTCAGCACCACCAAACCAGCTTTACAACAAATGCTAAAGGAACTTCTCTAGGCAGGAAACACAAGAGGAGGAAAAGACCTACAATAACAAACCCAAAACAACTAAGAAAATGGGAATAGGAACATACATATCAAAAATTACCTTAAATGTAAATGGATTAAATGCTCCCACCAAAAGACACAGACTGGCTGAATGGATACAAAAACAAGACCCGTATATATGCTGTCAACAACAGACCTACTTCAGACCTAGGGACACATACAGACTGAAGGTGACAGGATGGAATAAGATATTCCATGAAAATGGAAATCAAAAGAAAGCTGAAGTAGCGATTCTAATATCAGACAAAATAGACTTTAAAATAAAGAGTATTACAAGTGACAAAGAAGGACACTATATAATGATCAAGGGATCAATCCAAGAAGAAGATATAACAGCTGTAAATATTTATGCACCCAACATAGGAGCACCTCAGTACATAACACAAATGCTAACAGCCATAAAAGGGGAAATCGACAGTAACACAATCATAGTAGGGAACTTTACCACCCCACTTTCACCAATGGACAGATCAACCAAAATGAAAATAAATAAGGAAACACAAGATTTAAATGACACAGTAAACAAGATGGACTTAATTGATATTTATAGGACATTCCATCCAAAAACAACAGAATACACTTTCTTCTCAAGTGCTCATGGAACATTCTCCAGGAGAGATCATATCTTGGGTCACAAATCAAGCCTTGGTAAATTTAAGAAAATTGAAATCATATCAAGTATCTTTTCCGACCACAACGCTGT
Source organism: Balaenoptera acutorostrata (assembly GCF_949987535.1). NCBI lineage: Eukaryota > Metazoa > Chordata > Mammalia > Artiodactyla > Balaenopteridae > Balaenoptera > Balaenoptera acutorostrata. The sequence goes on along the minus strand of NC_080074.1, from coordinate 94,262,265 downwards.
GAGACTAGATATCGATTACAGGAAAAAGTCTGTAAAAAGTACAAACACATGGAGGTGAAACAACACACTACTTAATAACCACGAGATCACTGAAGAAATCAAAGAGGAAATCAAAAAATACCTAGAAACAAATGACAATGAAAACACGACGGCCCAAAACCTATGGGATGCAGCAAAAGCACTTCTAAGATGGAGGTTTATAGCAAAGCAATCCTACCGCAAGAAACAAGAAAAACCTCAAATAAACAACCTAACCTTACACCTAAAGCAATTAGAGAAAGAAGAACAAAAAAATCCCAAAGTTAACAAAAGGGAAGAAATCATACAGATCGGATCAGAAATAAATGAAAAAGAAATGAAGGAAATGATAGCAAAGATCAATAAAACTAAAAGCTGGTTCTTTGAGAAGATAAACAAATTTGATAAACCACTAGCCAGACTCATTAATAAAAAAGGGAGAAGACTGAAATCAACAGAATTAGAAATGAAAAAGGAGAAGTAACAACTGACCCTGCAGAAATAAAAAGGATCATGAGAGATTACTACAAGCAACTATATGCCAATAAAATGGACAACCTGGAAGAAATGGACAAATTCTTAGAAAAGCACAACCTCCTGAGACTGAAGCAGGAAGAAATAGAAAATATAAACAGACCAATCACAGGCACTGAAATTGAAACTGTGATTAAAAATTTTCCAACAAACTAAAGCCCAGGACCAGATGGATTCACAGGAGAATTCTATCAAACATTTAGAGAAGAACTAACACCTATCCTTCTCAAAATCTTCCAAAAGATAGCAGAAGGAGGAACACTCCCAAACTCATTCTACGAGGCCACCATCACCCTGATACCAAAACCAGACAAAGATGTCACAAAGAAAGAAAACTACAGGCCAATATCACTGATGAACATAGATGAAAAATCCTCAACAAAATACTAGCAAACAGAATCCAACAGCACATTAAAAGTATCATACACTATGATCAAGTGGGGTTTATCCCAGGAATGCAAGGATTCTTCAACATATGCAAATCAATCAACATGATACACCATATTAACAAATTGAAGGAGAAAAACCATATGATCATCTCATTAGATGCAGAAAAAGCTTTCGACAAAATTCAGCACCCATTTATGATAAACTCTCCAGAAAGTAGGCATAGAGGGAAGGAACTTTCATCAACATAATAAAGGCCATATACAACAAACCCACAGCCAACATCGTTCTCAACTGTGAAAACCTGAAACCATTTCCACTAAGATCAAGAACAAGACAAGGTTGCCCACTCTCACCACTATTATTCAACATAGATTTGGAAGTTTTAGCCACAGCAATCAGAGAAGAAAAAGAAATAAAAGGAATCCAAATTGGAAAAGAAGAAGTAAAGCTGTCACTGTTTGCAGATGATATGATACTATACATAGAGAATCCTAAAGATGCTACCAGAAAACTACTAGAGCTAATCAATGAATTTGTTAGAGTAGCAGGATACAAAATTAATGCACAGAAATCTCTTGCATTCCTATACTAATGATGAAAAATATGAACGAGAAATTAAGGAAACACTCCCATTTATCACTGCAACAAAAAGAATAAAATACCTAGGAATGAACCCACCTAAGGAGACAAAAGACCTGTATGCAGAAAACTATAAGACACTGATGAAAGAAAGATGACACAAACAGATGGAGAGATATACCATGTCCTTGGATTGGAAGAATCAACATTGTGAAAATGACTATACTACCCAAAGCAATCTACAGATTCAATGCAATCCCTATCAAATTACCAATGGCATTTTTCATAGAACTAGAACAAAAAATTTCACAATTTGTATGGAAACACAAAAGACCCCGAAAAGCCAAAGCAATCTTGAGAAAGCAAAATGGAGCTGGAGGCATCAGGCTCCCTGACTTCACACTATACTACAAAGCTACAGTAATCAAGACAGTATGGTACTGGCACAGAAAAAGGAATATAGATCAATGGAACAGGACAGAAAGCCCAGAGATAAACCCACACACATATGGTCACCTTATCTTTGATAAAGGAGGCAAGAATAGAGAATGGAGAAAAGACAGCCTCTTTAATAAGTGGGACTGGGAAAACTGGACAGCTGCATGTAAAATAAAGAAATTACAACACTTCCTAACACCATACACAAAAATAAACTCAAAATGGATTAAAGACCTAAATGTAACATCAGACACTACAAAACTCTTAGAGGAAAACCTAGGCAGAACACTCTATGACATAAATCACAGCAAGATCCTTTTTGACCCACCTCCTAGACAAATGGAAATAAAAACAAAAATAAACAAATGGAACCTAATGAAACTTAAAAGCTTTTGCACAGCAAAGGAAACCATAAACAAGACTAAAAGACAACCCTCAGAACGGGAGAAAATATTTGCAAATGAAGCAATGGACAAAGGATTAATTTCCAAGATTTACAAGCAGCTCATGCAGCTCAATATGAAAAAAACAAACAACCCAATCCAAAAATGGGCAGAAGACCTAAATAGACATTTCTCCAAAGAAGATATACAGATTGCCAACAAACACATGAAAGGATGCTCAACATCACTAATCATTATAGAAATTCAAATCAAAACTACAATGATGTATCAACTTACACTGGTCAGAATGGCCATCATCAAAAAATCTACAAACAATAAATGCTGGAGAGGTGTGGCGAAAAGGGAACCCTCTTGCACTGTTGGTGGGAATGTAAATTGATACAGCCACTATGGAGAACAGTTTGGAGGTTCCTTAAAAATCTAAAAATAGGGCTTCCCTGGTGGCGCAGTGGTTGAGAATCTACCTGCTGATGCAGGGGACACGGGTTCGAGCCCTGGTCTGGGAAGATCCCACATGCCACGGAGCAGCTGGGCCCGTGAGCCACAATTGCTGAGCCTGCGCGTCTGGAGCCTGTGCCCCACGACGGGAGGGGTCGCGATAGAGAAAGGCCCGTGCACCACGATGAAGAGCGGTCCCCGCACCGCGATGAAGAGTGGCCCCCGCTTGCCGCAACTGGAGAAAGCCCTCGCACGAACCGAAGACCCAACACAGCCAAAAATAAAGAAAGAAAGAAAGAAAGAAAGAAAATCCTTTAATAAAAAAAAAAAAAAAAAAAAAATCTAAAAATAGAACTACCATATGACCCAGCAATCCCACTACTGGGCATATACCCTGAGAAAACCATAATTCAAAAAGAGTCATGTACCACAATGTTCACTGCAGCTCTCTTTACAATAGCCAGGTCATGGAAGCAACCTAAATATCCATCGACAGATGAATGGATAAAGAAGATGTGGCACATATATACAATGGAATATTACTCAGCCATAAAAAGAAACGAAATTGAGTTATTTGTAGTGAGGTGGATGGACCTAGAGTCTGTCATATAGAGTGAAGTAAGTCAGAAAGAGAAAAACAAATACCATATGCTAACACATATATATGGAATCAAACAAAAAAATAAGTGGTTCTGAAGAACCTAGGGGCAGGACAGGAATAAAGACGCAGACATAGAGAATGGACTTGAGGACACGGGGAGGGGAAAGGTAAGCTGGGAGGAAGTGAGGGAGTGGCATTGACATATATACACTACCAAATGTAAAATAGATAGCTAGTGGGAAGCAGCCGCATAGCCCAAGGAGATCAGCTCGTTGTTGTGTGACCATCTAGACAGGTGGGATAGGGAGGGTGGAAGGGAGACGCAAGAGGGAGGGGATATGGGGATATATGTACACATATAGCTGATTCACTTTGTTATACAGCAGAAACTAATAGAACAATGTAAAGCAGTTATACTCCAATAAAGATGTTAAAAAAAAAAAGAGAGAGAGAGATGGGGCATGTCCTAGATCTGTCCCATAGACTTTCTGTGATGATGAAAATATTGTCTAGGTGTGCTGTACAACGGAGTAGCTATTAGCCACACATGGCTACTGAGCACTTGAAATGTAGCCAGTGTGACTGAGGAACTAAATTTTAAATTTTAGTCAATTTTCATCTATTTAAATTTAAATAGGGAATTCCCTGGCAGTCCAGTGTTTGGGACTCCGCACTTTCACTGCCGAGGGTCCAGGTTCGGTTCCTGGTCAAGGAACTAAGATTCTGCAAGATGTGCTGTGTGGCCAAAAAAGAAAAAAGAAAAAAAAGATCTCACCACAAAATAAAAATTATAACTATGTGAAGTGATGGATGTTAACTAACCTTGTTGCAATAATCATTAAAATAAAGAAAGAAAGAAATTTAAATAGTCAGATGTAGCTAGTTGGTACCAGGTACAGATCAGAGGAGGCCTGTCCTGAAGAGACAGGATACCAAATGCAATAAATCTGCCTTGATAGTTCCTAGCTCAAACAAACAGAAAACAAACAAAAAGGCTATGCAAGGCAGCTGGAAAAATTTTAAAATGGACTACACAGTTGATGATAACATTGAATCAGTGTTAAAAATTTTAGTATAAAAATGATATTGTGGTTATGTAGGAGAATGTCCTTGATCTTAGGAGATACATAATCAGTGATGAAATATCTTGATGACTACAATTTACCATAAAAGAGGGGGGAAAAGCATTAATGTGTGTGTATATATATATATATATATATATATATATAAAACATGTATATATATCTACACAGAGAGAGAATATATGTACATATACATTCACACACAAAAAAACATATATATGGTGGGAGGAAGAGGGAAAAAAAGTAAATTCAAATGTGGTAAAGTGCTCAAAATTGGTAAATTTGGATGAAGCATATATGCGTGTTCATTGTACTCTTCAACTTTGCTATAGGTTTAAAAATTTTCTAATAAAAAGATGTAAGGGAATTAAATTCTCCTTCTCTAATACCTATTATACTTCTTATATAAACTATATTATTAAAATTAGCTTATGGTTTCATATTTTATGACTTGATATTTTATATCCCCTACATTTTCACAGTAAACAAGAGTGCTATAATGTACCAAAACTGTCCTTAGTTGATTAACTAATTAAGTTTAAAAAGGAACATCTGTTAATTCAATTGGGAAGCAGAATTATTTCTCACCAAATAAAGTTATATCATGCTTTTAATGTAGCAATTAGCTATATTTTCACAATCTCAATCTGAGTCAACACAGAACTGATTTTTGGCAATAAAGAAACATAATGAAGTTCTATTGTATTTAATATTTACCAATTAAAAAATATACCAGCATCAACAAGTTAAACCTTTATACACTAAAAAAAATTCTCAGCCTTTTTTAAATTTCAGGAGGGAAAACAGAATTCCAATTGTGTTTTCACTATGAAAATTATGGTTAGTTGTTTCTGATATAGGCTTATGGTATATTTTAAAATAGAAAGATAGGATTTTTTTTTTTTAAGAATCAGGTCATAATCATACCTGGACAGAAGGGAAAATGTGTGTGTATGCTAATAACATCCGATAGTGATATCCGACCAGGTTCAGACAGTAAACTTTCCAAGTCGGTAATAAAAAAAGGCAAGGCAGTGAAAGATGGGATACAATATTTAACAACCTAAAGGATGCACATCTGGATCAGTTCCAGACTGAGTGGAGAGACCGCGCAGATGAGAGAGACTGGAGGATGCAGAAACAGCCTGACCACCGCCTTAGTCTCCCAGCAATGGATCTCTGGGGAAGGAGCAGAGTTGACACACAAGGCAACCTACCATCCTGCACCACAGTGATTGTGCTGACTTCACAACAAGGGGCCTCTGTTTCTTAATGGAAAATACTCAGAAATTGTAAACTTTAAACAGTATTTGTAAGGGGAATTATGCAGCTCTCAACTAGATGATAAAACTAGAAGAAAGATAAACTCACCAGGATATATAGGCACATACTACATAGCATCCTCTTTTCTCCACCCCATTTCAGCATGGAATCAAATTTTAGTGCAGTTCTTCCGTACCATAATGCCAACTGTCCAGTTCAGACTTCAAAGTCACAAATTCCAGACTCATTTCACACACAGTGCCTACCTATCCCAGGCCTCCTCCACTTATTTGTGTCCCCACAACCAATTTTTTACTAGTGTATACTAAAATTATTTATCTCCCAAGTAGATTTCTTGCTACTGTGAAAACAAACCATGACTTATTCATTTTTTTTATTCACAACACTCAGCAGAGTATTTGTACAAAGCTAGAGTATAACAAATATTTTATCAGAAAAGTCAGAAGTAGCTGGATGAAAGGTTAAGAGATTTTCTGTTCAACTCAACAAGGTTCAAGGCAAAACCAAATTTTAAAATATCCCAGGATCAGTAGGAGAGAGGCCAAATATCAGACAACAGCTATTAGGACCAAGGATTGATTTTACATAAACTGTAAAACCAACTGTAAAACCTTTGAAGACCTTTTCTCTGTGTAAGTCTATGATTGCAAGTCATAAGGATTATATTTTCTGGGCTTGGTAAATCTTCAACTGCATAAAGTAATACCCGAACTTCAGAAGCAAGAAATTATACTTTATCAATTTACCACTTTTCAATGAATACCCAAGTATGATGTCAGTAATTCTAAGGTGCTAGATCCTAGAGAAAACAGTTCAGTGTGGATAATTTGACTAAATCTTGACCTCTTCTTCCTCTAAGCTCTCATCTTGAGGTATAAGGTTTCATACTTTCTAGGGAATGAAGTTCTATTATAAATAACTCAGTGAAAAATAAGTACTATCTACAACCATTATAACTAAGCATCATCAATGCCAAGTACAATATTATTCTCTTAAAAAATTCTCCAAAAAGAGAAGACCATTAATCATTTTCCATTAAATTATTTCATATTAAAAGTCAGAAACATCCTTTTCTGTAAACTGAGGTTAAGCCATATTTAGTGATACCGATCAGGTTATAATTAAGCTTAGGAGCTCTTTAAGTTATGAGGTCACAGCCAATTTAGAATTCCTAGAGAAATAAAAAAAAAAAGCAGATATAATTTTTAAGATTTTATAGCTTTTTCAATTCACAAATCAAAACTCTGTCAGCCAGACTTTCCTTAACAATAGGAACAGGAAAGAATACCTAGATGAACTAAAATAAGCTTTTCCCCTGAAGATTAATGCTTAGTAACGTATTGCTTCACTTTAAAAGTTATCAGAATACAATAAACTATAGAATACAAGTAAAAGTCTCATGCACAAATACTTCCTGGGGACATGGGTATGACTCCAGACTTGTCTTAAGCCCATATCAACTGCTGATTTCTACATCCATCTCAAACAGATGTTAGAGCAGTCAAGTGTTAACAAGAGTTTGAAAAAACCTCTTCCTGGGGAAAAAGAGAAAGAAAAGGAAGGAAAAGGAAAAAAACAGAGCCCCCCCTACAAAAAGAGAGAGAGAATAAAGGATTAGAAAATTACACCCTTCAAACAGCTTTCACTAAGAAAAAAATGGTTGTTTTAGTTTTTTAATTATTAGGAAAAATGTATGAGACATGAAAATTATTGGGGGTGGGGAAGGAAGAAATAAATAACAGGAGGCCTACAAAAATTGAAGAAACAAATTTCTTCAGAAGAGCAAGAAGTGAGGTAATTAGTATTACAAACAAGTGATTTTCAAAGTGTCTACAGGGAGTTCAAGGAATTACAAGCCTTCTATAAGGAAAGAGTATTTTGGTTTTAGATATATATACCTACATGCAAAGAAAAGGCATAACAGAGAAATGAATACTCTTCAGTTATTTGTTTCAGTGTTAAAAAAAAAGTTAAAGAAGAAAAGAATGTGATGATGCTCTTGGATTGGAAGAATTAATATTGTTAAAATGGCCACACCACCCAAAGCAATCTACAGATTTAATGCAATCCCTATTAAAATGCTCAGGACATTTTTCAAAGAACTAGAACAAATAATCCTAAAATTCATATGGAATGACAAAAGACCCCAAATTTCCAAAACAATCTTGAGAAGAAAGAACAAAGCTGGAGGTATCACCCTCCCTGACTTCAGACTATACTGCAAAGCTACAGTAATCAAAACAGCATGGTACTGGCACAAAAACAGACACATAGAGCAATGGAACAGAATAAAGAGCCCAGAAATGAACCCATTCACTTAGGGTCAATTAATCTACAACAAAGGAGGCAAGAATACACAATGGAGAAAAGACAGTCTCTTCAATAAGTGGTGCTGGGAAAACTGGACAGCTACATATAAATCAATGAGATTAGAACATTTCCTCACACCATATACAAAAATAAACTCAAAATGGATTAAAGATCTACATGTAAGGCCTAAAGCCATAAAACTCCTAGATGAGAACATAGGCAGAACACTCTTTGACATAAATCATAGCAATATTTTTTGGATCTGTCTCCTAAGGCAAAAGAAATAAAAGCAAAAAACAAACAAACAAACAAAAAACAAATGGGACCAATTAAATTTCACAGCTTTTGCACAGCAAAGGAAACCATCAACAAAACAAAAAGTCAACCAATGGAATTGGAGAAAATATTTACAAATGATATGACCGACAAGGGGTTAATGCCCAAATATATAAACAGTCCATACAACACAATATGATAATAAATAACACAATCAAAAAATAGGCAGATGACCTGAATAGACATTTTTCCAAAGAAGACATACAGATGGCTAACAAGCACATGAAAAAATGCTCAACATCGCTAATTATTAGAGAAATGCAAATCAAAACCACAACGAGATATCACCTCACACCTGTCAGAATGACTATCATCAAAAAGTCTACAAGTGGGCTTCCCTGGTGGCGCAGTGGTTGAGAATCTGCCTGCAAATGCAGGGGACACGGGTTCGAGCCCTGGTCTGGGAAGATCCCACATACCGCGGAGCAACTAGGCCCGTGAGCCACAATTACTGAGCCTGCGCATCTGGAGCCTGTGCTCCGCAACAAGGGAGGCCGCGACAGTGAGAGGCCCGTGCACCGCGATGAGGAGTGGCCCCCGCTTGCCACAACTAGAGAAAGCCCAAGCACAGAAACGAAGACCCAACACAGCCAAAAATAAATAAACAAAAATAAATAAATTTATTTTAAAAAAATGGTTAAAGGGGATCCCACAATGATTTAAAAAAAAAAAAAAGTCTACAAGTAACAAATGTTGGCAAGGATGTGGAGAAAAGGGAACCCTTGTAGTCTGTTGGTGGGAATGTAAATTGGTAGGTCACTATGGAAAACAGCATGGAAGTTCCTCATAAAACTAAAAATAGAACTAACATATATGATCCAGCAATTCCACTTCTGGGTTTATATCAGAAGAAAATGAAAACACTAATTTGAAAAGATCCATGCACCCTAATGTTAATAGCAGCACTATTAACAATAGCCAAGAAATAGAAACAACCCAAGTGTCCATCAACAGACAAATGGATAAAGAAGATGTGGTGTGTATAGACACACACACACACAGGAATATTACTCAGTCATAAAAAAGAATGAAATTCTGACATTTGCAGCATCGTGGATGGACCTAGAGATTATCATACTAAGTGAAGTCAGACAGAGAAAGACAAGTATCATATGATATCACCTACATGTGGAATCTAAAAAAAATGATACAAATGAACTTATTTACAAAACAGAAACAGACTCACAGATATAGAAAACAAACTAGTGGTCATCAGTGAGGAGAGGGAAGTGAGAAGGGGCAGGTTAGGGGTAGGGGACTAAGAGATACAAACGACTTTGTATAAAGTAGATAAGCAACAAGGATATATTACACATGACAGGGAATAATAGCCATTATCTTGGAATAACATTTAATGAAGTATAAACTGTAAAAATATCGAATATGTTGTACACCTGACACTAATATAATATTGTAAATCAACTATACTTCAATTTAAAAAAATAAAAAGAACGTGACAATGACCATGAGACCCTTGTCCTAGTTAAAAGCTACATGCAATTGATTTTAATCCAGGCTTAAACTTATGAAATAAGACTCCCTGGGGTCATGCAGACATATATCTAGCTTGATTCTCTGAAACAGGCAAAACTATTCAATCATTACTACCAAATGGAATTAGTTAAATTCTTTAACTATTCATAACATTTCCTCTAACCCTAAATACCAGTTCACATTTTAAGACTTTCAGATTTATACTTTTCACAAATGCTACAAACCAGTCAAATAGTAATCTCTGTTTTTTAAATACATATACTGATTACAAATCAACAGTGGCAATGGTGATGATGATGGAGAAAAATAATGACAGCAGCCAACATTTTGGGTGAAGAACAAGAGACTGCATGATTGCCTCTTATATCCCATTCAAAAACTAACAGTGTGTTTATATGGTCAAGGAAAACCCAAAGAATATGGTTTACCGTATACACAGCCTAATGAGAAGTTTACAAAGTAGAAGGAGAATGAGATATGAATAGAATCAAGAGCGGTCAGGTCTACTTTCTTCACAAAGTAATTTTATAGAAACAGACCGGTTCTATTGAGGTCTGGTGAATACTGCTCACCAATGATTTTATGCAAAGAAACAAAAACAAAATTTGTTTCTGCTATAAAATTTATTTTGAAGCTTTATTTTCTAAAGCCACAGACTGTACACAGGACAAAGCCATTAAACGGCAGAGAAGAGTGGTTCCTCCTTTAGGGACATCCTGATGAATGGAAGACACTTAAGTTCACAATATCAGGTCAGTCCTAGGCCATAAGAAAGTACTTTATACCAACATTGTTAGCGTCTCTATTCTTCATAACAGTGAACGAAGTGCCCTATTTTTCAAATACATTTCTTAAAAGTTTTATACTCACCCACCTCCCCCAAAACTAAATACTTGTTTCGAACTGTGATGTCTTGTTCTCTGCTAAACATAGTTGTTATAGTAAGGAAATTGAAGTGGTTGGTGGCTATAGCTCTCCTTCCAGGAATACCTGCCAAAATACCCGTTTGTCAGTTTCAAGCTGTCTGGAAATCTATTTTCCCAAGTGGCTTTCACAAAGTAAAAGCATTTCAAGTGCAAAAAATGCGTGATAGAATTATCTTTCCCCAGAGAACAAAAGCTGGATATTTGTTGCTTGTTATTTTACAAATAAAGCTCTCCACTCAATTTAGGATGATATAAATAAATTATAAGTATTACCTTAAAAATTAGAATCATACTACTCTTCCATTGAAGTCAAGAACTGACCTAGGGCTTCCCTGGTGGCGCAGTGGTTGAGAATCTGCCTGCCAATGAAGGGGACACGGGTTCGAGCCCTGGTCTGGCAAGATCCCACATGCCGCGGAGCGACTAGGCCCGTGAGCCACAACTACTGAGCCTGCGCTCCGCAACAAGAGAGGCTGCGATAGTGAGAGGCCCGCGCACCGCGATGAGGAGTGGCCCCCGCTTGCCGCAACTAGAGAAAACCCTCGCACAGAAACGAAGACCCAACACAGCCAAAAATAAATAAATTAATTAATTAATTAAAAAAAAAAAAGAACTGACCTAAATTAAAATCAAGGCCTTGTAAAATATTAGAGTTAGAAGGAGTCTTGGAGATATCCATTTTTTAAGACTGTTCTGAATTATACAACTAACTTTTGAATAATCCTGGGAAAATAGGGGAAGATGGAATTTTAAGAGCAGAGGTAATACAGTTTCCCAGCAGGTCGTACAAACTTGGGTATGCTGTATTTACCAAATATTAATTAAAGAATACCACTTTAAGGTTGGGTTCTTAATACTTTAAAATTATCAGAGAAAAACATTTTTTCAATGTTAATATTAATATTAAGCAAATATAATCTCTTTCCATCATAGTAGTGATTTAGCTCTCCACACACAACCACACAGGAAAAAACTCTCTTTGCTAGACCTTATAGGTGGATGGCTAACATTAAACAATAGTGACAGCTTCTCTTGAAGTCATATTAACAATGACACCAGGGAAAATATGATACAATAGTGAAAAAAAGACAAAAGGAGGTGGTCCAGCACTCTCTGCAGGTTTTCCAGGTTTACACACCTTTTGATTCTGTAGAAAAAGAAATAGGGAAAAACTAAAGGGATCAAAACCATTTCCTATACACATACTATTTTAAGCAGACTATACTTCTAAGGTTTTATAGATGAAATTAAAATCACCTGAGCATTTAAAATATCAAAATAAAAACTAGGCACAAGTACACTTGTTCACAATTGCAGTGGCAAAGAGTTCTCTGTAAGATATTTAAATTCTTTGTGAAGAGATATCCCATTTATTTCCATATGCCCCCAAGTTAAACCAATGTCTCTCTTTGTCACCCCATAAGATCTCACTTTATGTTCCGTTAATCAAGACTGCATGAACTTACCGCTAAAAGAAGGAGTTCTCTTTCTATAGAATGATGTTAGCAAAATAAACTGATGTATGCTTATCAAAGAGCATGCAAAATGAGAGAGATAGTCAGACACATATTACAAGTCATTTTTCCATCATTAACAACACAAAATAGCAATTCTACTTCTGTATATTTTATTGACAGACTCATTAAAATAAATGTCACACTTGGTATATACATATAAGGAAGAAATAAATGAAAAATATACTTTCATGGAAATATTTAAGAGAATTCTTCAAAATTTTAAGTAAAACAAGCAAACCAGCATTGTGGTTATCAATCAACTTTCAAACATTTAAACAAATATAGTATAAGATGCCACTGAACACAAAAATTAGAATAAAACATTTCCACAGAAATATCTTAAGTATCATATCTGGAAAGCAAAATACTTTTAAGACATCAACACATAAGATGCATTTATAATTTAAAATAGTCTCTATAAAATTATTCCACACATGTCATGAGAATGTTAAAGATTCGGTTGAATTTCTCCTCAAACAATGAACGTCCCTAAATAGTAACCATATTTTCAGTCCTTTGTCTAATGCTAGCATACACCAGAATCTGAGTACAGAGCAAGATAAACTGAACACAGTACAAAAATTTCCTGAGCATTCTGACCAAAGCCATGTTTCTTTATTTTTCAAATGGTTTTTGCAATTACACTTGTTTTACTTTCAGCGGCTGAATAATACCCAAAATAGTTCCACTGTCATAATTATTTATAATTTTCGTATTCTTAATTGGACTTTATTCATTATAAAAACCTGGACTGAGAATCACTTAGTAAATAATACTCTAACAAGCAATAGTGAACCCAATTCATTTTACCAAAGAAAACTGTGCAAAATAAATTAGAAAAAAAAACAGAAAAAGAATGGATAGCATTATTCATACTATTAAAAATACTCACAATTATCACGGAGCTTGCTAAAAACAACGTGCTGAAGGGTTGCTTTTGAGGCCCTTTTCAGGAGGGTTTGGTTAGTAAAAGTATCTGAAAGATCTCGTTGTCTTACTCATAGCTTGGCATTTTACACAAACCTTGAAAACCGTTCTCTAATGACAGGAACGGATAGAAAAGAAAGTGTCAAATCGAAATATTCTCACCTCTGTTGGCCTTTTACTTCAAGAGTTCAGTTTCTTCATGGAGTAAGCTATAAAACTTTAACACAATGGCTCACTTGTTAAATCTGTGAGATGTTTAAAGGGAATAATCATAGCCCACGTTTGAAAACTGAGAACTTGAAAAAGAGGCGTGTTTGCCAGAGGTTTTATCCTAAATGACAGAGTACATTCTGATGGTCTCCGTGATTAAACTTTTTCAGAGTATTTCAATGTAGGCTCAGTAAAAACTGTGGCCAGTATTATAATTTTCCTTTTCAGATTTGGGAGTTGAGGTGCTACTGATATAAAACTCACGATGGAATATACAGGACAGAGATTCATTTATTTCACCATTTAACCAACATATATAGTAAGCTTTTATCACACATAAAAATCACCGCTCTAGGCCTTGTGGTCCAGCCAGAAGTGAAAATCAGATATGGAGTTTATGGAGTCAGATAGGGAGAAGGTAAATACCCGGTGGCAGGTAAGACATACGTATATAAATTACAGTACACAATAGAAGTAAGTGCCAAGGAGATCCTGAGAAAACAACTTGGAGGGTTGCAGGGGCAGTAGGGGGATGGTTTATCTGGGAAGGTAAAGATTATTCCATAATGGCGCAGAATAAATTTGCCAAAAGATAGAATAGATTTGCATATGAAGATAAGGTCAAAAGACATTCCAAGTAAAGAGAGAAGAGAGATACTAAGGGTAGAGAAATGGGAGAGACTGAAGAATTCAGGGGCAAGTGCATAGTACTTCAGTTTGGCTAACCAGTCATTTATAAGGAAAGAGAGAAGTAAGGCTAAAGTAAAAATGAAAGGAAGTAACCAGGTTATGGAGGGCCTAGGCTGAGTCTTCTTCTGTTGGAAGTTCTTTAAGGACTGGCCTGACATAATCTGAGCTCGGCTTTAGCGAAACTGAACTGGAAGTAGCAATTAGAATGAATTGAAATAGGGTGGAAGCAAATGTAGGGACCGTTTAGGAGGTAATAGCTTAAGAAAACATTTAAGTGGCCCTAAAATAGTGAATGTAGGGCAGACAGGGCAGAGGCAAGGATTAACTTTAATGTGAAAGTAGCAGGAGTTGGCAACCAATTGGATATGGCAGGCAAAGGAGAAGGGGTCAAAGATGTGTTCTTCTAATGCGCTAGAAATTCTCCATGGCATTGAATTATTTCTGAAGCTAACTCACTGTAAGAATTATTTGCACCAGTATTGAGAGCTAATTTCAAAACACAAAGAGGGAAAGAAACATAGTTTGTATAATTTACTCATGACCTTAAATGAGATATCATAAGGAAGTGATCCCAAATTCCATCACTATTTTGTCCTTTTTTTTTTTCCTCTAAACTTTTGGAAATGAATTAGAGAAAACATGCCTGTCATATACAAGTCCTTCAACTGACAAGGTAACACAAAACTTAAGGGTCATCCGATCATAACTTTCCTTTTGAATTCCAGGCAATAAGCCACTGAACGTTAAGAGTAAGCTTTGCCCAAAGGCCAAGTGAGGATTGGAACAAGTACAGGGCTAGCACTCTGGGTGGAAAAGCTTTGCTCTCTAGAGAGATGTGGATTCAGATCAACTCCCTGTCAAAACAAAGGAGCTCGACTTTTGGACATGAACCAAAGCGCAAGTCCGAGTCCCAGAAACCCACAATAGTACTTTGTCACCAGCAAGAGCAAAACTATCCCATGAAATCTGGCTGAGCGAGCTTTTGTCCTTAATGCTTTTTACCTTCTTGCTTTAATTTTAGAACATTTTACCACCAGTCTCTAACTCTTTTTTTAATTTCAGCCAAGTCACTTTAGATGATCTGAAAAAGGAATCAATTTATCAGCACAGAGAGACTGGGAAATAGTTAGGATGCTGCAAAAAATATTCATACCACACAAACTTAAATAGCATAAACACCATTTAAGATCAGGAGAGCTAAAATGAGATCAACCAACTTAATCACTTTATCATATAGAAAACAGTATCTTCTTTTGGCAAGAGAAGTTCTGCTACCCCTGAATCAGCAAAGGAAAAAGAGAGATGAAAATCCCTCTCTAGGGGAAAAAAACAGATTGTTTAAGCACATGAGAAAGGCTAGAGAGAATATTATTCAAAAGGTTTTAGCAACAAGGGTAGGATATGTTTCTCAGGTTCCCAGATGGATTTTATGACTCTTGTTCCAATTACAAAAATAGAAAACTTTAGCCACTATAACTCAGCGTTACGGAGGATTAAATAAATTTCTGCAAACTCAACTGTGAACATAACACGTTTACAATGTTTTGGGAAAATAATTTCAAGCATAAGACTTTTCTTCAATATTCAGTCAATACCTTTATAGAGTCTCTACAATAAACCAGACCCTAACTTTGGCATTGGACAAGAAAGCTTTTTCAAAGTTACTACTCTTCAAAACTGTGTATGTATACACATAAACAAATAACAGCTTCTGAAATCATAAATGATATATAACAGATCACCCTTCAATCCATCTCAGTTATGCAGCTTTTCCACATATATGACTTTTCCAATGTGGCTACACATTTTGTTTTTGATGCCACAATTTACCTCTTTTTTGTAGTGTGTATCCATTAGCAAATTATTGCAGCTATAGTTATTTTTAATACTTTTGTCCTTTAACCTTTATACTAGAGTTAACTGTTTAACACACTACTATAATACAGTATTAAAGTATTATGAATATGACTATATAGTTATCTTTACCATTGTGTTTATATTGCCATATGTTTCATATGTTTACTAATTAGGGTCCTTTCATTTTCAGCTTAAAGACCTTTCAGCCTTTCCCATCAGGCAGGTATAATGCGTGAATTCCCTCAGCTTTCGTTTGTCTGGGGAAGTCTTTATCTCTCTTTTTCTGAAGGACAACTTTACTACATAAAATACTCTTGGCTGGCAGTTTTTTCCTTTCAGCCCTTTGAATATATCATTTCACTCTCTCCTGGCCTTCAAGGTTTCTGCTGAGAAACCCACTGATATAGCTTTATGGGGGTTCCCTCTTATATAAGGAAGGTTTTTCTCTTGCTGCTTTTGAAATTCTCTTTGTCTTTGATTTTTTCTTTTTAATTTATTTATTTATTTTTGGCTGTGTTGGGTCTTCGTTTCTGTGCGAGGGCTTTCTCTAGTTGCGGCAAGCGGGGGCCACTCTTCATCACGGTGCGTGGGTCTCCTCACTACCGCGGCCTCTCCCGTTGCGGAGCACAGGCTCAGTAGTTGTGGCTCACGGGCCTAGTAGCTCCGCGGCATGTGGGATCTTCCCGGACCAGGGCTCGAACCCGTGTCCCCTGCATTGGCAGGCAGATTCTCAACCACTGCACCACCAGGGAAGCCCTTTGTCTTTGATTTTAAATAATTTTATTATAATGTGTACTGGAGTAAATCATTTGGAGTTGAAATCTGGGGGAAAATTATGAGCTTCATGAATTTAGATGCCCAATTTTCTCCCCATATTTGGTAAATTCTCAACCATTGTTTCTTTAAATAAGCTTTCTGCCCCTTTCTCCCTCTCTTCTCCTTCTGGGACTTCAATAATATGTAGGTTGTTTCCCCTAATGGTATTCCATAGTTCACATAGGCTTTATTCACTATTTTTCATTCTGTTTTGTTTTTTTTTTTGTACTCCTCCAAAGGGATAATTTGAAATAAACTGTCTTCTACTTCACAGATTCTTTCTTTTGCTTGATCCAGTCTAACACTGATGCCCTCTAATGCATTTTTTTTTTCATTTCATTCATTGTATTCTTCAGCTCCAGAATTTCTATTTGGTTCTTTTTTTAAGATCTCTGTCTCTCTGTTAAACTTCTCCTTTTGTTCATGTATCGATTTTTTTAAATTTCACTGAATCGCTTTTCTGTGTTTTCTTGTAGGTCCCTGAGCTTCCTTAAAATAAATATTTTGATTTCTTTTACTGGGAAAAAATTGCAGATCTCCATTTGGTAGGAGAAGAGTGGGTCAGTTACTGGAAAATTATTGTGTTCCTATGGTGGTGTCATTTTTTCCTTGATTTTTTTCCTGTTCCTTGGAGTCTTGCATTGCTGTCTTTATATCTGAAGAAGCAGTCACCTCCTTCAGTTTTACTGACTGGTTTCAGGAGAGAAGGTCTTCTGGAGCCCTGTTAGGAATACTGAGACTTTCTCAAATCTTTTTTTTTTTTAAACACTATTTTTTTTTACTTATTTTATTTATTTATTTATTTATTTATTTATTTATTTATTTATTTATTTATTTATTTTATGGCTGCATCAGGTCTTACTTGTGGCATGCAGGATCTTCGTTGAGGCATGTGGGATCTTTTGTTGTGGCACGCGGGCTTCTCTCTAGTTGTGGCGTGCAGGTTTTCTTTTCGCTAGTTGTGGCACGCGGGTTCCAGGGTGCGTGGGCTCCAGAGCACATGGGCATGGGCTCTGTTGTTTGTGGCGTGCAGTCTCTCTAGTTGAGGCGCATGAGCTCAGTAGTTGTGGCACACGGGCTTAGTTGCCCCATGACATGTGGGATCTTAGTTCCCTGACCAGGGATTGAACCGGCATCCCCTGCACTGGAAGGTGGATTCTCAAATCTTTTCTATGTATTCGACTGTTTCACACTTCTTGTTCCCTTTTATGAGGAAATTCTTAAGACTGCATGCCTTCTGTGGATCCTGCAAACCCAAGTCAAGTGCTGACAGCCTCCCCTTTGCTTTCCCTAGGTCAGTATTGAATGCTCAAGTTTGTATGGTCTCTCCCAATTCTACAGAGTCAGGCTGGCTTTCCAGCCCTGTGCTCACTGATTTCTACAAAGGTTCACTCTCGTTGCTTCAGGGGCACACACAGGTAATTGGCCACAGGGTGGAGTATGGAGTTGTGTGTGGATGAGGCACACAGAGCACTGGGGTCACTGGGCACTCACACACTCTCACTTTCCCCTGTGGAAGAAATCATGGGCCAAGAAGGTCCTTGCTGGCACTGAACTGTGCCACCTCCAGGGAGGGGTGATGCACATAAAGTAAAACTGTTCCTGTTACCCTCTTCAATGCGTGCAATCTCAGACTTTTTTTTTTCCTCAAAATGGTATGCTGGAACTTCTCTGCTGGACTACCAGACTTCCACAAGGGCACTACTGTCCATGGGTGACTGTCAAAATAGGTACTCTTTGTGGGGAGAAAACTCTCATTCCCCCATGTGATGACATCATTCTTCTGCAGCCCAAAGGACACTCAGCCACTGACACTCTGCTCAGGCCCATAAACACTCCTTAGTCTGCAATGAGTTGGGCTCTTTTGCCTGATATAATATATATATATAAGTATATATTATATAATGTGTGTGTGTGTGTGTGTGTGTGTGTGTGTGTGTATATATATTTCTCTTTCTTCCCAGCTTATCAGCTTCACATTATTGTTTATATACCTTTCTAGAACCTCATCATCACCTTCTAATTTCTTTCTTCCTTTTTGCTCTGGGATTGGAAAAAAAGCTAAGCAAGTTTTTTCTAAAAGTTTAATAAAGAGATTTTAAATATAGGCCAAGTATTATACCAGTGACTTAAGTAGATTGGTCTACGATTTACATCATTTTAATAATTTTTAATGCTTCCTCACTCCATGATTTAGTTCCAGCCATGGAGGGCCACCTTATTACCATCTGTATCCCCAGTGCCTAGCACTATATGTAGTTTTAAAAAAAAGACAGCTGATAAATATTTTGAATAAATGAATTTTCAGCTTCCTGACCAAATTCAAGAGAGCATCAGGCTTATGACAGTACAGTCATATGAAGGCTTAGGGTGCTTAGATTTCAGGACTAATTCTGCAATAAATTAGTTGTGTGACTTAGGACAAATCATTTGACATGTCATGGTTTCACTTTCTTCATCAATAAAATGAGATAGCTGTACTACACAATCTCTAAATTTCTCATATATCTAATATTTTAATATTCTTTACCATCTACTTTGATTACTCACAGGCTTTTTCTTAACTAACTGATATTTCTTAAGTAACTAAGATACAAAATAAGTCACCTCCAGATAGCTGTTTTTGGTTGGGTACTGATCTCTCACTGGCAAATACTATAGGTCTTCTTTTCGTTGAAAGGGAGATTATGAAGGGTGCATAAGAAAGAAGCAAAAGTTTCAATATTAAAATTTTCCATACTGGTCTAATCCCAGCATTTTATCTATAAATTACAGGCTCTCCAGCCAGACATAACTTGAATGGTAAATTTCACAAGGGTAGAAAAGTGGTCAGAGCGACATGTCTTGGGCAGCTGGAGGACAGCCCTGAGGCATCTATGGTGCAATAAATGGACTAAAGGCAAGAGAAAGGGAAATAGAATGATACTGTAAACAAACTGTCTTCCTCACAGCTTCACCTCCAGGACGCTCTGGGAAAGAAAGCAGGTAAAATGGTCAAATAGTGAATAAATGAATCCTGCTCAGTTTTTCCATCACACTCTGTTTACATGTAGAAGAGAATCTCACTAACACCAAAGAGCATTTTATGCATTTATTCGTTGAATATGTATTAAAACAGAAACTGAGTACACACTGTGCATCCAGCATTGCGCGAAGGCGCAAGAAAGACAGATTATTCCGACACTTCCTCCACCTGTAAGTGTTCAGACTGGCTGGAGAGAAAAACAAGTAAACAAACCATAAAACACAACATAATTACTACTTTAAAGTAAGTATAGGATACTACCCGGGCACAAAGAAAGGACTTTTTTTCTGGGAAAGTGATCTGTAGGCCAGATCTAAAATGATACAGACAAGCTGATGAGGATGACAGAGAGGGAGGCCAGGCAGAGGAAACAGTGTGTGCAAAGTCACGGAAGAGTGAAGCTGAGTGTATTCCAGGAACTGCGATTGTTAGGGCATTTGTGGGGCACAGCAATCAAAGAGGGAGGCCTGGAAGGAAAGCAGGAGCTGTGTCACAGAGCCTCCGTTGTTTGCTATACGACGGGGACCTGGACTATGTAACGAACATATGGGGAAACAATGAGGAGTTTTAAACAACGTAAAAATATGATTAGCTGTCAGGATAGGGAAGAAGGGAGTGCCCTGTCACCCATTTTGTAATAGGAATCCACAGGGTTTGGTGACTGATCACTTAAAGGTGGCACAGGGTGATGGTTAAGGCAGAGTAAAGAGTCCAGAAAGATTCACAGACCCCTGATGTTATCGTTTGGGTAACAGTGGCTCCATTTCGAGAAACAGGAAAAGACTAGAAGGAAGCTGGGTCAGGAAAAAGGCAACAATGTATTTGGGGCTATGTGAAGGCCAAGGTGCCTGTGCAACATTCAGGTACAGCCAGAACTAAAGGGCCAGAGCTCAGGAGAACAGCAATCAGAGGAGAGAAAGAATTGAGAGTCAATGTTCTAATTGAAACAATGTGAGTGACTGAAGTCACCTTGGAAGATAGCGAAACATGAAATTAGATGAAGGCTGAGAAAAGAATCCCAGAAAATTCAGAAACTTCTCAACTTGTGAGTATCTAGATTATGAACAAAACCATGAACTGACCCCCTGCCCCCCAAAACAGTGCTGGCTCTCCCTGCTACCAACAGATGATGCTAGAACTTACTTGAGAAGATTACCACTTTGGAACAACTTTTAGATACCTATTAAACTCCAAGGAGCTGAGCTTCTGAATTAACATCTAAGTGCAGATGGGTAACAAAGGAAAGCAGGAAAGAATAGCACCGTGGGAGCCCAAGGAAGAGAACATTCTTTGGGAAGAAAACAAGACAAAACACTGATCATTGCAAACATATATTCATTCAGCAAATAGACAACCTACAGAGTACGAGAAACTCTAGGTGATAAAAAATTCAGTAGTGAACAAAACACAATCCATGACCTCTAACAGCTACAGCAAAACCAAGTATGATAAAAACTAAATGTTTTCCTTTTGGTTTGGCCTTTAGATGATTACAAATAACCTAGAGACATGAGCTTAGGCACCAGACTAAAGTGGGCTGACTAATGTAGGAAAAGTGAGGAAGAGGAAACAACGGGTATAAGCTTCTTGTCAAGAATCTTAGCTGGGAACAAGACAGAAAGGCAGCAGCAAGAGGCCATGAAGAGAATAGTTTCTAGCTATGCATAATACCACACCAAGAGACACATGCACTCCAAGAGCTTACTATATAAACACTCTGACTCAGACACATACATATGAGAGAAGAACAACAGTTTAAACTGACTCCATAATACACTTTATAAGCTAGAGAGGCCTAAATTGTTAAAATTACATTCCAATGTTATTAATTTTGATTATTAATGATTCTCTGACTACAATTTGGTCTAAGTTGAAAATTAGAAGGCAGTCATGAGGTTAAAGAACTTCAATCATCCTCAGAGGAAGAAGGAAAATGAATGAGACACCTCAGTGCAGTTTGGGATTAAAGATGGGCATGGGACCAATTACCTGTTAATGGGAGATGCATGAAATATTTTAGAACTGGGTTTATGAGCCCCTTCAAGAAATGCTAGAGAGAGGTAAGAAAATGTTAGGAGTGGGAAGAGAGACATGATATGGTAGAAGCAAATAAGTATTTAGGCACAAATACTTTTCAAACAAAAATAGTGTGATTTAAATAAGTCTAGCTGATGTAAGTCTGCATCAGTTTTACCATTCCAGCAAATAATCTCCATACAAGATATTTCAACATAGCATATGACATGAACTATATACATGCTGTGAGAAAAAGAAGTTCCTATCCATATCTAGTGAGCATATATAGAGGCAAGAGGGCAATTAGAAGTCAGTGTATAACCAAACAAAACTGCCTCATATTGATATCTAAAATTCTCATTTTTGCAGTAACAACTTAGAAAATGTATAACGAAGGCTGGAAATCTTATGTGACTTTAATATCACATAACAAACTTCATGTATTCATAAATATTTGCCTAGTGAGAGAAAAACAGCCTCATTTTATTTGGATAGTTGAGGAACTGCTACCAGAAATGCACAACTAATTTATGACAAAAGAAAAGCACGGAAACGATTCCACCACGTCTAACCAATACACTCACATTTTACCTTTTCCTTTAAGAAGAAGAGTTCAAAAATAACTAACATTTAGTATGCCATCAATTAAAAAT
The DNA here is from genome assembly GCF_949987535.1 of Balaenoptera acutorostrata. Lineage (NCBI taxonomy): Eukaryota > Metazoa > Chordata > Mammalia > Artiodactyla > Balaenopteridae > Balaenoptera > Balaenoptera acutorostrata. The sequence goes on along the minus strand of NC_080074.1, from coordinate 94,239,720 downwards.
AAATAAATAAGCGCTTCTGGTAATGATTTGTTTGGTAGTAATTTGTTAACATATAAGGAGGAATAGCCAAAATGAGGAAATAATTAAGTTTCCTTTTAGAACAAAAGTGCTTCTATATTACAGATTTGGCAAAACTGCAGAAATGGATTTATATATCTACCCTTCCCTCCTTCTTTCCAACCCCCCAACTTGTATACAAGCCAAGAGTTCTTTAAGCTAAGAGTATACAGCTATAACTCTCCAGTGAGGTAGACAGGGCTTGGAAAATCAGGTCACAAGGTTGCCACGGGGACTCTAATTATCTGTCTGGCAAGTTTCTATGATGTCCTACTCCTTTCTGTGATCCTGTTATATACCACCCAGTAGGCAAGATAAGGGAAAGGTTAGCAGGGCTTTCTATAATAGCTACAAAAATATTTGATCCAAATCACTAAGAATGTGGGAAAACTCAGGTACTCTTATCCTTCTACAGTCAACGTAGTAATTGATGGCCTGATAAATATTCATTCAGAACCTTTTTTGTGCACAGAAATTATTTCTTTAAAGGTCCAGTGTCAATCATGGCCCAACCCATACATGCTGACTTACAATTTAAAAACAATTCTTGATCCTGTTCCAAGCAAGTTCTTTGTAATGCAAATAAAGACATTTTTTGAAATAGATAGTTATGAATCTTTCATTCACAGTCGCTAATGAGAAACACATGAGCCAAACACATTGTGGGGATCATTTCAGTGGTGTGTAATTTGAGAGGTGTGTTAGGAAGTACTGGGCTCCACGAGAGGAGGAGGAGTCCCCATCTTTCTTTCTTGCAAGTCAAATACAAAGGCAGTGTTGCTTCAGTGATGGTCTTAAAGTTACACACATTCCAAATTCACGATAACACGTATTTCCCCATCTCTAAAGCTTACCACTTTACAACCAGCCTGAGGTCTTTAGTATGACTTCATTTTATGAATAATGCCTTCTTCATTCCTAAACACTTCCAAGAAATAAAATACTGAGTAGTGTCTATAAAACTAATACAAACCATACTTGTCTGTTCTGATCTTAAGTTGACCTTAACAGTTGAAAATCTTTCAAAGGGAGTTCTGGTATACCATAATTTTTCCCACAGCTGTTTACAAATAACAAATGTTCTTTTGAGGGATGACTGTAAAATCATACGTAATTTGGAAATGGAGTTATTTTATAAATCCACAATATCAGGATGTGTTGAAAAATATAATACAAAATGTGAATATCTTCATTCTCTTAGAAATGAAAAAGAGGGAAGGAAAAGGAAAGAGAAGAAGGACGGGAGGGAGGAAGAAGCCAGAAAGGTTATTCTTTATTTTCCACATTTTTGACCATTTACCTAGAATCTGATGCCTCTTTTAAGTTTTTTATGCTTCTTCTAATCTAGGTTTCTGACATTGTGGACTCAGTAAGGATAGCAACCTTGTCTGTCTTATTAATTACAGTAATTATTATTATTATTTAGTAATACAGGCACTTTTTTAATATTTCTTTATTGACAGATAACTTTCACTAAATGAAACAAAGTTATTTTCTATTAAATAAAGCTGAATACATCCAGAACTGTTTGATCAAGAAACTAGATTGGGTTGAATTAAGCCAATGTGCCTGCTAATAGTTTAGCCAAATTCTTAATCTCACTTAACTATCTCGTATAAGCATATCACAAAAGGATCACTGGAGAAAACTGAAATGAATCAAACAAGATCTATCACCACAACAACTAACAAAACTCACCCTCACATACAAAAGACCTTTCAGTATGTACTTTATTGTATTCAATATGCATTTTGTACACATGCATATTGTACACATCCTTCTTCCATAACTTTCCTTTTAAAGGAAATTTTACCCCAGTATTATCCTTCCCAGTGATTGCTATAGCTGACAGCAGTAACAGAAACTTAGTAAGAGTAAGGGGGAAATAGGAAGCTAAGGTGATCACAGCTAGAAGCTTTTAAAAGTTCTTTCAAAAAAAAAAATTAATTAGTGTCTTTTGCCTTTAAAATTAAGCCAAGTTCTCAAATCAACTCCTTGCAAAATTCTACACACTCCCGTGCTGCTTCGGAAGAGAGAAAAACCCAGCAGGTTTAGATCAGCTACCTCATCTTAAAAGCTTCCCCGCAAATTTATATCCACTCTCTCAGGATCACAGAACTAAACCCACCTCTATGGACAGCAAGCATTTGTTACATTACACCTAATATCCAAAATCCAATGAATGTCTGCATTAGCCTAATAAAATCAGTGTTAGCCAGAAAGATCTGGCTGTTAAATCTTGCAAGAACAGGGACAGTTCAGAACCCAACTTTACTTTATGTTTATTTACTGAATAAATAGTTAACACATACTTCTCACAAACAATACCTTGTTCTTTACAGTATATATAATCAAAGTTCCCCATATGTAGTTCATGAACAGCACAGTGGTGGTAAAAACAGCCTATAGGTTCTTGGGAAATTTTAGCGTTTCTACTTTTGTTACTGCCAAACTATTTCTATTATCTATCAGATTGTACCACCACTAGTTTTCCCGATCATTTTACCACTCAATCCATTAGTTTGGAATCTTTTAGTTTGGAATCTTTTAGGTTAATCATATAAACGCCTTTGAAAACCATAAATATAACACAATATATAATCGGTAGCCACTGGGCTAAATTATACCATATTCTCAGGCCTTCTACTCTGTAGTACAGTGATAGCTCACAAAAATCATACTTCAAATATTCCAACTGCCCGGGAAAGAGAGAAAATGGAAATAACTCTAGGTAACAGATATAGGTAAGGTGTGGGAGGGGAGGCTTTGGAGGCAAGATGAGGAAACTCCCCCACTGTGCTGCATGTGTGGGATCTTAGTTCCCTCACCAGGGATCCAACCCGTGCCCCCTGGAGTGGAAGCGCGCAGTCTTAACCACGGGCCACCAGGGAATTCCCAAGATGAGGAAACGTTTATTCCTATTTGAAGACCCTTTAGAAGACCATGGACTATTCCATATAAAATTTTTTTTTATATTATACAAATTTACTTGACAAATATTTGAATTCAAATTCTAAAATTCCCTACAGTGTTAAGGGGCTCCTACAAAACAAAATGTTAAAAAAAAAAAGTCACTAGCATATATTCTAATATACACACAAAACTATGGTGGATCTTTTCTAATTTGTACAAAAACTGAATGGTGTTAAGATGCATTCCAGCTGAAGTCAGTCACTGTGAATGTATTTAGTCTGGACAAGATTTCATTATCTTCATAATGAGACTTTACTTCCAAAATAATTTACTTACTACCCAAGTAAGGTGAAGGTGATGAGGGCTTCAATCACTCCTTTGTTTCAAACTCTCCAGCAGCCTAAACTTAACCTTCAATGTCATAACCACCATGAATGTCTCCTTTATTCCGATTTCACTCTCCACGGCTGAGATCTCACCAGGCAGTGAGAAAGAGCTCAAATTGTAACTGGAAAGATAGCAAAGTTATGAAAGATACATTTTTCAGCTAACGTCATTTGGGCGCTGAAAAAAGAGGTCAAACACTGGGGCTGGAGGATGGGGTAACGCAGGAAGGAGGGAAGCAGGATGGAGAAGGGGTGTCAAGGGAAAAACCACATGGTCATTTATCTGCTTCAAGATTTTTATAAGACTATTTCCTTCATGAGACCATGGAAAATCTTAAGGATTAAGGTGAATAATGTGAAATACGGTCAAGTGCATAGACGTTTTAATAAATGGTGCTAAAACTTTTATTTCAGCCATTTGCATAAGAAATATATGAAAATGTAAAATAACAGAAAAAGAAGAAATGGTACTTTAAACCCTTAATTTCTCCTATAATTCTATAAAGATAGCAAATATACTAATGTACAAAAAAAAATTGAGAACTAATTATTCCTAAATTTAAATGAAGTTATAAATGTTTTCATATTATTCTTTACACATTATTGTTCAGGGTTGGCTCCCATGGATCATTCACTTAAAAACAGAAGAGATAAGACTTTAAGCAAATCTGTGAATTCATGTACATTAAAATCTTTAAAGGGTTATTTTCCTCAATAATTAAAAAAACACCCTCTTTAATATACATCCTTCAGGCATACATATTAATTCCACACCTTTACATGCATGAGTATCATGTGAATAATGCTACAAGATTTGGCCTAATGACTAGATTATCACAGAAAGGATTCCATTGCTTTTAAATTATTCAGAGTCTAACAAGGCCCCACAAAAGAGCTAAATAAAAGAACTACCAACAAAATTAATGTTCTCTCTCGACTAAAAGGATCCTGAGATGTAAAAAATATATAACCTAGCCACAGTACACAAACTAACAGACTTTACATCAGAAGTTCTGATAATGTAGATAAATACACTAAAATAATAAGACAAATCAACCTAAAGATAGGGTTTCTAAATTCATATTTCTGAATTAAAAAGTAATAATTCTAAATCCCAATATACAGTTGTTCATAAAACAGTTAAAAGTTTTTAAAACATACTGGAAAGAGAAACTGGAGATTACACACACACACACACACACACACACACACACACACACACAAACAAGATTAGCACGCTTATTTTGGGGGAAAAATCTATACAGCTACAGTAATGTTCTGTTTTCTTCCATATATGAAAGTTAAATGTATCCTCTTTCTCTTTCATCACAAGTATATCTTTCTTAAAATTTAAAAGTCAACATACTTAAAACCATCTTATTATATGTTCATGTCTAAGATTACCATTAACTTCAAATGTCAAAATTATTGTAGAAAATTAAATTGTGTTCAATGTCATCTCAAAAGTGACAAATTTCATCCATATTTTTCTTTATGGATTTGTTTTGCTGCTTATATTTTTTTAAACATTTATTTTCTAATGAAAAATATTAGAAACAATTACAATATTACAAAACATTATAAATATTAGAATCCACAGAAAAAAATTACAGTGTTTAATGATCACAAATGTTATATTTCAGACACTGGAAACATTCTATGTTGCATTAAACCAATAAATATATCAATAATATGCATGTATTTCTAGGATAAGGAATAATATTCTAATGGTGATAGAGAAGTAATACTCTAATGGTGCTAATAAAGGATCTTCTAAATAAAATGAAATTCATATCAATAGTCTTCAATAGAGGACTTTGAAAATATCTTTTTCCCTCTACTTAAATATAAACTTCTCTTCCTTCTATTGATCTTTTTCCCCCTTTTTTTCTCCTTATATTAAAAACGCAATTTTCAACTACAAAACTCTGACCTCTTATCAAGCACATAATTCATTCACTTAACAGATTATTTTAGAACGTTCCTAAGTATTATGTTTCAGGTTCTGTTGAAAAACTGTTCATGGTTCTTAGAATTCTGGATTGGCTCAAATAGGACTAGATCCCACCTTTGTGGGATATTAGATTCTTATGTTTCCATGCTACTAAATATAAGAATGGTTCAATAAACCATGATGGAAAAGTATACATACATATATATATACACACACACACATATATGTATATATACCTGAATCACTTTGCTGTACACCAGAAACTAACACAACATTGTAAATCAACTATTCTTCCATTTTAAAAAATTAAATTAAAATTTTAAAAAAATATGGTTGGGCTTCCCTGGTGGCGCAGTGGTTGAGAATCTGCCTGCCAATGCAGGGGACACGGGTTCGAGCCCTGGTCTGGGAAGATCCTACATGCCGCGGAGCAACTGGGCCCGTGAGCCACAACTACTGAGCCTGCGCGTCTGGAGCCTGTGCTCTGCAACAAGAGAGGCCGCGATAGTGAGAGGCCCGCGCACCGTGATGAAGAGTGGCCCCCGCTTGCCGCAACTAGAGAAAGCCCTCGCACAGAAACAAAGACCCAACACAGCCATAAATAAAATAAATTTAAAAATATATATATATATATGGTTTGAGAGAGGACCTCTGATTTCACCCAAATACACAAGTGCTCTTTCTTAATAAAATCACTTGAGTGTCACAGGACTGAAAAAGAACACAAGAATTTACCTGCTACATAAACGATGAAAGTCACATGATTAGTAGAAGGAATTCGTGCAATTCTTCAAACAGGTTTGGTACCTTTATTCTCTCCTACTACAATGTAATGACTATTGTACTGTTACTTATAAAAATGAAAAATAACTGCTTATTCAGTTCTTTCTAATAATCCTGGAGGCTCCGTCTGTGAAAACACACAGAATTCCCCACCACTCCCATCATGCCCACCCATTCTGCACACGTCACATTTATTTATCTTTCTGCGTGGAATGCCCTGGAGTCCCACCTCATACTCTCATTCTTGACCTCAAAAATGTATCCTATAAAAGTCAAGGTTCAGCGCTTCCCTGGTGGCACAGTGGTTGAGAATCCGCCTACCAATGCAGGGGACGCTGGTTTGATCCCTGGTCTGGGAAGATCCCACATGCTGAGGAGCAACTAAGCCCATGCGCCACAACTACTGGGCCTGTGAGCCACAACTACTGAAGCCCGTGCGCCTGAAGCCCATGCTCCGCAACAAGAGAAGCCACCGCAATGAGAAGCCCGCGCACCGCAACGAAGAGTAGCCCCAGCTCGCTGCAACTAAAGAAAGCCCGCGCACAGCAACAAAGACCCAACGCAGCCAAAAGTAAATACATAAATAAATTTATTTTAAAAATAGTCAAGGGTCACATCCCCAGTAAAGACTTTTCTGACTCCCTCAACCACCGTGAGCCTCTCCCTTCTCCTATGCACTGAGATATAAAGATAAACGTGTACATTTTTTTCTCTTGTTCACTTAACCTACTCCCAAAAACTGTGTCAAGTAGGTACTGTTATTGTTTCCGCTTCTTAGACAAGAAAACTAAGGCAAAGAAGGTCTCTCTGATTGCAAAGTCCATTGCTTATTTGTTTAATACATACTCCATTTAGCTCCACACTCTACTGAAATGGTTGCCTGGTTGCCTCCATTCTCTGGGTTCCCTGAAAGCAGAGATCCTGTCTTATTCGCCTCTGTGTTTCCAGTGTCTGGCACAGAACAGATACTCAACAAATGCTCAATAAATGATGAATGAGTAAATAAATGAAATGTAATTACGTTCAACTTCCTGTGTGAAGAAAAATTCATCCCCTTCTAAACATTCTAAACAAACTTCTGTAAAAAGTACATTTAGTGCTGATTTCATCCAGCAAACAGTCTGTGAGTGCATAGCACATGTGATGTGCTGTGCTTAAAGATCATTGAGACTCAATTCCCTGCCCTCAAGAAACTTATAATTCAGAGAGGCAAAGGGATAAACAACTAGCTAATGCTACCATTGCTTGTTCTATTTTTCCTAATCCTCCACAACTTCCTCTCTTTAAAGGAACTCCATTCTTTATAAACATGTTCCAATACCTCATACCTCTGGGTCAGTGGGATGTAGATCAGTCAACAGAAAAAAAAAAGTTAAAAGAATCTCCATGGATCTCAAAAACACAATCTTTTGAGCCATTCTCGATTAGATCAGTAGTCATTTAAGTAGGTACAGTGTTAAAGAAAAGAATAAAATCAAAGACATATTAATATTATCCTAGCACTTTTTCATTTACTAGAGATAGCATAGCAAAGCGGAAAGAACATGGGTTTTGGAGTCAGAAAGATCAGGATTTCCATCCCAACTCTGTCCCTCTCTCCCCATGTGGACCACAGACAAGTCACTTTATCTTTCTGAGCCTATTTCTTACCTGTAATATGGAAATAAGGAGAACTGCCTTAAAGAGCTCTTGTAAGAGTTAAAAGAGATAATGTATGTAATGCCTCCCATACCAAAGATGCTAGTTTTATGATGTCTGATCTCTCTAGATGCTTCCTGAAGGGTATTGGTTCTAATTGTAATTTAACAATACTTCTGGCCCCAATATCAACAACACAAAGTGTTGACCAAAAGAAAGGTACTTTAAAAAAAGCCACTTGAAAAAAGGCAAGAGGAGTGGTATGGGATAAGATTCAAAACCAGTTAAGTCTCAAGTTTCTAGATGGTGTGTATATCATCTGCCTCTTCTCGGCATACACCCTGCAAATCTCTTATTTCAGATCTTTTTTGTGAAAAATAAAGCTTTATTAATTATTTCTATGATGAGATCTAAAATAACTGACATATGTTACTCTGTATTAACAATTCTATTTTCCACAAAAAAGAATCTCTGATTTAGTGAGGAAGAAGGAAATGAATTATATACGATGTCCAGGAATCAATCTCAGCATATAGTCTATGCAGTATTACATTTTGGTTTCCAAATCATTTCTCAACTGTTTCTTTTAAGCAATTTCACAAAACATGTAAAAAAAAATCAAATAAAAACACTTTCCTTTCCATCCTGAACCTAATATATAATCTACTTGACTTAAAAATCACATTAATTTGCTACCGGTACTACTCGAAGTCCATGGACAAAAAAGTGAATCTAGACACTTACCTTTTCACAAAAAGTGAAAAGTCTCTTTTTGTACACTTTTCACAAAAAATAACTCAAATGGGTCACAGATATAAATGTAAAACTAAAAAACGTCTAGGGGCAGGAAAGCAGGATAAAATCTAGGAGGTCTAGAGTCTGAAAATGAGTTTTTAAATACAGCACCAAAAGCTTATCCATGAAATTGATAAGTTGGTCTTTATTAAAATTAAAAACATTTGCTGTGTAAAGACACTGTTAAGAGAACAAAAAGACAAGCCAGACTGGAAAAACATATTTGCAAAACAAATATCTGATAAAGTGCTTGTACCAAAAATATATAAAGAATTCTCAAAACTCAAAAATAGGAAAACAGACAACCCTATTAAAAATGGGCAAAAGTTCAGAACAGACATCTCACCAAAGAAATGGAAAATAGCATATGAAAAGATGGTTAACATTAAATGCCATTATGGAAAGGGCAAACTAAAGCAATGAGATATTACTATATACTTATTAGAATGGATAAAATCCAAAAAACTGACAATACCAAATGTTGGCAAGGATGAGGAGCAACAGGAGCTTGCATTCACTGTTGGTGGGAATGCAAAATGGTACAGCCACTCTGCAGAACAGATTGGCAATATGTTACAAAGCTAATCAGAATCTTACCATATGATCCAGCAATCATGTTCCTAGGTATTTACCCAACTGATCTGGAAACTTATGTCCATATAAAAATTTACCCATGAATTTTCATTGCAGCTTTACTCATAGTGGCCAAAAACCAGAGGCAAGTAAGATATCCTTCAATAGATGAATAGATACACAAACTGTGATACATCGATACAATGCAATATTATTACATGATAAAAAGAAATGAGCTATCAAACTACAAGAAAACATGAATGAAACTTCAATGCACATTGCTAAGTGAAAGAAGCCAATCAGAGAAGGCTACATGATTCTAATTATATGATGTCCAGAAAAGGCAAAACTATAGAGACTGTAAAAAAATCAGGGGTTGCCGGGGGAAGGGGGTTAAGGGAGTGATATGTGAAATAGAGAAGATTTAATAATCTGTTGAAATTATTCTGTATGATAATAGATACATGAAATTACTCATTTGTCAAAACTCACAGAATGTCACAGGACAAAGAGTGAAACAATATAGGCAAATTTTTTAAAAATCATGTAGAAGGTCTGGGGATCCCAAAATAGAATGTAGATTGTGACAAAAGTATCTACCTGTATCATACATGTGTGCAACAACCTCATTAAAGGAATAGGAGGAAAAGGAATGGAATCTGTAAGACTAATTGGAATCCATAAAATCTAAAAATCTATATAATCTAAAAATCCACAAAATGTACTGCACATAAGCAATGTACTCTAGTTGATAAAGCTGTTCCCCCTCTTTGTGAAGGGAGCACAGGTTAACAATTTTGATACCACTATACACATATAATGGGTTTGAACAATTAAGTAAATGGATGACAGGTGGTGGAAGCCACGTTTCTTCTCTCTATTAGAATGAGTTTACAGATAAGCAAGGGGAGAAATCCAGGATGATACAGGTGGTAATGGATTAGGTAGAGTAAGAGACAACAGTATGAACTCATATTTACCTTAAAATAGATACACATGGTTACAAAGAGAAACATGTACCCCTGTAAGAGTACATACAGGGGTTTGTATACACACATATGTATTTCCTGCTGTCAGATGAGAGGGCCTAGAAGTAATGACACCTCAAGTAGCAACAAGAATACCTAGAACCCAGATCTTTCTTGGCTTCCAACACCATTTCCTGAGAAGATGAACCAGATTCTTTCTGGCTGACTCCAGGGCTGGGGCAGGAAATAGAAATATACAAGATAATCCTGGAGCATCTTTTAATGTTAAAAGTAAGGAAGTGATCTTTTAAAAAACTTACAGTAATGGAGATATGTCAAAGGAGGACAGGGACCAGCTGAAAGAGCTCCCAATGGGCAAAGCTGAAACAATTTGTGGAGCAAAATAAAGTAGTATTGGATTATAACCCGACGTATAAATATATATCCAGGAGGCCAGATCAATACAAGCAAATGATTGAGTAAATTAATAAATGGGGAAAAAAGACAAATCTGCCATTCAAAAGAATTCCCAACAACTTACATAAATACTCCACCCTCAAGGAGAAGCATAACTCTCCACTCCTTAAGTGTGGGCTGTTCACAGTGACTTCCTTCTAACAAAAAGCATTGAAAGAAAGAAAAAGTTTTCAGTGCAGAAAACTACTACTACTGCAGCCAGGTGATCAAGATCAATATCAACAGTGATAAATCATGTTGGATAGTATGGACCCTTCATATTATGTGATAAAAGTAGCACTTTACCTCTGTGATCTTCCCCTCAAAAACCCAAAACCTCAGTCTGATGAGGAGAACAATATTAGAGGAATGCCTATAGAGAGCATTCAACAAAATTCAACCTGACCAGTACTCCTCAAAACTGTGAACAGCATCCAAAACAGGCAAAGTCTAGCAAACTAAAAAGTATCAGCATAGATTTAAAAATTGAAAGCAGGAAAAGCTAGAGATAAAAACAAAATGAAATCTTTACATTTGATCAGAAGCAAGCAAAGTGGTCAAAATTCAGCATTAGATTCCCAATAGGGAACAAATAAGAATAAACCATTTTGAGAATCTTCACTCTGAATAAAACTTAAAGTATTCCCCTGGTATTAATAAAAGGCTGAAAATTACTATATGATGATAGTCAATGACACTGGAAAGTGGGAGAAAAAAAAGATTACAAAGAGAATGTATCAAATATTGTGAACAGTGGTTATCTCTCAACAGTGGAATTAAAAGCAAGTTATCTTTCCTTCTTTTCTTTTTTTCTGCTGTGAAGAGAATGACTTGGGGAATTTTTAAAAGTATTAATCTCTGAATTCTGCACTAAAGGCATTCTATAAAATGTTCTTACATTTGTGATACATTCTACCCTACCCTTTCCATGGCAAGTCTATAAAGTGGGTTATTTTTCAAATTGGTAATTAAAAATGTGAACCCATGACCAAAAATTTTCCACAGCAGCAACTTAAGAACTATAGTAATATGTCCAGAAAACTCCAATTCCTAGAAGATCTATACTAGGTGAGAAAGGATGACATTGACTTTAATTTTCAATGACCACATGATCTAAATTACTAGTTCACACTTTCCAAAACCCAAGTCGCTGTAGAAGAATGATATCCTTTCAACGGAAATAAATTAGAAGCAATACACAACACAGTTACTTTGCTATATGTATATAAAGAAGCCTTCTGGGAATCCTAATTCTATCTCCCAAAAAAATAAAGCCAAAATCAAACTAGTCACATGCCTCTGAAACCAAGTTTTATCTGAACTCTTAAGACATTAGCTATTCCTCTTATCATCTGAGGCGAGAACTGAAACCTTAAAAAGAAAAGCAAGAATACATGTCATTGAAATATGTTTTGTAAAGGTGGATTCCAATTCCTAATGCTCTACCGCTCTTGACGTCTATGGATTTCAATTCCTAATACCTAATACAGCATCCTACCCCCAAAGAGAGTCCAGCAATGCAACGGGTACTATGGGGAAAGAGGGATTTGAGAAACAGTGCAAAGGGAGGGAACAACCCGTGCCAAGATTCTGCATACAGGTAGTCCTTGAAAGGAAAGTAGAAAGTGAGAGCATAGGAGGAGCGGGCAGGGTCTTGGAAATCCACTCCAAAGGCGTTCACTGACAAAGACACCAGAAGGGCTGCCTCCCCAAAAGTAAAATGGTGAGTGAGCGGAGTGGAGCCCGCTACGAAAGGAAAGTCACCAGGAATTAAGAGTGACAACTATGCACAAACAACAAGCTCTCTCGAAATTTGAGGGGGTATACGATGGTGGGACCTTGGTGCAAAGTGTCAATTGGAAAAGACTCCCCCCCCCCATTTGGGGGTGGGGAGGGTAGTTCTCGAAACCCCAAGTCTAAGACAAACCAGGAGAAGAATACTCGTTCTGGAGTCGCCCCACCGACCAGAGAAGCGCAGGTGTATCTGCGGAAGCTCAGGTTACCGGGAAATATGACAAGGACGGTGTGCATCTTCTCTGCCCACCGTGCAGGAGCCCCGGGCGCGGCGGGCGACCGAGGGTCGGCACCGACTCCGGGCGCCCCGGGACCCGCCCGCGAACGCACTTCGGCGGCAGCGCCCTCGCACACCTGGCTCCCGACACCAGTTGAAAGCAGTCAAAGTGAATGAAGGCGGACGCGGCGCCTGGCAACACTCCATCCCGGCACACAAAGGCGGATTTTGAAAATCTAGGGAGAGTCCGAGCCGCCGGACCCCGGCGGGCGCCTTTCGCCGAGGGGCTCTTACCTCGGATCTGCCCTCGGGGCCGCGGCTTCCCCGGAGGTGCCTCGAACTCACACCCGGCGGGAGGCGGCCGGGAGAAAGCCCCCGACCCGGACCGCGCCCTCCCAATCCTCCGCGAGCCGCCCAGCCGCCGTCTGCGCCCGGCCGAGGAGACGCGGTCTCCGGGGCGAGCTCAGCGCCGGCCTCGCGCTCGGCTGGAACGCCTGGCCCGCCGCTGCCGCCGCCGGGGAAGTCTGGAGCTGCCCGCCGGCTCACCCGCTCGCCCGAGCCGGCCGCGCGTCGCGCATGCCCAGTACATCTCGGGGAGCGAGCCCGCGAGCGCGCGCCGCGCGGCCGGGAGCCGCTCCGCTCTCCAGGTCTTGGCGGCAGCCGAGGCGCGGAGCATCTGGTCGACCGCAGCGCTGGAGGAGAACTGGCCGGTGGGGCCGGGTGGGCGGGAGAGGGAAGGTAGGATAGAGGGCAGGGCAACGCGCCGAGTTATCAAGGCCGCGATCAAAGTCGGACCGAAGTTCTGAGCCGCCGACGGGTTTCCAGAAGTGCCCTAGCAGGACCCACTAGCAGCTGGGAGGCGTGAGGAGTAGAGCGCGAGGAGGGGTTTGCCCCGGGCAAGAGTGGATGCTCCCGGCGGAGGGAGCGCGCCAGTTACAGCGCCCCGGGTCTCAGTGTGCAGTTCGTGGCCACTAACCTGCGGTCAGTAAACCTGCAACACCCAAAGACCCTCCAGCCTTGGTCTTCCTGCTGGGACCCTCCCACCTATTTTTCCCCTTTTGTCGCTTCCTTTTTTTTTTTTTTTTTTAATCTCCTCAACTCATGCCGTAAACTGGTGGCACCCAAGGGCCTCCATTCGGTCCCGGGGAGTCTCCAAACTACCGGTCCTTAGCTGCAAGCAGCAAGCCCAGACCCGCATCGCCCGCATTGCACGCCTGCCTTGGATCCTATTTTTCTCGTAGCTCTTGCCAAGAGCCTGATGTGGTTTGAAGTAGTGGAGGCTTCTTTCACAGAATGCCTCTCGTGACCTAACCAACTTTATAACCTTCTTCTCCCCCCAGTAGCCCCTGGAGCCACTAAATGAGAAGTCCTTCCATCTGTGACATTGCATTTGCTTCTTCTTGAAACTCCAGCTTTGTCATAGCTATGACCCCCTCCTTTCTAACTTCTTTAAGGTCACTTGACTCTCAGAAATCAACGAAAGTCTATAAAATAAACTTGGTTAAAGTAGATTGGACCTGCTTGTTTTGTGAAGCAAGGGAGAAGCGCAGTCAGGGGAGAGATTTCAAACCAAGATGGGAAATAAAACCATTATCCTAAAAGTTGGCACAGACCTTAAGTCCAGTCTGCTATCTTAAGTAGAAATCCTCTCTCCAATGTTTCCACTACACCATCAACCACTTAAACTTTTCCATTGTTGGAAATCTCTATTTTTATCAATATTATGTATAATTATAATTTTTCATCGAGTACCTATGCCAGGAACTAAGCCATTTTTATATTATTATTTCTAATCCTTAAAATGAGATGAGCCTTGTTACACCTATTTAGCAGGAACATGAAGCTCAGAAGTTTCATTCCTTTTGCCAAAGCCAATGCTGATGCCAGAATTAAAATCCAGGGTTGCTTAACTCTAAAGTTTGTGTCATTTGATTTGTGAACATCAAATCAACTTCCCTTAACTTACACCACTGGTGCTGGTTCTGCCCCTAAGAGCCACACAAAATTAATCTCATTTCTTATAGACATTGCAAGCCTTAAAATATTTGAACCAACTATTAAGTGACTACCAGATCTTCTCATATTTTCCTCTTCTTCAAAATCTCTAGAACCTTTCATTGTTCTTCAAATGCAATGGTGAGCCCTCATAACCACACTCCATGCCCTGCTTTGAATGTGCTTTGATTTTTCACTTTTCTTCTTAAATTGTACACTCAGAAGAGAACACAACATTCAAATACAGTGGGCTGAGAACCGAGTCACACAGGGATCAGCCTCTTTGATCCAAGCATACCCTGACAATAATGCATCCGGAACTTGTATTAGGTTTTTTAGCAAGCATATTACAGAGAGTCAGATCAAATATCCAAGTCAATTTCACATAGACTACAATTAAACCATATCTTTCACCTTACATAGTCTGTACTTCCATAATTTAATGTTTAAACCTAATTTTTACCTTTAAACCATATTAAATTTCATCTTGTTTGTTTTAGGACATAATTTCAGATTTTAAAATGTTATTATTAGCGATCACTTTTAATTTATAACATCTGTAAATTTAATGAACATGCCTTCTTTGTTTCCACCTAAGTCTAAAAAAACAAAAACCAAAAAACAGTTACATAAAACAGGCTTACAAAAGAGCCTTGCAGCCCACCACCAAAAATGATCTCTGAGATAATAATCATTTATGAACCAATATTTTTCTAGATCAAGCACTTTAGTTCATGCAACAATGCTATAACCAAGAAGGATTTCATAAAAGGTTTTCTACATGCTCTGCTGAAATGAAAATTCACTGTCTCTAGCATTCCTAAATCTACAAGTTCAAGTAACTCTTTAAGAAAAATAAACAGGACCTTTTGAAAAATGAACCAGTTTTGGTATCAATGATCTCCATTACTTTTCTAACTGTTTAGAACCAATGTTAATCTTTTTACACTTTTGCTGAGAATTGATGTCAGACTCCCTGTTTATTGTGCTGCCTTATACAAGTTTTTCCTTCTTGAAGGCTTCATTTGCTAATGTTGGTATGGGAGATGAAAATGATGTAGAACAGAATGAAGGTAGATACATGGAGTGAATGGGGTCTCCCAAATACAAAGTACACTAGCAAAACTTGAGAAACAGGTAAAATCTATAGCTGGGTGTAAAGGCTAGATACAGAAAATATGAAGAAA
Organism: Balaenoptera acutorostrata; assembly: GCF_949987535.1. Classification (NCBI taxonomy): domain Eukaryota; kingdom Metazoa; phylum Chordata; class Mammalia; order Artiodactyla; family Balaenopteridae; genus Balaenoptera; species Balaenoptera acutorostrata. The sequence continues at coordinate 94,224,004 of NC_080074.1, read as the reverse complement.
TGATGATGGCTAAATGTAACCTGAAGACCGAGAACTATATGTAAACTTCCCAAGAATCAAATGTATTCTTTAGACACCCTCTCTACTCCAATCCCTCAGTATGATGTGTGAGTATCACTTAGGGACTGATGTGTTTAGCTTTGTGGGCAGTCTGAAAGCCAAGTAATGCAAAATGTACCTATGGATAAGTTAGATAATGTTTACTGTAGTTAAGAATATTACTATTTTTATGATCTAATCTAAATATTTTAAGCATATCTTGAAATCGAGATATGCTTAATTTCATTTTGGCTACAGCTGACATTCTTATTTAGCCTTGCTGAAGAAACAGGCCAAATTGCTGGATTATTATTTTTGCTCCCACTTTAGAAACTGCTTGAGCTTGCTTCTTACCTTGTAATTGATATCTATATTTCTTGCTTGTTATGGTTCTTTACATCTGTTTGGGTGTAGCAAATTCACTTTTGCTTATTCTTTGAATGTGAAAATGCTTTATTTGTTATATACCATATAAGTAGACGTGTGAAAATTTTGAAGCATGAAGGGAAGTGAAATATTTTTAACAAAGAGTCTTTCCAACTGTAACCCCTACTTATCTACAAGGAACTTTATTAGTCAAAAACAAGTAGATGAAAACACCCCTCTTTCAGAAATGGGTAGATCCAGTAGGTGGAAAATCAGTAAGGACATAGTTGAAATCAACAACACCATCTATTAACTGGATATAATTGACATCTATAAACTACTTCATCCAAAAACAGCAGAATACACATTCTTCTCAAGCTCATGTGGAATATTCACGAGGATAAAATCACATTTTGGGGACTTCCCTGGTGGCACAGTGGTTAAGAATCCGCCTGCCAATGCAGGGGACATGGGTTCCAACCCTGGTCCAGGAAGATCCCACATGCCGCGGAGCAACTAAGCCCGTGTGCCACAACTACTGAGCCTGCACTCTAGAGCATGCCAGCCACAACTACTGAGCCCGCGAGCCACAACTACTGAGCCCACGTGCCTAGAGCCCATGCTCTACAACAAGAGAAGCCACCGCAATGAGAAGCCCACGCACTGCACCGCACTGCAATGAAAAGTAGCCCCCTCTCGCTGCAACTAGAGAAAGCCAGCACACAGCAACCAAGACCCAATGCAGCCAAAAATAAATAAATAAATTTATTTTTTTAAAAAAAGAGTTATGGAAGATAGAATGTGAAGATGTAACATTTATCTAATCAGAATCCCAGGATGAGACACCAAAAAGAATAGGTTAGAGGCTAGAGGTGAAGAGACTGTTTAGATTAGATATAGGTTATAGTATATCGCTGACAGTGCTTCAAGATTAATATAAGACATGAATCCACCAAGAGGGGAAGTACTGGCATATACACGTATCAAGTAGAATACCTAAAAAGAAAACCAGAAAGAGAAAGAACAACATATACATGTATCAAATAATATACATGAAAAGAAAACCAAACCAAGATACACGAGAATGAAATTGCAAAACACCAGAGGAAAAGGGCATATTAAAAGCATTGCGAGAAGAAAAACAAGTAGACCAAAGAATTTTCAACAGCAATAATGGCAGCCAGAAGACACTAGAATATCTTCTAAATGTTCAAAAAAAAAAACTGTCAACCTATAATTTTGTGTCCAGAAAAATTATATTTCCAGAACAAAAATGGAAATAAGACATTTTTAGAAAAACAAAAGCTTTGCTTTTTACCACCTTCACTAGACGAACTCCTAAAGCACACCTTTGGATGAAGGAAGTGACCCAATAAGAAATACTGAGATGCAAGGAAAAAATGGTAAGCAAATAAATTGTTAAAGTATTAATTTTATTTTTTTATTTTTTATTTTTTTTTAAATTTTTTATTTATTTATTTATTTATGGCTGTGTTGGGTCTTCGTTTCTGTGCGAGGGCTTTCTCTAGTTGCGGCAAGTGGGGGCCACTCTTCATCGCGGTGCGCGGGCCTCTCACTAGCGTGGCCTCTCTTGTTGTGGAGCACAGGCTCCAGACGCGCAGGCTCAGCAATTGTGGCTCACGGGCATAGTCGCTCCGTGGCATGTGGAATCTTCCCAGACCAGGGCTCGAACCTGCGTCCCCTGCATTGGCAGGCAGACTCTCAACCACTGCGCCACCAGGGAAGCCCCTAAAGTATTAATTTTAAATGTCTGTAAGAAAAGCATTCAAGATAGAATTTCAAGAGAAACTACCCATATGATATTTACAATGTTTAAATGCTGTATATGTATCAACTCATTTACATTCTTACAACAATCTTCTGACAGTCTCCATTTTATACATGGGGGAAAATAAAAGACACAAAAACATGAGCCATAAGTCATCTAACTACCGTGTGACGAAGTTGGAATTTGAACTCCAACAGCTCAGCTCCAGAGAGCATGGCTTTGGTGGTTATGTTCTACAGTATCTTAAAGACTCTGAAAGAATAGACACAGAATGCGGAAATTCCAAAACAGTAGAGGAAGAGAAAGGCAATAAGAAATAAACAAATAAACATAACAGTATCTCCACCTGTCTACCCTGTGCAAAGAAAAATTTTCAAAATACAAGAAAGAAGTGTAGAAAAAGAGGGCCAAATAGAAACTAGAAAGGAAAGACCAAAGGGAAAAACATTCAAATATGTAAGTAATCACAACATAAATGGATTAAACTCTACAGCTAAAAGACAGAGTCAAAGTAGTTTTTAAAAACATAGCTATATGCTATTTACAAACATAAGGACATGGAAACCATAAGATATATCAGGTATATAATAATGAAAAGAAGACTGGTGTAGCTACATTAAAATCACACAATCACAATGGACTTTAAGATAAAAAAGCATCATTGGGGATAGAAAGGGGACCACATAATGATCAAATCTACAAGGAGAAATTGATAAATCCACCATTATGGTGGGGCTACTTCAATACTCTCTCACCTATTGATAAGTTATTGACAACTCCAGGTACATAGATAGATATAGATATATAGGTATACAATATTTAGAGATTACAGTGTCGACATACAGCAATACGAGAATACACATTCTCATCAAACCCGTAAGAAATATTTACGTAAATTCACCAGTGTACCTTAACATATTTCAAAGAATTTGGATTATTTAGACTGGGGGTTGAAAAACCTTTTCTGTAAAGCACTAGATAGTAAATACCCTAGTTTTGCAATGGTCTCTATTGCAACCACTCAAGTCTGCCCCTGTAACTTGAAAGCTGTCATAGTCGATATGCTTATGCAATTCAATTATCTTCTCCTCCTGCAGGAACAAGGATTGTAATTAAGCAAATGACCATAGCCATATTTCAATAAAACTTTATTTAGGCACTCTGAATTTGAATTTTATTTAATTTATACATACCTCAAAATATTTGTGTTTTTCAACCATTTAAAACGTGCCAACCATTCTTAGCTCACAAGCTGTAGAAAAACAGGTGGTGGCTTGGTTTGTTGATCCCTGATCTAGACCTTGTAATCTCTGCTTGCAAGGCAATAGAGTTAGAAATATATTTCAGAGTAATTTTTTTTGTTAAGATTTAACTTAAAATTTAAATAACAGTACCTTTTAATTTCTAAAGATTCACTTAAATAAGTGGGATTTAGAAATAGACTTCCAAATAACCATAGATCAAAGAGGAAATCGTGAATGAAAATTTAAAAATACTTCGAACTGAAAAAAAAGAGAAATAAATTTTGATATAGTCAGATCATGAAATATTCTATAGCAGTGAACGTGAGGAAGCAACCACCACATTCAGCAGAATAAATTACTCTTAGAAACATAAAGTTTCTAAGATCACAGAAAATTATGTGCAGTAAGTTGCCCTTTTTACAAAGCTCAGGAACAAGCAAAACTAAATGATATATTATTTAGGAACACATATATATTTGCTAAAACTAGTATGTAAACAAAGGAATGTTTATCATAAAATTAAGAACAGTGGTTACTTCTGAGGGGCAGGAAGGGAAATGGAACAGAGAGACTTTATAGATAAATTGCAATAGTAATGTAATGTGTGTCACAGGTGTTCACCTTAATTACACTCCTTGCTCCCGCGGAGGAAAAGATTGTTGAATTGCATACAATGACAGAGGAGGGACAGAGCAATTGTTACTCTGATTTGTGGTGAAAGCGATCCAGTTACCATTCTCTTATTTACCTGGACACAGGTCATCAGAATGCCTCATCGCCTATTATCCCTGACCTTTGAATGTCTGGTGAGCTCTGTACATAAAACACTCCTTTCCGAGCAGGACCACAGATACTCTGTCCCTATTTTTAAATGTGAAAGTTTATTTTTACAATAAGGCTTATTTCCTCCAGAAATTCTAATGCCTCAGTACAGCTGAGGAAAATTTAATTCTCAAACCAGAGAGTTACTCATTCCTTTACTAGTAACACCTGAATATTCTTTAAAATTCAGAAGATACATCACTTGTTTCATCTTTTTGAGATAACTGTACTGCTCATTCCACAGAACTGGAAATTTGCCATTTGACAGTTATCTCACTATTTACAGCTTTTTCTAATCAAATCTAAGCCTTTTATTTTTCTACTTGTGCCTAACCAGGAAAACAGATGAAAATCAAAGGAGAAAAATAAAATAACCATGGGGAAAAGTAAACCTTCAGAAACTGGTTAATTTTAAATTACAGTAAAGCCAGAAAATGGAATTCTATCTCATGATGAAAAAGAATGAGGTGGTTATATTAACTACTAACTTGGATGGACATCAAGATATATAGTTGTGGGGCTTCCCTGGTGGCGCAGTGGTTGGGAATCTGCCTGCTAATGCAGGGGACACGGGTTCGAGCCCTGGTCTGGGAGGGTCCCACATGCCGCGGAGCGGCTGGGCCCGTGAGCCACAATTGCTGAGCATGCGCGTCTGGAGCCTGTGCTCCGCAACGGGAGAGGCCGCGGTAGTGAGAGGCCCGCGCACCGTGATGAAGAGTGGCCCTCGCTTGCCACAACTGGAGAAAGCCCTAGCACAGAAACGAAGACCCAACATAGCAATCAATCAATCAATCAATTAATCAATCAATAAATAAATAAATAAAATCTTTAAAAAAAAAAAAAAAGATATATAGTTGTTAAGTGGTGTGAGGGGAAAGGTGAGTTGCAATACACTCTGTAGTAGGAATGAATTTATGTAAAAAAAGAATAACAGCTAGAGAAATACAAGCCATATTTTAACAGTTTCTTTTATAGGGAGAGAGATGACGGTGGAGGCAGGAGTTCCTTTCACTATTTCGGTTAATATACTTCTATAATATTTGAATTTTTAACCATGGACCTGTATTATTTTGTGGCAGAGAAAATTTAACATTGTAATATTTTGTGAATTTTGTGTTTCTGAATTCTTTACTCCCTCTAGAATTCAGCTAGAGTTTTAAAATTTCCATCCCTAAAGTCTAAAGTATCTTTAGTTTACTGAGCTAAAATAACCCTCAGGCTATTTAACAATTCCCCTTGGGGACCTCATTGGAATTGCAAATGCAGACTCTGTTTCCTTAAGTTGGCACCCCAATTTTTTTCTCCATTGACAGTAGAATCCTGGGGCGGAGGAGGTGGGAGGGGAATAAAACAAAACAAAAGAGAACTCCTATTAGAAATTTAAAGGTTTTAAGAAGCAAATTAGCATCTCTCAGCTTTCTCACTCCAATAGCCCTGGTGCTCAAGAAAACTCCAGCAACCTTAAAGATAATTTTCCTGATAACAGTGCTTAAATCCAAGTTTTGGCAAGACAACAGCAAAAATATCCCCCAGATTCCAAGTCTAATTTCATCTTAAAGAACTTGCATACACACACACACACACACACACACACACATACACACACAGAAATCTCTAAACGCGTGTTGGCTTTCCGAATACACTTTCCTTTCCTTTAAAGAACACTTTTTTTTTAATGCAAAGCTTTCAAAGCATTTTCCACACTTTCTTATTAAGCAGAGTGTTTATCTTACTAACCATAGTTACCATTGTGCACATTAAGGCTTGTACTACACAAGTCCACAATTCCTTATCCAAAGCCTTGCAACCAGATGTTTGCATCTTGTGAAGGTAACGTGATGCTTATACCACGTACGTATTCATAGCACCCCAGCAGGGTCTGTAATTAACACATTATTTCTGCAGCAAATCATATTCACACAAATCAGAACGAAGTTCATAAGTAGCCTCATAGCCCCTCCGATTAGATTTGCTATCAGACAAGCACAACTCAAGTCAGGCTTTGTCACCAAATGAAATTTGAAAAAACGAACAAACAACTTTTTAAAAAACTTTTGACTTGACCTTGCAGGTAAAGCTGTCATGCACCTGTACGATGGTGCCACAAGGAGTAACTGCCTTGCTTGCCCTGCATTTGAGACTCTAAAGGGCTATCGTTTTGAGGGCTTGATGTCTGCTTCTTTATGTCTTTCTGCCTCCTGTGTGCCTTCCATCCATTTTGTTGCTGTGACTTCCTCTACCACCTTCCTGCCCGGATAATTTATTATGTTTAATCGGCTATGACCTGAAAAAAAAATAGATAACCAAGTTATTATAATCATGTATGAAGTAGAGTAAGTAGATTATACATAAGGAGCGCTAGAGTTATTTCATGATATGTGCATTTTGCTTGCGTTCTTGACACCACCTATTGCAACAAGTTAGGGGCTTTGGTTTGCTAATGATTGTCACCTGTATTCACAATTTTTGAGACTTTTATCCTTAAAAAAGCAACCCTAACTTCCTGTTCTAAAAAAAAAAGAAATACAATGTCTCATTTTATAGATGTCACTTACTTTCAGAAACGGACATCTTGTGAAAGCATGCTATTCTAATATATGCATATATGACCTTTTGGTCATATGCAAATAAGCTAAGGGCTAAAGTTTATTTACTCTTGCACAAAAAATAAGTGATGACAATAAATATTAAGGTATTTATAAAACCTTAAAGTACGATCTCAGGGTGACATTTCTAAATCATCACAGTCACTTGCCTGTATTTTTCTTCTTTACTCAACTTGCAAGTCCTTCTGTATTCTGACCCCACTCTGTACATTTATCTTCATTTATTAGTGCTCCTGCTGTGAGCTTTCCACAGCTCCAATACGTAGAGCCCTTCCTTGGTGTTGCCCACACAAGGCACACCTATCACTGCAAGACAAATAAACCTGGGGAGGAGTGGAGAGTCATGACTGGAAATCAATGCAGGAACGTCCGTGATTCAAGTTTCCAGTAGGAAAGTAGCCAAAGCAAGTGAAAGATCAATACCAGGTGCTAAGAGAGTGACATGATGAAAGAAAAGTATTGAAAGCAGTTAAGAACCCAGAAATCCAATCAGATGGCTCACTAGTAAGAAAGCATCTAAAGGCCTCCGATTCATCCATTCAGCAAAGGTTCAAGCACCTGCCAAGCACAGGGATGGGCTTTGGGGACATAAAAAGGAGTACAAAATGGTCCCCACCCTTGATGGCTTGCAGTATTAGCAATTAAACAGTCAGAAATAAATAGAGACAACCATATGCCATGTTGTAACAGCACAATGTAATACCAAGCACTATCTAAGCCACAGAGAAATGAACGCTCAACTCTGCTGTGCAAAATCAGGCTGGCATCACAGGGACTCACTCAACCGCCCTTCGCTGACCACCTTCCAACCTCCTTACTGTTCCTTGAGCACCCTGGCCTGCTTCCACCGCAGCCCTAGCACTGGCTGTTCCCTGACCCGTAACGCTCTTCTTCCAGATATCAACATGGCTCACTCTCTCACTTCATTCAGGTCTCAGCTCAAATGCTACCTCATCAGAAAAGATTTCTCTGACCAATCACCCTATTTAAAACTGTACCACCCAAGGGGAAGGATAAATTAAGGCTCTGGCATTAACATACACACACTACTATATATAAAATGGATAACCAACAAGAGCCTACTGTATAGCACAGGGAATTATATTCAATATCTTCTAATAACCTATAATGGAAAAGAATCTAAAAAAAAAGTATATATATAAAGCTGAATCACTTTGCTCTACACCTGAAACTAACACAACGTTGTAAATCAACTATACTTCAATTTAAAAAGAAAAAACTGTACCCCCTAGACACACACACATACACACACACACACAAACTCAACTCTTTCTCTTGCTTTCTCCCTATTGCCTGACTTTGTCTTTTTCTTCCTCAGCCCTTATCACAATCTGCAATCACCTTGTCCAATTATTTATTGTCTGTTTCCCTCATGTAAATTCTGTGAGAGCAGGGATTTATCAGTTGTATTTACTGCTCTATCCCCAGCACTGGACAGAGTTGAATGAGTGAATGAATAAATGAATGAATGAGGAGAAATTTGAGCTGAGTTATGAAGAGCATGTAGTGGCTTGTCAAGGGAACAAGGTGTGTGTGGAGGCAGGGAGGACTCAGAATGTACAGAGACACAAGGGTAATTAAAAGGAGTCAAGGCACCTTGGAAGGAATTTAGAGGGAAATAAAATGATCTGTGCTCAGCACACAGTGGGTTTTCATTCAACGTTATTAAGTAAATAAGTGAGAGAGCAAGTGAGTAAATGAGTGAATGAATACACGATTGAATTAATGATCAGGTTTTTGTCTTAGAAAATGTGTGAGCATAGATGGGTGGAACAGAAGACGGGAAGTAGAGATCATTGAGAAGGCTGGTCTTCGACAAAGAGGAAAATAAAGAGGGCCTGAATGAAGAAAGTGGGAAGAGAGAAGAGAGACCACACTTGCGAAGCAAGTAGAATTGTGATGTGATTGAAGTGGGGGAAGTAGATGAAGGCAGAGGATCCTGATGTAAGTGTCCAGATGGGCGGTGGTGCCGTTGACCACACGGTAAAACCAGGAATGGTGAAAGGAGGCTGTGCTGGGGAGATAATCTATCCTGGGTTGTACATCTTGGGATTGAAGTCTCTCTGCAATAGGTGAAGACAACTAATATGTAGTTGGAAGGGTTGACCTAGGAGTAAAGTCAAGACAGAAGACAGGTTTGGAATAGGCTTTATGGATGGATGCCTTTATCTTCAGGAAAATATGTTAGGATAAGAAGACGAAATTCGAGGATAATTTAAGAGGTCGAGAGGCAGAGGGAGAAAAAGGAATGTCCACTGAAAACTAAGAAGCAGCTAATAGAGTGGTAAGAGGAAAACTAGGAGTTTAAGCCCATGAGAATTAGCATGTGCTGTCTTGCTCATTACTGTAGCCCCAGTGTCCTGGTACAGGATAAAGAGACACGCAAATACTTGTAAAAAAGGGAAGTAGGGAAAGAAGGAAAGAGGGAGGGATGGAAGGAAGTTTGGAAGGAGGCAACTGGTTAGCAGTAAGACTACAAAGCTATCAAGAAAGATAATGGGGCTTCCCCGGTGGCGCAGTGGTTAAAGAATCCGCCCGCCAATGCAGGGGACATGGGTTCCATCCCTGGTCGTTCCATAAGATCCCACATGCCGCGGAGCAGCTAAGCCCATGCGCCACACTTACTGAGCCAGCGCTCTAGAGCCCGCGAGCCACAACTACTGAGCCCGTGCGCCACAACTACTGAAGCCGGCGTGCCCTAGAGCCCGCACGCTGCAACCACTGAAGCCTGCGCTCCTAGAGTCGGTGCTTCGCAACAAGAGAAGCCACCACCGTGAGAAGCCCGCGCACCGCAACGAAGGGTAGCGCCGCTGGCCGCAACTAGAGAAAGCCCACGTGCGGCAATGAAGACCCAACGCAGCCAAAAAAAAAAAAAAGATAATGATAGCTAAGAACTCAGATTTATTTTATTAAGGGATTATAACATGCCAGAGACCATTTTAAGCAGTTTACACGGCTTGACTCATTCAATTCTCAAAACAACCTCGTGAAGCAGGGGTGATGATGATTATCCCCTCTTTATAGATGAGAAGATGAGGCACAGAGAGGTGAAGTTGCCCAGGGTTACACAGGAAGTAAACGACAGAAGCAAGATTTCAAGTCCAGCCATCTCGCTCTGAAGCCCTCTTTGCACAGACGGAAGAGCGAGTTTTGTGAGGGGCCTTGAGTGAGGATGGTTTCAATGGAGGGGCAGCTCTGTGGCCTGGGGAGGGGAAAGGAAGACAAAGAAGTGGAGAGAGCAAATGTAGACTGCTACTGCAAGGAGGTTCACTAGGAAGAAAGAGGGACAGATAGTAGCTGGAAAGGAACACAGAAGTGTCAGAAGCCGTTTTGTGTTTTTAATGAGCAAGTCTGGCGCACGTGGACTCGCTACAGTCTGTTTACATCACACCCCAGAACTGCTAAAAGAAAAATGAGGGGGTTGGCTGAAAAGACACTCAGGTTACTTCCAGCTCTGATTCTACTATTCCACAACTTTGAAATTCTTTCTCAGTGCAGCCAGATGGAAGATTTCACTTGATAACATTAGTTGGGAAAATAATTTAATACACTTTTAAAGAGGTATATAAATAGAAGTCTAGGGGCCTCTTTATTTGAGTTTCCTTATGATTCACGAGCTTTTCATCTTTTCGCATCCTAGTCAGTGATGCGTCCTGTCTTTATGAGGAAGCTAAAGTTTTTCTTGTCTTTAGATTTGGCCTAAGAACATATTTTTACTTTCTTTCCTTAGGTTAGGAAAGAGTCAGGGTCATCTAGGTTCACATCCTTTTTCTCCATCGCCTTTTCCCTTTTGTACTCTACCCCTCCTTGCACAGGAAAAAATTAATTTAAGTGCAGGCAGTTATAGACAAGCCATAATGTTTCTTTCACAACATGTCCTAAACTGTTTAATCATTAGTGTCGTTTCCTGCGATTCTTTCTCTGCTAACTATTCCTTGAGACACTTTTCCTCTTTCCTAAACTTCTCCTTTCCTCCTCCTCCTATGACCAAGTGGAGTGGACACATACCAATCCCAGAAATTACACTAGACCCTCCTTTTCCCTCTATTCTTACCTTATGGAGCCCTTTATTGGCACACATCCTTCAGTGACACATATTCCTATCTTTTTCACACCTTTGAACAACTTTTCCACCTCTAGTTGCTCCTTTTCCTAGCCACACAATGTCAGTTTTCAACGATCTCCTAGTAGGGCTATGAGATGGGGGAGAGATGGGCTATGGAAAATAGCAATACAAAACTCATTTCTTTTCTGGCTTTGGGATGTGTTTTCACACTTACCAAAGTCGGTATATACCCAAATTTGGAAAATCACAGCACTTCAAACAAAGTAAAGCTCTACTTGGAAGACATGTCTCAAAAGGAATTAGAAAGCTATCCATTTAGCTAAATCTGTGCTCTTTGCTCATTTCTATTCTGGGCACCCCTCCAGACAATGGATGAATAGTGTTTATCTCTTAGACAAACGCAAATAATCTTCACAGAGAGATCTTTATTTTCCTCTCCAAAGCATGGTATCCTTCTAGCTCTCAATTCCCCAGAGCAAGGTGATAATTAAAGTGTTTCAGGTTCAAAGGCTCTCTCTCTAAAATTCCTGATGAGCTAGTTTCAGACAGGAATGAGAGTAAACAGAGATGGCTATGATATCACAAGTGAAGCAGGTTATAATGTTAATAAGATGTTGAAAATAAGACGTGTCTGCCTAGTATCAGTAATTGACTCTGTTCACATTTCCCTGACACACGTGAATCTAAATCCCATCATTCATAATAGTCTTTATTTTGGCAGGTGTATGCACCAAGCAAAGATGAACAGAGTGCAAATAAAGAATCTTTGTCAGTACTGTAGCCAATACCATGATAGCACCTCATTATAAACAGACCTAAAACATTTCATGACAGCAGGCAACCTTTCTCTAGAAATAGCAGAAATCTCTATATCACTGAAGCCAAATAATGATTTGCCCCCTTTATCTTTACAGGCTGTGCTTTTGAAATTATAAAATAGTTTAGAATACTCAGCAGTGATCTGGGACAACCCAAGTACTTCTTTCTTTATATATAAGCAAAATTCTCAAATATTGACAATGCTGATGATTTTAAACCAATTTAATCAGTTTAATCAGCAAGGGTTCCTCCATCTTATTCTTTGTAAGAATTATTCTCACATTATTTGACACAATAAAAAAATAAGTAATATCTTCATTCTATTTTTCCTTATTTCTGCTTGTTCTTGATTAAAAATAAGCTAAAACTGAATTGTTAAACCAGGAAAATATTGCATTGGCTAAGAATATGGAACTTTTTAGCTAAAAACAATTAATTTGCAAAAGGCCAATGCAAAATGCTTTCTCTCTATTAAACTTTTATATCTATTTTTACAAAGGCTAAAAATATCTAGAACGCGTGATTTATGCCATCTAATAGTGAGAATTCATCTGTATATGAGAACGTAAGATGCATCTGTAGAAGGAAAATTTTTCCCTAAATGAGTTTTTGAATTTCCTGTATTCCTGGGCCACAGTAGTTTCTGGCTGTTTGACAAGACCCATCTCCTAGAGCTTCTGATACTCTTTCCTAAGAGTCAGTGGGAAGAAGTTTCCTCTCACTTTCTCTGGGAGGAAAGGCCAGAACAACTCTCAGGCCACTATTCTCTCTCATGACCCCTTGTCCTTCCCTGCTTTTAGCTCCCAGGGGTCCTGCCAAAGATTGCACATTGGTTTTAATCCAACTTTTTAAATGAGGGCTTAGAGAAGCAATGTAGAGTTGTATAACTTTTTCCTCTTGTTTTATAAAACATGAGATGAAAAGATTATTCTAAACTACTGACTTTCAAACACCTAAATGGCCTTGGCCATACCTTTATTGGCAGAGCCTAAGAGACCACTGTGGTCCCAAGACCCTTTGTGAGGTGGAATCTTGTTTCTGAAGTGGATTTTGGACCATATGCAGTACGTATAAGAAAGTTGTCTTTTCCAGCCACAGTGGAAAACATCTGTTTTGCTAATGGATTTGACTCTACTTGCCAGAATAACTTCCCAGATGTTTCGAAAGCTCTAAACAACTGCAGCCTTTCGGATCTGCTCTGGCTCAAAAATTAATTTACTAAGAAAACATGTAGGTCTGTGACATAAATGAAAATAAAAATATTTCTCTTAACGAATCTGTAATACCAAAATATTTTACATATGACCTTAGATTAATGGGCTTTTATAGATTTTTTTTTTAAGATATGCATTCAGACAGGTATATACATAGTCTCTTGGAAGGGATTAGAAAGCGAATAGAAAATTATTTCCACTTTTCCGAATGCAACTAGTGCTACTACTACCTATTTATGCTCCTTTGTCAATTCCCCAGCTTTCAATAAATGATTTCCTGGTATTTACCAGGAAATTTCCTAGTATTTTTCCTGGTATTTACCAGGCATATATTTATATGCCTGTCCGCTTACATTTTATCTTACTGGATCTGATTTAAAAAAAAAAAAACACTCCTAAATAGCATAAAAAGTATTTTATATTATCTACCGTTCAGCCTTCTTTAGCTTCTGCCTTGGCTATTTCTTCCTAGTTGGCCTCCAGCTGCTGCTTTGTTGTTTGTTTGTTTAATATTTACATAATTTAAAGAGACTGCTTTTAATTTGTTCTTTTATGATCGACTGCCAAACAATACAATATTTCTTTTTTCTGCCTCATTACACCTACTGACTTCACTCTCTGTTGTTTTTCCTAACCCTGTTTGGATCTAAATCCTCTATGTTGTCCTTCCATTTCTGTGTTATATTCAACTTTTCCTCTGCCTTCTTTACGAAATCTTCCGGGAGATCATACTCTCGTGTTCACTACAATCCAGAAATGCAAATGTTTTAAAAGGAAATTCTAAATTAAACAGAACAAATCAATTGTGTATTAAAATTTAGTATGTATTTTCCCTTATAAATACTTGCCAACCTTTTATATGTTTCTTTATTTCATATTATACACATGTTTCTAAACAGCAAGAACCTGTATTTTAAGTATTTTTTTAGATGCTAAAGCTGGTCAGTCATTTCTGATAACCACACTTCTTTTCATTCATCCCCTAGAATGTAGGCTTCATCTTGCCCACATCTGCATTACCAGTGCCTAAAGCAGAGCAGCTTCTAGGCACTCAATTACCATTTGCTGAATAAATCTAACATTCCATAGAGGGGTGGGGTGGGTGAGTATTATGTGCCAGGCACTCTGCTAAGTAATTTTACAAACACACACACACACACACACACACTCACACACACACACCATATATATTCCACATAATCTTCTCAAGAACTCAAGTAAGTATTGCTTTCCCCACTTTACAATTGAGGAAGCAGAAACTCAGAAAGGGAGGGAAGTAATCTACCCAAATTTACACAGGTAGAAAGTTGCAAATTATTTAGCTCCAAAGAAGGTTCTTTTAATAAAATGAGAGATAAACATGACCCATACAAATTTCTTTCTTTCCCATTTCCCTCTCTTGTGGCTGGTCCTGAAGAAAACTTTAAAAATACAATTGATGTTCAGTTCTTCTTTCCTTTCCCCACAAGACCTAACTTTTGGTGCCCACATCCTTTGACTTATCCATCCCAACCAACTCCAAAAGCTTGTCCTGCGGACACTCCTTCCCTCACCCAGGGCCCATGTGCCTGGATCTGTATGCTCAGCTATCCTCAGCTGTACTAAAGTCTCATTTCCCTTCAGCAATCTTGCATCTCATTGCTTCACAATCCTTGAGATTTTGAGATTGAACACTTGCTTATTAGATAACACTTCTTCCCTAATATAGACAAGCTGGAAGAGTCTAGAATTATTTGATCATGATTTTGTGGTCAAAATGTCTCTGCAATTATTGTAACCAAAAGCAGTGAACTTAAATTGAGCTGAATAGAAGCTTAGGGAAGCACCTTGGCAGGTGCTGGTTGTCCATCTTCGATCAGACTTCACTGGACTAGGCTGACCTCTACTCTATTTCCTAAGAAGAATCCTAGTTGAGATACACAAATGCCTTTAAATTTTCTTATGTAACTTCCATCTTGAAGTCAAAATTAGAATTATAGTCAATGGTAAGTTCCAAAAATGTAAACAGAAATAAAACTACCAGAAAATTTATTAATTATTGTGTCATTTTGTTAAGTCGCACACACACATATTGAGAATACAGTCCTACTTGGAAATTATGTCTGCTTTTTGCATATTTATGTAATTTAAATACACTGATGTAATCATTAATTTATTCAACAAGTAGTTGTTGAGTATCAACTGGATATAAGGCAATTAATGGTACAAAAGAAAGATTTTAATCCAGTAATCAATATAAATCATGTGCACAAATGATTCAAATTTAAAGCATTTGTGATTGTTGTCAAAAAATAATAATAAAAGGACAAAAGTTTGAGATTTCAGAGTGAGGAAGGATTATGAAGAGCCAGTGGGAATCAATGGTGATTTTGACATATTTATCTTTATATTTTACCTTATATTTTACTTAAAGGAGCAATAATCAAAGTTTTTAAACACAAGCTATTTTTCAGACACAGTGTAGGCTGTTTATAGCACTACTGAATTGATTAGGATTCCTTTTGGCTGCAAGCATTAAAATATCCTATTACAATTTACTTAAGCAATAGTGAGACGTTTAGTTATTTCACTCAAAAAGTAGTCTGGAGGTAGGCAGTTCAAAAATAGAGGAAAAGTTTCAGTAAAATCATAAACAGCATGGGTTCTTTCCATCTTTACCCTCTGCCAATTTTGTGATTGCAAGATGGTTAAAGAACTTTCTTTAGCATCATGTAGTCACACAAAAAAGTTTAAAAACAGTAAGAAAGGAGGTATTCTCCTTAAGGGCCTCTGTTAGTAGGAAAGGAAATCTCTTCTAAACATCCCCAGCTAACTTCCCCCATGTCTTTTTGGCCAGACTTGGTTCACATACCCTCCCCTAGAGCGATCAATCATGAAGGGGAATAGGGTTGTCATGATATAGTAACAACTACATATACTGCCTCCTAGCCATCTCTCAAGCCCCCAATTTAAATAAACAATATATTTGCATGGATAATAGAATTTTTAAATTACTGTTTTTAATTTAAAAATTAAAAGAATTATTACGATAGTTTTCTATTTGTCAACGATGGCTACAGTCCTGTCCATCAAAGGTATATTAATCTTATTTTAGTAGCCAAGAAACAGTAACTATTGTTTAGATGGAAATAGTAATTCATTGAGGTAAAGTTGTATTTAATTTCTTTGTCATTTTGCCCAATCTGTGATCCTAGTGGGTTCCAACTAGGAACTTGAGAATGAAAACTGACCCATGTCAAGCCATTACTGTAGTGTCAGAGAAAGTACATAGCCAGTGGAATTAAATGAATACAGCTAGCATATTTGGAAACATTGTATCTGCCAGTGTTGTACTCTGAATTCAGTGTCTTAATTTCTTATACCTTTTGTATTTAGCCAGAGTTCCAGCTTTCCACTTTATTCAGTCCGAACATTAAAAGTAGTAACTCCACTCTTATTATGCGTAGTATGAGAGAACTATTTTAACCATTAAAAAAAACCCAAAAAGAATTTGTTTTAACATCATGTGTCTTTGAAACGTCAGTATAAATATTTTATTTATGGATTCTTCTTCACTTACACTGTGATATTTCTAAGGCTATATTCTAGTCATCTATTACTGAATAACAGACCACAAAAATTGTAGCAACTTAAAAGAACAATAATCATTTTTTTGCTCATGAGTCTCCAGTTTGGGCAGGGCTTTGCTTTTGTCCACCACAGCATCAGTCTGAGTAGCTTAACTGGGGCAGAATCCGCTTCCAACATGACTCCTTTACTTAGCTGGCCAGTGCACTACCTCTGCTGCAAACTCAACTGGGGCTATTGCCTGGGTACTTTGGGTCCTCTATGCATGAGGTTCTCCATGTGGGCCTCTACACAGGACTGTTTGGGCTTCTTCATAGCATGGCGATTGGGTTCCAGAAGCTAATATTCCAGTAGAAAGCTGAAACTGTCCCTATCTTAAGGCTTAGGCCCAGCAGTTGTCATAACATCACTTCTGCTGCGTTGTAGTAGTCACGCAAACCCTACCCAGATTAAAGACATGTCCCGTTTTTAATCTCCATAGACTGGAAAAGAGGATTTGGTTCTATTTTCAAGGTTCATTCCCATGGAAATTCTCTATTCTTTATGATATATTATAGCCAAACCCTGAAGATTACCAGTTTTGTAAATAAAAGCCACAATAAAAATATAACAGAGTTTAAGTTGAGAAACTATCATAATTTTTGGCATTAAAAATAGTCTAGGGGCTTCCCTGGTGGCGCAGTGTTTGAGAATCTGCCTGCCAATGCAGGGGACGCGGGTTCGGGCCCTGGTCTGGGAGGATCCCACATGCCGCGGAGCAACTGGGCCCGTGAGCCACAATTACTGAGCCTGCGCGTCTGGAGCCTGTGCTCCGCAACAAGAGAGGCCTGCGCACCGCGATGAAGAGTGGCCCCCGCTTGCCACAACTAGAGAGGACCTCGCACAGAAACGAAGACCCAACACAGCCATAAATATATAAATAAATAAATAATTTACAAAAAAAAAATAGTCTAGATTAAAGCTTTAACTGGAAACATCAACATCTTCTGATATCTAAAATTAAATTGTGCACTTTGTATTTTATAAATTATGCTAATACTGCATATTATTTTAGATAATTATTTTGTTTGGGTTTTGAGTATTAGCAAGTCAGAAGTTAATTTTTTTCTCTTTAAAGTTATTTGGAAATATTTGAAAATTTGAAACTGAAATTAATAACAGTGTGTAATTACAGAAACCCAATTTTTTTCTGAGTCTTTTGTGGCATCACTTTACCCTTACAACATATACTGGGAAAGTTATCTTTATCCCCTTACAACATATACTGGGAAAGTTATCTTTATCACATTTTTTAAGACAAAAACCTAGGTATATTAATTAATTTTTCTTCCAAGATTACTAAAAATATTAGCAACAGAATCAGGACTCAAGCTTAAGATCCAACTAATGCTTTTCTACTCAGAAAATTGGTCAGAACAAATTCTCACCACAAAGCAATGTTGGTGTGTTATTTAATATGGTAATAATGACTAAGTAAGAAATGTCCCTTGCTTATACTTCTTTGTTTTGATTCAATAATTCTTAATTAGGTAAGGTATTTTTTCCTTTTAAAAAGCAACATTTTAATTCTATAATCTGTTAAATATTTTTAAATTGTATTTTGATATTTAGTTATAAGAAAGTGAACTAGAACAGGAAATTCTTCATTTGGAGTTCAATGGAACTTGCAAGATAACTTCTGATGGTAAACAAACAAAAATTATTATTATATACTGAGAGAATAGTGCTAACTCAATATCAGGCACACTGAGGTAGTTTTCAATTAACTTTTTTTATGAGGATTATGTGTTAGGATTTTATAGAAATTGAAAGGTTTCATGATACAGTAAATGACAAATCTTATGGGCTTTCTTCTACTTACCGTTTTGCTGGTATAGAGAAAAATGCCATTTTATTTCTTTGATTTGCGAGAAAACTCTCTGTTCTCTAGTTTTACAGGCATCGTTATTATTGTTTGTCACTTATTGTTCAACAACAATGTGCATGGTTAGGCATGAGCAGTCAAAGCAATAAAGTGAGAGGATAAAAAAATCAGTAGGTATTTGCACTGGCAGTGTTTTTCCTTCCAAGGATAAGCTATTCAGAGTTTCTAGTGCTATCAGTCAGAAGACCACTTCCTCCTTGAAAACTGTGATGACACTGCTATTTTCTCCCACGGGCTTTATATTTCCTAACCAGTAGGTTCTTTGCAGTTTTCAGCATTCTACCTTCTCTTTCTACCTGGAGACTGTCACGTCTGCAGAGTGTTGCACCTGTTTCTCTTCTGTTATAATTCTACATTTCCTGATCACAACTCCTAATATTTTGACTTCTAGCCCAAACTTTTCTATTGAGTTCCACACCTATAAGCCAGCATTTCTGTCTATACGTCCTACAGGATGTCATCCTTCTTCCTAAATCATTGACAGTTGCTCCCTTTCACCCACATCCACTAGGTCAATAGGTCCTATCAATTTCTTCTTAAAACACGCTCATGTTTGCCAGATCCTTTTCATCCCCCTTACCACTAACATCTTTCATCTTTCCTAGATCATTGCAAAGGTCTCCTTACAGGTCAAATTATCTCCAGTTTCGCTCCAAACCATTCTGTGAACTGCTGCCCGAATGACTGTCCTCAAAATACAACTAAGATCACGTGACTATCATACTTGAAACATCTTCCTTCATTGCCTACAGACTGGAGTCCAGTCTCTGTCATCAAATATAATACGCCCTCCATGATACGGCCCTTGCCTTCTTCTCTATTATCTTTTTCCTCCATTGATTCCCCAAACTATTCATAGTTTCCTGAAAGAGACATCATATTTTTTCATGCCTCCATACCTTCATAAGCACACACACACACACCCTTTTAAATGGAATTATTCCTTCCCTCTCTTCATAGTTATAGTGTCTCTGTTTGCCAAGACCTTGTATAAACATAACCCTCTCTTTGAAGCTTTCCTCACCCCTCCATCTCTGCTGCAGGTGGTTTATTGCTAAATGTATTGTGCTACCAATTCTGCCTAAACCAAACATAACTTCTCTTATTGCACTTACAAGATTGTATTTCTATAATCCTTCGCATGTCCATCTTCTGCAGAAAAGTATGAGTTCTTTGAGAGGAAGAACCATGACTTATAACCAGCAGCATCTGGCTGCAGAACCCTCCACAAAACCTACCAATTAATCTGTGTAGTATGAATGGAAGAAAAATGTGACGATAAACTATGCTAAATATAGAATGCTTATTAATTTCTAAAACTGTGTTAAGAGAGAGTACTACACTTTACTTTGAGAGAGAAAAGACTTAAAATTAAATACCCAGAAGAAGTAACACTTTGAAATCCGGTCACAATAAAAAAAAAGTTCAGTCTATCAGGTTTAAATAAGTAGAATCAGATGCTTTCCTATGTAATAATTAAAACCAGAAATTTTTCGGAAAACATGATTAGAAAAAAGCAAATGAAAATAATTAACTTTCCAAACAATTATAGAGGCAGAAGATACTGAAAATTATTTGCTATTGTATAAAAGTTTTTATATTAGGAAAATAATAATGTGGAACAATGTGAAACACAGAATAATCAGCAGAAAAGGAAGAAACAGAATTATAAATAACTACAGTAATAATAATGATAATTTCTACTATTTATTATTATATGCCAGGCACTGTGCTGGAACTCTATATGTTTTATCTCATTCTATTCTCACAAGAGTCTTAAATATAGGTATTATTGTTTATCCCATTTTACAGATAAAGAACCTGTCTTAGGGGAGTTAATTAAATTATCAAAGTCACGTAGTCTAGTAAGTGACAGAGCCAGGTCTTAAAGTCTGACTTGGAAACCCAAGCTCTTCCCTATTACACTAAAACAGAAATAATTCTTTAACCATGTTTGACCATGTTTCTTTTGTCCCTTAGTGAGGAGAAACTAGAAATCACATCAGAATCCAACTCCATTTTAACTGTGGTAGTTGGATGAGCCTAAGTTTTATGATCACGCTCTGGGGTCATGAGAGCAGCAGTTGGGAATGGTGTACTCCCTGAAGGGGCTACACATTCACCACATCAGTCATCTATCCACTAAGTAAATCCCACGTCCATAACTGAGAACCGGACAGCCAGTGACAGCTGAAGATGTGAGGAGAGCAGTTTCCTATCTCTTGGGCTAGAAAGCAGTTGATCTCTGTCTCCCAAAGAAAGAGATATGAAATGGTTTTGGTGGAAATTGATGACCTGCCCCTGGCACATGGATTTAGTCAAGGTGTTTGCCTGATCAGAGAAGGGGGACAAGAGGTGGGATTTGTGCAGAAGTTGCGCTTAATTCTTGGAGTTGCAAAGGCAGTGAACAGAGGGCAGCTCTGCCTGGCAAGGCGGATACCTCCTGAAGGTCAGAGGCAACAGGAGCAGCCCTGTGGACACAAAATAGAGAAGCCTGGGTTAAACAGATGAATAAACGGTGTATACCAAGAACAACAGCTGCCACAGAGGCAAAGCCATATAAATGCTTGTCATTATGATGGACATGATTTGATCATTGAAAGTAAATATGATCTTATTTTTAGTCATAGGCTGTTGAGGCCTAGACCTCTAAATCACATTACTCATATTAACGCCCTACTTTAAGACCTTTAGTACCTCCATACTGTCCTCAAAAGGAAGCTCAAATTCCTTAGCATGGCACAAGCAAGGCAATTCCGGATTGCCATGGCACAAAGCCGGATTACCAATGTCCTCTCCTACCAGTCTTCTGTCACCACACACAGGCCCTCAAGTTCAAATATACTGAATTATGAGCATTTCTCCAAATGTGCTGTTCTCTTTTGCATTTGGACATATGATACTGTTTCTGTGTGTAATTCACTTCCCCACACGTTTTACCTGGTTCTGTCTCTGAAATTTATTCTTTGGGGCCCAGCTCAAGAGTCATCTTTTCCTAAAAAGAGTGGATATATGTATATGTAAAACTGATGCATTTTGCTGTACACCTGAAACTAGCACAGTATTGTAAATCAACTGTACTCAAATAAAAATTTTTTTAAAAAGGGTCATCTTTTCTAAGAAGGCTTTCAGGACTAGAATTCAGCTTTGGTACCCCTATTCCCCCTTAAAACTCTATGGAGAAAAACTTGAGCCTTTATCACTCTGCATTGTTATGATCTGTTTACTTATCTACTTATTTTTCACACCATGTTCGCCTGGAGTGCCTCGCCTATGGCAGGACGCGATAATATTTGTCCAGTGAGTGAATGGCCAGTAATCCTCTTGGTCATGCATAGTCGCTGCTCTAGTCCTAGGAAACTTGCATGCGCCCTTTCTTTTGTGAAAGTCATGTAGGCTGGAGGATGGTTCTTCCTTTAATTTGCAAATAAGTCTGACCAAAATTGAAGTTAGTGAGGAGGGCAGAAAAAGACTTAAAGAGAAAAATTTGACAATATTTTTTTCCCTTCCTTAGTTATAATCATTGAAGTTATTACTGATATTTTCAAGTATTATATGAATTAAATTGATGATACTCAGGACATGTCCAAATGTATAAAATATAGATATATCATGTACTGCTTTCAACATAGCTCCTAAAGGAATTATGTCTTTTTTTGTGTGTTCACTAATTAGATTTTCTCACTATGAACACTTTTTTTTTTTTTGAGCTTCAGAGTTTTTTATTGAAGTTGATTACATAGGCACGATTGATGGAATTATTGGCCACACGATTGAGCTCTGTCTCCAGACCCCTCCCACCCCCTCCCAGTAGGTCAGGCTGATATCACATGGCTCAAAGCCCCAACCCTTTCATCACGTGGTTGGTCTTTCTGTTGTGAACAGCCCCCTTCCTGAGTCACTTGATTAGCATAAACTCAGGTGTGCTCCAAAGGCCCATCATGAATAACAAAGACACTCTTATCACTCAGGAAATTCAGAGGATTTAGAGTCTTCCTTCTAGGAATCAGGGCCCAAGACCAGTCAAATTCTTCATCTTACACCACTACCTAACAGATGTGTTGTGAGACTAATGCATTTAAAACCATGTGGTATATAATAGGCACTTGATAAGTAGTAATTACTCGTTGTTATTATGTTATAGCTTATATTATAAACTATTAAGAAAAGGTCTTTGTATAATACCTGTAGAGTCCCGCTTGTAAGAGGACACCTGACAAAGCATTTTGATGATGATGGGATTACTTCATTTTTACTAAAGTTGTTAGGTCCCTTTGGAATTGGTAACAGGTTCTATGTGCAAAATAAAGACCCGCTAGCAAATCTTTTAGTCGTGGGGAGAGGGGATTAAATGGAAAGAAGACAATTTTATTGTTGATTATGCTGACATTAAGATACATTTTAATTTAAAAATTTTAATACACAGGATTCAAAGAGGGTTGAAATAGAAGTGTTCTTTCTCACCAATGGCCTTTTGTACTATCTTTTGAAGATGCCTCCAAAAGCTGTTGCCTCATTTGCTTGCAAAATCTCCTACACGAGCATATCATAATTTCAGTGAATTTATATCCCAGGCTGGATTCTTCACTGAGGAAGCCTATGATCACATTGCTAGGATTTTTTATGTTAGTTACATCACCAGCGATATTTAATGATGTGGGAACTATTATCTCTAATATAGTACTGCACACCGAGATGATGTAATTTTTTTTGGATGACTTGAATAATATATATATATTTTTTATACAACAGGTTCTTATTAGTCATCAATTTTATACACATCACTGTATACATGTCACTTCCAATCGCCCAATTCATCACACCACCATGAACACTTTTTTTATTCTCCTTTCTCACTGGAAAAAAAAAAAAAAGATACACTTTCCCCTTAAACAAGGTGCAGTATTTGAAATGAATGAGAATACTTCAGGAAACAAAGATTTGATTAATTCTCCCAATGCATACCCTCTATGAATTCACAGCTCTTTGCAAATAAGTTTTTCACCATCATGTCATTTTCTGGCACTGTTACCCTATTCATGGAGTAGAAGAATGTATTGATGTGATTCTTGACCTAATAATCAAATTTCATTAAAATTTTAAATGATTGAATTACAACAGTCTGTAATAGAGATCAATACTTGCTTTTTAACTTAATATGTATTTATGGAATAAACTGCTTTGCTAGAAGTTTCTGTTCCAGATTTTATGATCTTTCTATTTTAAATGATTAAGGGAGAGCACCCATTAGCCTCTTTGCTATTCCACTTCTAGGTAGTGTGAACATATGTCCACAAAAGAACTTGTACACAAATGTTCATAGCAGCGTTATTCATAATGGCCAAAAAGTGAAACAATCCAAATGTCCATCAACTGATGAATAGATAGACAAAATATGATATATCCAAACAATGGAATATTATTTGACCATAAAAAGAAATGAAGTACTGATATAAGCTACAACATGGATGAGCCTTGAAAACATTATGCTACATGAAAGAAGCTAATCACAAAACATCACATATAATTCCACTTCTATGAAACATCCAAAATAGGCATATCTACAGAGACAAAAAAAAAAAAGATTAGTGCTTGCCTAGGGCTGTGGAGGGTTTGGAGGAAATGGGGAGTGACTGCTAATGGGTTCATGGTTTCTTTTTGGAGTGATGGAAATGTTCTAAAAATTGATTATGGTGACAATTGCGCAACTCTGTGAATTGCGCAACTCTGTGAATACTAAAAACCATTGAATTGCACGATTTAAATTGGTGAATATATTATGGTATGTGAATTATATTTCAGCAAAACTGTTAGACAATACATAGAATGAAAAAACCCTACATATTGCATAGAGAATATGTAGTAGACATCCATTCAGATATCTCCAAAATTTTTAAATATGTTGTTTGGCACCAAATTTTTTTAAGAAACAAAAGGCTACAAAATAAGTTGAAATCCTTGGTCTTCACATTTTCCACCTTACCCAGAAATAACCACTATCATGAAGTTGGTGAGCATCATTCCCATGCAGATTTTGATCATTTCACAACTTATGTGTATATCCATAAATAAAACATGAATCTGTTTTGAATGTTTTTGACATTTTACATCAATGGTATAATAAAAAATAGCTTTCAAACCTCACTTTTTTTACTTAGCATGGTATTTAAAAATTTTAAATGTCCAGTAAACATATAGACCTACTTCATCCATTTAAATTCTGTATAGTACTCCACTGTGTTAAAATAGCACAATTAATTTACCCATTGTTCTAGTGATGAAAATTCAAGCTGTTTCCAAACATTTACTGCTACAAAAAACAGTGGAGAAACCATCCTTGAACATGCTTTTATGGGTGTGTTTACCGAAGTTTATCTAGAGGTATACATACTTGAAGTTGAAAGTTTCTGGGTTAGAGGTTATGGTCAGTTTAAATAAAGTATAAGTTAATTTCCGAAGCATTTGTATCAATTTACATCCTTGCTGAAGTGTCTGAGGATACTAATTCCTTCCACCATGGCCATCTCTTGGTATTGTCAATCATGTCAAATTTTTGCTAATGTGATAATAGTGAAATAATATCTCATTGTATTTTAATTTTATTTTTTTGAATTCAGGTGTGATTGAGCATCTTTGTGTTTATTGTATTTTGGGTGTTGTTTCTGTAATATTTTTTCCCTATCCATTGCTTATTTTCCTATTGGGTTATTTATCTTATCCATACTGGTTTGCAGGAACTCTTCATGTATCACTATTTTGGATTGTAATCGTCTATTAGTTAATATATGTATTTCAAATATCTTTCCCAATTTTGGTTAGCTTTTCAAGTTTTTAAATAACATCTTTGTCAGATGCAGGTTTTCAACTTTTATATCATTAAATTTAACAATCTAGGGACTTCCCTGGTGGCGCAGTGGTTGAGAATCCACCTGCCAATGCAGGGGACACGGATTTCAGCCCTAGTCCAGGAAGATCCCACATGCCGCAGAGCAGCTAAGCCCGTGCACCACAACTACTGAGCCTGCTCTCTAGAGCCCACGAGCCACAACTACTGAGCCTGAGTGCCACAACTACTGAAGCCTACGCACCTAGAGCCCGAGCTCTGCAACAAGAGAAGTCACCACAATGAGAAGCCCGCGCACTGCAACAAAGAGTAGCCCCCGCTCGCCGCAACTAGAGAAAGCCCGCGCACCCATGAAGACCCAATGCAGCCAAAAATAAATTAATTAATTACTTAAAAAAAAATTAACAATCTATTCTTATGGCTGGTGCTTTTAGTGACATGAACAAATTCTGCTACATTTTTTCTAAACATTTTAAGGTTTCACTTGTCATATATGGACCTTAATCCACCTGAAATTTATTGTTTTTTTGTATTGTGTGAAGTAGAGAAATATTTTTCTCCTTTTCCTTAAATGGCCACTTATGCCAGAACCCTTTCCTCAACTGATTAATAACTGTTATACATCAAGTTCCCTGTATAGATTTTTGGCTGTTTCTGGTTTATTGATTCTTTCCCCTTGGTCTATTTATCATTTCTTGTGTTAATACAATGCTGTTTTAATTACTATAATATATAAGTCTTGCTATCTGGTTATTTTTTGGTACCCTATCAGCAATGTTTTGACCAATTACAGAATAAACTTGTGAAGGAAAATACTTAAGGAAATAAATTTCTCAAAATGATAAGATGTTGGCATTGATTTTGGAATGTTATTTGGAATAATTCACAGTGGTACCTGTTAGTGATATGTGCAACTATCTGAAAATATTTTGAATCATGACTAGCTGCTATGATTTTGGCTTACAAAGGAAATTGCCTCTGGATATTGAATATTGTACCTACTATGCATTGATAGAAGGATTTTCATCTGAAGATGCATAGAACTCTGTTAAAATACTGGTGATATGAGAAAGCCTTGTTTTCAGTTTTTTTAGAATATAAAACCATGTGTATGTGGAATAATTATTTTAAAGGCAAAATAACCAAATTCTGAAATAGTAAGACACATTAATCGAAATATGAGTTTCTATAGTGCATTAAAAATCCATATACACTTATGTCTAAATGTGTATGGTAAAAATTATTGAATATACTGAAATATACAAATAGAAAAATTAAGAACATGGAAACGGTCTTACCATAGTAGTAATTAGCACTAGCCACATAGCAACTTTTCTGACACTGAGATCTCAATAATTGCCTGTTGGGAAATTTCCTCTGAGTATAGCGTCATTAATTAAAACTCAACATTTCTCAAGATGCTCTGCCCACATGTCAGTTTCCCCTCTTGGCGTTCTTATTTCTGTCATTGGTATCATTGTCTTTACAGTTTCCCAGGTTCAAAACCTTGGAGGTATCCTTGATTTTTTACCTTCAGGTAATCTATCTATGGTGGGCAGAATAATGGCACCTCCCTCTCCCACCCAAAGATGTTCATGCCCTAATCCCTGGAAACTGTGAATATGTTATGTTACATGGCAAGGGGAAATTAGGGTTGGAAATGGAATTAAGGTTGCTAATCAGCTGTCTGTAAAATAAGGAGATCATACTGATTTGTATGGGTGGGCCCAATGTAATACAGGAGTCCTTTAAGTGTGGAAGACGGAGATAGAAGAGTCAGTGTTAGAGTGATGCAGCCTCAGAAAGATCCAACAGGCGATTTCTGGCTTTGAGGGTGGAAAGAGTCCACAAGCCAAGAAAGGCCGGCAACGTCTAGAAGCTGGAAAAGATAAGGAAACAGATCCTCCTCCCCTGGAGCCTCCAGAAGGAACACAGCCCTGCCAACACCTTGATTTTAGTCCAGGGGAACCCATTTCAGACTTCGGACCTTCCAGAATGGTAAGATAATACATTGGTGTTCTTCTAAACCATCAAGTCTGTGGTAATTTGTTAGAGCAGCAATGGGAAACAAATACACTGTCCAATCACCAACCACGTCTTCATTGGTTCTTACTTTACACTTCCTCTCAAATGTCGTTTTCATCTCAATTTCAAATGGCAGTATCTAATTCAGGCCTTCATTTGTTAGCTCTGGATGCTGCAACAGATTCCTAACCATGATACGGCGTAAACAGTCCTAAATTGTGAGTAAGGATACTTGGGTTCTAGTCTGTCTCTGCTATTAATTAGCTTGTGACCTAAGGGAACCTCTGTGCCAAACTTCCTCGCCCTCCACACAACACACACACACACACACACACACACACACACACACACACACCACACTCTCACATTATCAGAAAATGGGTAAGTTGAATAAGATGATTAATTCATTTATTTCTAGCCCTTGTAAGGGCCACTGTATAGACTGTCTACCTCTTACCTCCTCACTTCTTCAGTCCAT
This sequence comes from Balaenoptera acutorostrata, assembly GCF_949987535.1. Lineage (NCBI taxonomy): Eukaryota > Metazoa > Chordata > Mammalia > Artiodactyla > Balaenopteridae > Balaenoptera > Balaenoptera acutorostrata. Next base: position 94,196,180 of record NC_080074.1, on the reverse strand, counting down.
CCTAGACATCAGTCCAGAATTCTTCTTAAATCCTACGTGGTATAAATTACACACATATGTACAAACTTGCATTGACTTCTCATTGCTCATAGGTTAAATTAGTCCCTATTAAAGATCTTTTGCAATCTGCCTACTGCTCCATATCCCTCCAACATTTTTTTTCTCTCCCAGAGTATCCTGTCCTACCCATTTCAGCAAAACAGATCTACTCATTCATTCCTCAAACGTGGCCCACTCAGACTCTCCCTCCTTCCTGCAATATCCATCCCACATATTTTTAGTTATCTGAGTCCCACTCTCTCTGTAAAGGGCCCAGCAACTACCACCTCCACAATTATTGCCTACACTGTCTTTCTCAAATAAATTAAATTATGATAGGAACTTTCAAATGATCTAAATTTTTCAACTCAACACTTAGTGTTGAGGATGGTAAAAGGATGAGAGAAGAGGGATAAAGAAAAAGAGAAACTAGCTCAAAGGGCTAAAGCTTTGCCTTCCAGGTCTCTGGGGAGAGTAAGGAAACAAATGTAGTCACAACTAATCTGGCATTTTCTTGCTTCACTAGTTCTCCCTTTATGGGTATGTCTTGTCTCGCAAAGTATGAGCCTTTAATGACAGGGTCATTTCTCATATTTCTTTCTATCCCTGTCAATTAGAAAGAGTTTGATATTTTACTAACAATAGTTACTCACTTGTTTGCTCAGTGTTATAATACATAAATAGCAATGACATTAACATACCAAATCCAGTTTAGTTTCCATAGTTCATGAGGGATACAAAATACTTAGACTGAAACGATGAGTTCATCCATCAAGTATTTATGAAAAGCCTACCTGAGCTCAGTATGTGTTAGCCAAATAATCCCCAATGCTGAGTGTGTAGACTCTCATTTAATCTCCCTAATTTCTTGGCCTCCCAAACCCACCTCCCTAGCAGCGCTTTTTGGTGTGTGCCAAACATGACTCGTAGTTCTCTGATCCCTCTTGAATTTCTCTGGATTCTGGGAGGGAGTTCCTCCTACCAGTGGTTCAAAGCCTATTTCACTGCAAGCTGCACAGTCACATAAATCCCAGAGGTGGTTCATTTCCCCCACAACTACCAAAAAAGATCAATTTCTTAAGAAAGTGGGCATCTGTGGAAGGTAGTATAAAAATTCCCATCCTGCAACTTTATGAAACATTTTTAGATTTCCTTGATTTAGTTAACTCATAATAGCACTTATCCAGATTCTTTGCTTGAAACTCTGTGTCCAAACCATCTATTCAGCCAATAGTTGCAATTCTGACTACAGCGGCATCTCCGTGGGGGCTTTATAACTTTGCCATTCTATTCTGAAACCAGGATTTCTTCCTGATCAACTTACACTCTCATACTCCATGATGCTAACACCTGAGTTGCCACAATAGAGGTGAGCTCTTGACTCAAGTCTGGGGTATTGATTTTAACCCAAAGTGAACCTGAGCACTTGCTCTGAAATCTCAGACGCCATGTCAGCACAGATCCATCACTGAGAATCTTAAGCGATAATGTTTAAGAACCGTTACATATGGCTAAGCATTTGTTTCGATGGGTTGTTCTTTCTCTACAGTCTATTTTCTTTCAGTTTTCTTTTTCCTTTTTTTCCCCACACTTAAATTCATTTCCACATACATATTGTACCAACCATCAGTAGCATACAAATGCCTCCTTCTTTGGCTTGTCAGTGACATAAATTTTCTCTAGCATATCCTGACAGGGGCATTGTATTCGAAATGTCATTTCCTTCTCTCATTTAGTCATAGCTTTTAAGTCTCTTTCAAATATTCTGTCTTTCTCATACAAATTCTTTTGCCTGTACAACATTTTTTTCTCTCCCACACAGAACATATATTTCTATATGACATAATAAAACTGGTAAGGAAATGACTGCTTCAGCTTTCTAAAACCATGATAGTATCTTGGAGCTCATATACTATAAATTAGTTATTTCAGTCATGTACATGTGTGTATACATAGATATACTTGCAATGCATAACCACCTTTAAACCATGAGTCATGTACAGACATACAAAGTCACACATATAAATTAACTGTTGCTGATTTAAACATACAATACAGGTCTACCCTCATAACTACAATCTCTGACGCTTCTATTTTCTCTGATCTTTCTCCCTCTCTTCTCCTTCTGAAATATGTTCATCACCACCAGACTATGATGTACTGATGTATGATGTACTATGATGTACTGATGGGTAACCTGGCTATTGTACCCAACACTATCTGGAACAGTATTCAGATGAAGTACTTTGCCAGAGTGAACACCATTGGACATCAGAGGAGAGTGCAAAATATTTCTTTATTTTTATATGATACCATCTTACTAGAAGATATAGAATAAACCTTATATGGGCATCTTCAAGTCACCCTTCTGAGAACCCACACTTGTTTTCTGTCCCTCAGCACTATTGCTCTACCCCAGAACACCCTGTCTATATCGTGAGAGAGCAGAGGTGAATTTAGGGCTCCTTATATTCCTTCTTGGAAGTAGGCTTGTGTGTTTCAGATTCTACAGAGCAGAGCAACTGTAAAGCAGACAAATCTTTTCTTTCTAACACTAGTAACCACTCAATGAAAAATGTCAGAGTACGATCATGCTATAAAGAACCAGAGCTGAGAACAGGAAAAAATAAAGGGATAAAGTAAGTAGACAGACAGCCCTCTCTCTCCTACCACAGATATGTAACAGCTAGCTGGACATACCAGACAGAGAGGCCCAGAGTCCTGAGGCCCAGCTCAGGGTGGCCTGGACAAAACTTTGAATGACCTGAGGCTTCAGGCCTACATGGGACAATTGCTTTAGGCCAAGAGTGATACCCTGAATGGATAGTGAGGCTTTGAGGAAATTGCCTGGAAATGTCTTGAGGAACTCAGTCCCGTCTTTATGATAGTAGGGTGGCTCCTAGGATATAGGCAAAATTTGACTCATGCACGAGACTTAACAAGGAAGCTATAAATAGCAATGGAACACAAAGCAACAGTGTGTATAAAGAGTAAAAATGGGGAAAAGACCAAGTGCAAGCTTCAAGGTAATGTTGACAGTAATTCAGAAGGAATAAAATAGCCAAGGATGAAATCCCTTAAACCACTAAGAAGCCTAATAATAGAATATAAGCTCTGTAAGGGCAAGGATCTAGGGATTTGTTAGGAGAGGCAATCTGCTAATGGGCCCTAAGAGTCCCTGCATAGTCTTGCTAAGGATGCCAAGAATACCAGGTCTTCACTGGTCTTTACCTGGGTCATTTTTCTGGGTTATATTTGTAGCAAGTAACTTGCGAGGGAAGAGGTAACACCTCCCTCCAGACAAAGAACAGGCTTGTTCATTCTGAAAGTGATGGATTCCCCAAGCACAGTGTTCCTCTCCTGTAATGCAACCCAACGCATGCGTAGGCAACCGCCTAGGCCCGCCTGTGTCATCCTGTGGAAACTGGGGGTCGTGCGAAACTGACATAAGCAAACAGAAAGCTCATGCTGCCCGCTGTGCCATGAGTAATATAGTCCTTCATCTCTGACCCAAGAGTCTCATGTCTCTTGTCAGCATCCAGACACAATAACAGGCTAGCTTATTAGCTTGAAAGTTGAGTAAAATTCCGGACCCTTCCTCAGCTCTATTCCCAGCATCTAGAATAATACCCAGCAAAGAGGGGTCATTCGATTTGTTAAATGAGTCCCTTACTTAATGAATATTTGAATTTGCTTTATCTTACTATTAACCTCATTTATGAGCACTAAAATAGTTGGTATATACTTGTGAAATCACACGTATATATTATTATTTATTTATTTATTATTTATTCCTGATTAAAGGATCATGCTAGGTGTTTACTGCTCAAATTCAAATAAAATGGAGTTAGTGAGATTTCCATTAAGAAATGCTGCTAATAATTTCTAAATATTTGTCAAATCATGTGCTAATCAGTTATGATAGATATTTGAGGGAAAGCATCAAAATCTTAATTATATTACATATCACATATTTTAATTTCATGTGTCTAATATTTTTTAAATGTGTTTTATGAAAATAGTGAATACCAATTAATAAAGAAATGAAAGAAGACCTCTCACCACTAATTTTACCCAGACCAGAAATCCAGATCAAGAAGCCTTGGGAAAATAAACAACTTAATTTTCCCCTTCACCCTAAGGAAGACACTGGTCTTAGAACCTCTGAATCTACTGACATTAAGACCTCATGGATAATCCTCTCAGTTCTATCTATAATTGATTTATCAATAAATAAATAACCACTGATTAATGATACCTGTCAGCAGAATCTTTATCCAGTTATATACTAAAAAATAAAACAATTTAGATTTGAACTATCATTTGCAAGGCATGTGTGGTATACCAGTCTCTTCTATGTACTTTCACATACACAGTGATGCATAATCTCTGAGCAACACCTGGCAGGTGTCAAGTCTCTGTAACTGGCTCATTGTATTTTTCTCAATAGGTTGCAACACTTTTTGCATGTGGGCTCCACACCTTTCTAAATATTTAGTAATTTATGGGAAAGGCAACTTTCTTTTCCTCGTGAGAGGTTGTAGAATTTGTTTTAGCTGAAATGGAGAACTTCCTTTTTATTTCAAACAATGTGAAACTGTAAACTACCAGGAGTGGCACAAGTAACACTGGAACAAAACTTCAGTGAGCAAAACGGGTCATCAATGTTTAATTCAAATCTTTAAATACGGCGGTTGCCAAGAAATGATCTTACTGAATAATCTTCTCTAGATGTCTAAAAATATATTGAAGCTGAAAAGTACATTATTATGAAGAGAGTAAATTGGGACCATGTGGGTAACCTCATTACACTTTTTACCACCACTCTTTCGTCTTTCTCCAAACAATTCACTCACATAGGATTCTGGAGCCTTGGGGTTTGGACTAATATGGCCATTAAAATCCTATGTTTATAAATGAAGGTCAACTAAAACATTTAGATTATTCAGATCGTCACATTTAGTGGAAAAAACAATGCCCTTTGAAGAAAAAGAAACGTGGAAATATGTGAATTTTCCTAGGAGGTGTTGCACCTAATAACAATACAGGACTTACTAAAATGTATATGTATTTTTAGGTAATCACATAACAAGTATGACAAACATTAACGCAGATTTGCCTCACTTCTGCTCTGAAGCAGAATTTTCGAAGATGACCAATGATCTCATTACAACCAAATAAAATAGTCTTTTGTGTTCATTTTTAAAAGCATTTTTTATCCTTGTTAGTCACACCCACTTTCTTGCATATTCTTCTTTCTCCACTTAATATATTGATATTTACAGTCATCTCCTCACTAGCGTGTTGCCAGCACTGGAGGACTGAAGATCCTTGATGGTAGAGACTATCTTACTCCATTAAGTATATTTCTATAATCGTGCCTACCTAAGTGCTTGGAACACCTTAAAAGATTAGTAAATGTTGGCTGGATAAATAAATTTGTATCCTCCTCTATTCAGTTTTCAATTTAGAGCTCTTTTATCTCTTCGCACACTTCTTAGGTTTTCATCCGTATATGTAAAGCACCCAAATATATCTGTCCATCCATCCACTCCTTCTATATAACGAGTCTTTCAACTCCAGCTGATTGCTGGATATTTCCCTCTGAATGCCATAATCTCGACATGTGTAAAATTAAATTCATAGTAGTCTCCACAAATTCAATTCACCTTCAAAACTACAATTCAAGAGATATTTGTTGACATTCCAGTGTAAAAAGCACTCACTAGACAATGCAGGTGAGATGAACAAGAGTAAAACCACAGTGTCTGCCCTCAAGACGCTTACAGGCTAGTGAGGGAGGTGAGCACTTTCAAGTTACAGGGTACAGCGTGGTGAGCATTAGAAGAGAAGAGCAAACTAAGAACAGAAAATTCTGGAACTATTTCACAAACACCAATTCTTTGGGAAGTAAGAACATTTCATCAAAAGCTAGATATGAACTTCAAAAAAAATTGTTTTTCCAAAGTCCTGGATCATCCACTGATTCTTTACATTGGCCCCAATACCCTACTTATATCCAAAATTTTGGCTTCAATTCTTGGATCCTGACTTGCCTTCCCACTTGCTTGCCATTCTTAGCTTTAACGTGCTGGAGGTAGTCTGGATATCTCCCCAACCTTTAGATCCCTACTTGCTGTCTGGGAACTGGCATCCTGGCTCTCATCCATCTGGCCTTCCATGCTCTCATCCAGCCTCAAGTTGTTTCTAAATCTGTAAGATGTATGCTAAGAGGAAGTAAAATATTATATTTCAGGAAATACTTTAAGAAAGAATTAGCATTTGACTTGAATATTAAAGGATGGGTTTGATTTTAAGAGGGCAACAGAATGGGAAAACTCGTCAAGGTAGTTGGACTTGTATGAGCGAAGACACCAGAGAACATCTAAGGGCATATTCCAAAGAGAGTGGATAGGATAATTTGGTGTCCTTGGGCCTGTTTGGTTCCCAGCTGCATACTTACTACTCTACTCACAAAGCAGGACGATTTAACCAGTATTTTCCTCACACTCAAGGACTAATCCTAATATCAGAGAAAAGGAATAATATCATGCCATAAAAGGGGGAGTGGAAAGACGGAGAAGGAAGTAAACATGCAGTTAAAAAAAAAAAAGCAGGAAATAAAGTAAAGCAGTAAATAAAGCTTGAGGGGGTGGCAGAGTTGCACAAAGGCAATTTGAGGGTGTAGGCGGTGTTGGAATCTTACATGATTCCTCATTCATCAGCCTGAGGCCAGATAATCAAAAGGGCTATGAGCAACAGAGTAACAGAATAGCACACACTATAAGAGGCTCTGGATGAGTACCCGCCAGATGAAAGCTATCCTCCTGTTTCCCTGAGTTCTTATCCTCTCCCAGACAGTATCAGAGGACACAAGAACTCTCTGTATTGGCCTATGGGTACCTCTAATAGCAGTAGTCTCTGCTGAGAGAATAGACTAAAGCAACACTGTTCCTTATGATACACGCTTCATCTTCTCACCCCATGGCATTTCTCTGATGTTGTTGCTGCCGCCAGCTTCATCTCTTCTCCCAATCTCTCCTCCTACTGAGGCTGCCAATGCCGCACCCACTACATCCAAGCTGACTTGCTCTGAATTATGTGCTCTTTTGCTATAGCCTGGGCCCTGGGTTGTATCAATCAATTGTACATTATGGAGATGAACAGATAGGGTGGAGGAATATTCTAGCATAGAAGAGAGAAAATGAAATGGTCCTTGGATAAGGTAGAATTTGTCCTGAGCTTTGAATGATAGGGGAAGGGGAATTTTGAAAGGCAATGAAGATAAAGTAGAGCTTTCCGAGTTTGAATAAAAATGTCAACTATGCAGCTACATGTAAAAGAATGAAATTAGAACACTCCCTAACACCATACACAAAAATAAACTCAACATGGATTAAAGACCTTAATGTAAGGCCAGACACTATCAAACTCTTAGAGGAAAACATAGGCAGAACACTCTATGACATAAATCACAGCCAGATCCTTTTTGACCCACCTCCTAGACAAATGGAAATAAAAACAAAAATAAACAAATGAGACCTAATGGAACTTAAAAGCTTTTGCACAGCAAAGGAAACCATAAACAAGACAAAAAGACAACCCTCAGAATGGGAGAAAATATTTGCAAATGAAGCAACTGACAGAGGATTAATCTCCAAAATTTAGAAGCAGCTCATGCAGCTCAATAACAAAAAAGCAAACAACCCAATCCAAAAATGGGCAGAAGACCTAAATAGAAATTTCTACAAAGAAGATATACAGATGGCCAACAAACACATGAAAGAATGCTCAACGTCATTAATCATTAGAGAAATGCAAATCAAAACTACAATGAGGTATCACCTCACACCAGTCAGAATGGCCATCATCAAAAAAATCTACAAACAATAAATGCTGGAGAGGGTGTGGAGAAAAGGGAACCTTCTTACACTATTGGTGGGAATGTAAATTGATACAGCCACTATGGAGAACAGTATGGAAGTTCCTTAAAAAACTAAAAGTAGAACTACCATATGACCCAGCAATCCCACTACCAGGCATATACCCTGAGAAAACCATAATTCAAAAAGTCATGTACCACAATGTTCACTGCAGCTCTATTTACAATAGCCAGGACATGGAAGCAACCTGAGTGTCCATCATCGGATAAATGGATAAAGAAGATGTGGCACATATATACAATGGAATATTATGCAGCCATAAAAAGAAACGAAATTGAGTTATTTGTTGTGAGGTGGATGGACCTAGAGTCTCTCATACAAAGTGAAGAAAGTCAGAAAGAGAAGAACAAATACCGTATGCTAACACATATATATGGAATCAAAAAAAAATGGTCATGAAGAACCTAGGGGCAAGACGGGAATAAAGATGCAGACCTACTAGAGAATGGACTTGAGGATACGGGGAGGGGGAAGGGTAAGCTGGGACAAAGTGAGACAGTGGCATGGACATATATACACTACCAAATGTAAAATAGATAGCTAGTGGGAAGCAGCTGCATCACACAGGGAGATCAGCTCGGTGCTTTGTGGCCACCTAGAGGGGTGGGAGGGAGGGAGATGCAAGAGGGAAGAGATATGGGGATATATGTATATGTATAACTGAATCACTTTGTTATAAAGCAGAAACTAACACACCATTGTAAAGCAATTACACTCCAATAAAGATGTTAAAAAAAAAATGTCAACTATGGAATGACAAAGTGTGTTTGGAAGCCCCATGATAGAACTGTTTAGCAGGTGATAAGGATCCACATAAGAAACTAGTGACATTCTGTTTTGTCTCAGAGCTAAATATTTTTTAAAATTTCATTACAGAAATGGAGGATTAACGTAAACAGTAACTCTTTATGAAGGTGGAATATTTTTTCCTTTCTTCATTGTTGAAGAGAGTTGAAAGTTGTCTTCAGCATAAGTTGAGAATTTCTTCTTAACATGGTCTTCACACAGAGAAAGGAAGGCACATGTTCAACTAGAATAAGCAGAATGAAGACATTTATCCCAGTGGTTCAAGATTCCCCAGGCACGGTTAGTGCATTTGCTTTGGGGGCTAGTGGGGTGGTATTTAGTAGGGCCACAACCACTCCACAAAAGAGCAGTTGTGTGAATGAGAAAAAGACACCCCCTTCATCCAAGCAGATATATTCTCACATAGGCACATAGATTGCTAAGCCAACTGAGAGGTGGATTTAACCCCACTTGCCCCCTTAGCAGGTGCCCTTGGGTAGTGCACACACACGCAAAAAAAGCCAGGCAACCCTCAGGTTCTAGCTACATTTAAAGTGAATTTGGGAGGCTCCATTCCTCTTTGCTGTCTGACTTAGAAATAGATAGACACTTCAGATGACAATTAGTCTGTTTTCTGGCACAAGACATAAACCTGGATTCCCCACTCCCACGCCTATTTTTCCTGCTCTGTCTCTTTGAGATTGCATTACTTGTAGTCTTGAGTGTTGAAAAGGGAAGCTCAAACCCATTTATTTAATGTCACAATCAATATTGATCCCAGGTCTATCTACTGGAATAGATTCTCTGTAGGCAGTGCTTACTGTGGCTCTCAGGAGTTCAGGGAGAATTTATGAGCACAAATCTTTTTTCAGTTAGAGAGGAAGCACATTCAAGATGTACTAAAATAGCTGAAAAGAAGTGTAGTGCCCTACTTTATGAGCACAAGATGAGCTAGTATTTACTAGACAAAGAATTTATAGCTGGGAGAAGTAGATTTCAGCTTATAGGAATTTCTAACTGTCTTTCTCCTTGCTCCAATAGCTCATTGTAGAAAACTGGTTTCTGAGAGACTCTGAAAAATGATAAGGTCATAAACAACTGGATAATAGCATTCAATTACTAGCTTTCTCAATGAATAATATTGCCTTATGGTTTAGTGCAATTGCAATTTATAAATAGCCACTTAAAATACATTCTTCTATTACATATAGTGAAATATAACTTTTTAGATAGGTTATTACAATAGAAAGTAGCTACCTATAAACCATGCTTTTTTTTGAAAGATTTGCTGTAGGAATCTAAAGGAAGTGTGGACTGGAAAGTACTTTTTCAACTTACATAATTGTAAGACAAGATGAAGCATTTTATACTTTATGACATCTTTTAATTAGATGAGAAATTAATACCCTGTTTTGTTGTCTCTGGTATTCATTTGCGATTACATGCAAGGCTAGCCACAATTATTTTTAAGTTATAAAATACGGAAAAGATTCACAGTAGGGCTTTCTGTTTCAAACAACAAATGAACAAAGAAACTAGACAACTGAATCCTACCTTAACATCCTGTAGTATGACATTGAGCATGTCACTTCACATTTTGGCAATTTCATGTTTCAAATAGGTGTTTTAACTCCCATTACCCTAAGATCTACTGTCACAAAGTAAGAGCAATGATCACCTCATAAAGATTAGATAGAGTAAAAGCTCTGCTACTCTCTCCCTAACATAAACCCCTATTCTGCTCTCCTTGTTGTCTTGTAAGAGACAAGGGTCAGTTCTAATGGCAAACTAGTGCTCAAAATATCTCCCATCCCTGAATGTGTGTTTCATTACTTTCTACCTCTCCAAATTCTACTTATAATCCAAAGCCTCTCTAGCAAGCCCTCTCTAATCCATCCTCCCTCCTTTGAGATCTGACATCACTTATACTCATATACTCATCTATCTAATTTTAATGTAATCCTATGCCATCTTACAGTATGTCTGTCTAATATGCATGAGCTTTGTTTCCCTAGCAACACTGTAAGCCTCAGAATAGAAAACAAGATTTATCTCATTTTTGTTCTTGTATAGAGCTTGGTGTAGAGCTGAGCACAGAACTAGTGCTACTCAACTTAATTCAGTAAAATTGATTCAGCTTCCCTCCAACATACAGACTGTGTAAATTCCCAGGATGTTTGTTTTTGTGATCAATGATCACCCCCATATACACCTCCTCACCCACCACTACAAACTGTATATATATATATTTTTTTAACAACCAACACTCACCAGATTTAATCACCATTTAACCATAGTCTACCACTGAATCTCATCTAAAGAACAAGACACATAAAATTAAAATATGTCAAAGTAAATTTACATTAAGATTCACTTCCCTCAAGAGACTTATTAATGGTTTGAAAATTAAAAGTGTTTGAGAAAGCATAATCAGCATCATAATATGTGAACAGAGAATGAATGTGGACTACCTCACCAAATGCATGAAAAGAAGTAAAGAGGAGCTCTTAAAGTTGAAAAGACTGGATAAGGATATATCAAGAACAATACATAGGGGACTTCCCTGGTGGCACAGTGGTTAAGAATCTGCCTGCCAACGCAGGGGACACAGGTTCAATTCCTGGTCTGGGAAGATCACACATGCTGCGGAGCAACTAAGCCCGTGCACCACAACTACTGAGCCTGCGAGCCACAACTACTGAAGACTGCCCACCTAGTGGCCATGCTCTGCAACAAGAGAAGCCACTGCAATGAGAAGCCCATGCACCGCAACGAAGAGTAGCCCCCATTCGCCACAACTAGAGAAAGCCTGTGCACAGGAATGAAGACCCAACACAGCCAAAAATTTAAAAAACCAAATAAAATAAAAATTTTTAAAAAGAAAGTTCTGTTTAAAAAAAATAAAGATCTAAAAAAAAAAGAACAATACACAGGTTTAAGAATAGATTTAGATAAATTCATGAATGAAAGATGCAATATAATCATCCAGAGGGAGAGCAGGAATATAAAATAATGTCTAATGCTTACTGAGCACTTACTGCATATCAGACTCCATTTTAAATGATGTCTCCTTAATCTTCATAATGATCCTTGGTGGGGGGGGTGTACTGTCATCTTCGTTTTGTAGAGGAAGAAACTGAGGCACAGAGAGGTAAAGTTGCACAGTTAATCCATGGCAGAACTGGGATTCAAACCCAGAAAATCTGATATCAGGTCTGGAGTTTGAAAACAGGATACCCATTTAACCATGTGGGTTTACATCTGATGGCAACTACTGCACATTCAACAAGGCCCTGTTCTCTAAAAACCTGGAAGCCACTTTGATCTGAACTTCTTCCAAAGTTGCTCTGAGCACGGACTTTTTGTGGCAGATACAACGTAAGGTGACCCTCAGTGAGTCATACACCCTTGTATAATTTCCTTCCTTTCACTGCAGGATGGAAACTGCAACTTGCTCTAACTAAAAGAATATGGCAAAGATAATAGGATGTCACTCCCATGATTAGATTACATCATATAAGATTCTGTCTTAGTAGACTAGACAAAGATACTCTCTGACTGGTCTTCAAGAAGCAAATAGCCATGTTGTGAACTGCCTATGGAGATGGTTACATGGCAGGGAGCTGTGGGTCACTGCTGGGACCAGTGAGTGACTGTCAGCCAACAACCAACAAAAATCCAAGGTCCTCAATCACACAGTTACAAGTATATGAATTCTGCCAACAACCTGAATCAACTTGGAAGCACTTATTTCCCCAATCAAGCCTCCAGATGAGAACACAGCCTAGCTGACATTTTGATTACAGACTTGTGAGACTGACAAGCAGAATTCTAAGATTGTCCCCAAGACTCCCCACCCCCTGGTATACACACATCTTCCCCCAGTTATTCAATCAAACATTAAGCTAAGTGCTATTGTGAAGGGATTTTGCAGATGCAGTTAAGATCTGAAATCAGGTGACTTTAAAATAGGGAGATTATCCAAGTTTGGCCTAACCTAATTAAGTGAGGCTGAAAGAGGGACTAGGTCCGTCCTTGAGAGATTTGAAGTGTGAGGAGTATTTGACACAAGGGAGATTCTCCATTGGTGGCTTTGAAGAAGGCGAGGGCCACGTGGCAAAGAATGTAGGAGGTCTCTATGAGCTAAGAGAAGCTCCCTCCTGACAGCCAGCAAGGAAGTGCAAGCCTCATTTCTACAGCCAAAGGAACTGAATTCTGCTTGGAAAAAGGATCATGACATCCAGTTGAGAACACAGCCTGGCCAACACCTTGATTTTAGCCATGTGAGACTCTAAGCAGAGAATCCAGGCACACCATGCCCAGACTGTCCAGACTTCGACACAACAATGAGCTAATAAATGGGTGGTATGTGTCGTAATTTGTTTAATTTGTTACACAGCAATAGAAAACTAATATATGTCTCATATTTAGAGTTGACATAAATTGAATTCATAAAATGAATTTCATAAAATGAAATTGAGTCATTTCAATTAAGCAAAAATGAAAATAGCCAGTACAATTGCCTGGAACATAGAAGATGCTAAGCATTTGTGGGACTTTTTTTTCCTAACAAGCCTCTGAAATAGAGAATCTCTTCTATCATTGTCAAAGTGACCAGTAATGTTTGTAAGAAAAAAATGTTCACCATTCAGAACAAGTGAAAACTACTATGCAATAGTCTATGGAAACACAGTGTAGCCAAACTCTCCTTTGGACATCTGTGATTACCCAGGAATCAAAACCAAGAGAATAAAGTCACTAAACTTTACTTGCACATCTCAGAATTGGAATTCAAAGAATTCAAGTTACTATCCTGGTTTTTGAAAGGTAGAATTTTAGGGGGAATTCCCTGGTGGTCCAATGGGTAAGACTCGGCGCTCCCAATGCAGGGGACCCGGGTTCGATCCTTGGTCGGGGAATTAGATCCCACATGCATGCCACAACTGAGAATCCATGGGCTGCAACTAAACATGCCGCATTGAAGATCCCACATGCCACATCTAAGACCCTGCACAGCCAAAATAAGTAAGTAAATAAATAAATATATTTTAAAAAATAGTAGAATTTTAATATTTCATATTTTAAATTATTCCACAACTTACTATTTCTCCAACTTCCCAGCTTTTCACAGTAAAGTCCAAGGATACTGAGATCATGCGGAAAGTTTCAATAAATTGTCTCCTGACTGAATCATAAAACTTGGCGGCTGTGAATTTGTTTGTCATCTACATAAGATGATCTCTGTGCTGAGAATTCAAGTGCTTAAATTCTGGCCTATGTGTCATAGATAATTTGAGTATCAGTTCCAAGGTCTTGGGATACATTCCAATGTAAGTCTGTGTTGTCTGAAATTTGGAAATTCTCCTGCAGCTGAAAGCTTCTCACTTTCTGCTTTAAGAGAAATTACGCACCAATTTAGTTCTATCCGAGACTATGTGGCCTAGAGGTAATTTCACATCACTGGTAAAAATCAGTGATTCTCACATACATGTTTGTTGGCCATTTTAGCCCCTTGGGTTTTGAAACTTGTAAGTGATCTTGACCATTTCAGGATCCCAGGTATTAAGATTGAAATGAGGGCATTTAAATTTTATTCTTTAATAAGCAAGAAAGATTCAGCATGTTGCATGATGACTTCAGGAGGGTTATGACTGATATTTGAGCATTACAGAAAGGTGCCTTGTAAAGGAGTTCTTTTTCATTAGAAACAAGTTTGAATAAGGAACAAGGTACTTTTCAAGTTTGTGCTGGTAAGGGACAGGATTGGGTGCAATCTCCTGAAATTTTAACTCATGTAAAAACTTTATGACTCCCATAAAGATAAATTTATCCTTTAAAAGATAAAGTAAATTTCTTGAGACAGTGAGCTGTTTTATGTTGGTTGTGAGTTTATCATACGTAATGTTTCTCTTTTTTCTGCAGGCACATTTGTGTGTGTGTGTGTGTGTGTGTGTGTGTGTGTTGCTGCACTGTTTGTAGAATCTTAGTTCCCTAATCAGGGATTGAACCCGGGTCCCAGCAGTGAAAGTGCCAAGTCCTAACCACTAGACTGCCAGGGGACTCCCACATTTGCTTTTGAATGGAGAAACAGGTCAATATTCAGTTAAGTAAGAATGTTTTCTTTCTTTCTTTCTTTCCTTTTCTACTTTAAACATCAACTAAATTTGCTATCCAAACCTCTAGTCCTGTCCTTAGAAATAACTCTCTGCTGTGAAAGATAATGTACTGCTTTAGAAATGTAGAGGTTCATTGTTTTTTTCTTTTTTAAGGAGCATGGTGGCATCTTTTGCTTATGAAAATACTATCTTCAGAGATTCTGACTGGTACTTAGGAATTCACAGATTCAATTTTATAAAGCTTTATACTCATGCTCACCAAAAAGTGTGGTTCACAATTTGATACAAAAAAATATAGGAAAAGTGCTACCCATTAAGGATTCTGGAATGTCCAAGATGTTCTCAATATATGTTGAAAAATAATCTCCTGTTAGAATGACCTAGTGGCCTACCAGGGTTTTTTCTAAATTTTATCCTTTGGGTAAAAGGGATGGGGATGGGCTCTATAAGA
Source organism: Balaenoptera acutorostrata (assembly GCF_949987535.1). Classification (NCBI taxonomy): domain Eukaryota; kingdom Metazoa; phylum Chordata; class Mammalia; order Artiodactyla; family Balaenopteridae; genus Balaenoptera; species Balaenoptera acutorostrata. Next base: position 94,180,845 of record NC_080074.1, on the reverse strand, counting down.
TCAGTAAAACACATGAAACGTACACCAGGTCAAGGAGCCTTTACATATGGGAAAGAATAGAGGATTCTGAAAGCAATCTTCTACACATAATATGAATATTAAGAGATTCTGGAAGCCTGAAAAAATTATTGGAAGGGAAGAATGATAGCCCAAGGTATGGAAAGATAAAGCACGGTTAAGTACAATGTAATAATCAGCTCTCTCTCGGCTCTCTAGCTATCTCTTGAATCACGTTTCTTCGATTGGCTTACAAGCCCCATTATTTCCCCATAACTCAGGTCCCAAAGCAGAATTCATTCTCTCTCCTAAGACGCTGCTGTCACGGATGGCAACACCACCAAATATCTAAGACTCGTCCTCCCACTCTTTCACGGCCTGTGTGCAGTCAATTACAAAGTCCCTTTGCTTAAAGCTTCTAGATATTTATCAGATCCCTTCTACTGCTTCATTCCCATTGCTTTGGCTTTAAGACAAACCCTAACCGTGTCTTGTCTGAAATATTGTAATAGCCTCCTCCTAATTGGTCTCCGTGTCCCCACTGTCACCATGTCTATCCCTTCCCCACACTCCCAGCCAACCTCTGCTCTGCCAGAAAGATCTGTCTAAAAATCTTATCTTTCCATTTCCTTGTATGATTTCCCTTGGCCTAAAGAATACAGTCCAAACTCTTCAGTGTGACATGGGAGGTTTTTGGGATTCGGCTTCTACTTGTTCAGCTGCTTTTCTCACGGTTCCTCCATATACTGAACGGCCTGCTCACACGAGGATGCCTTCCCCACGTGCTCTTCTCAGCCTGTGATTCCCTTTTCTCCCTTGTCTGTCTGATCAACCTCTACTTGTCCTTCTGTTTCTTCTGATTGCCTACTCAGTCGATCTCATTTCTTTCATTCATCCATGAGCAAATAACTATGAAGATGTAAAGCTGAATTAGCACACAGCCTACCCTCAAGAATCCTAGTCCAGTAGAGTTCAGTGTAAATACAGCAGCAGGTTGAAATGGGCACATGTACTGAGAGATGCCTGGCACTGTGCAGTGAGGGTTCAGAAGAGGGAAACAAAACAACGGTTTTTGCATTTGCATCCTATTGCCATCTTTCTTAGCAAAAATTTAAAACCACAGACTGCAGGCTGATCCAATATAGTGTCTCAGTTATTCCCCAAACATTACATATTTAAATTTATTCCTAGCATAAGCCATAGCTAAATGCAGCAATGGTGTTGCTGTAATATTATGTACAAGTGAATGTATTTCCTTTTTTTACTGTTTTTTTGCTAGGTACTAATATTCAACAAACATTTCACGTATAAACACGATATTGAAGTTCGTTCAGCTGTTTTATTGTGGTTTATCTTTTGTTCTGGTTCCTAATCAATGATTTTTTCCTAAATGTACTTCAGCTATCTGTATAATAATTCAGCCACATTTACTTTATATTGTGGCTTGGTATTAGTTAAAGTACTTGCTGAAATACTGTAGTGGCATTTGCTTTACTGTATTATGTGATCTCCAGTTACCAGTAAACTTGCTGTATGGCTGCCTGCTATATGCCAGTATTCCAGGAAATCAAAGCATTTCTTTTGAAATCTGCAATTGCCATCTTTCAGGGGTAAGAGTTCTGCATACCCAGAATTGATGCCTTCCTGCTGGATTACAGTATTAGTATTTGCATGAACCAAATAATACATTTTTCCTCACAAAATCAATTTCAATACATGTTTGATAATGTGCACTCATCCCCACATCCCATAACACAAATTTCTTTATAAACTGGAGGCATATTTTATATACCAGCAAATGTCAGCAGATAGAGCACTTCCAGTTAAGGGATTTGGGGAAAGATCTGTAGAGGAAGTTAACATTTCAGCTGGGCTGTGATGGACAGTTTTGTAGCAACACAGGACTTACTGAGAAAATAAAAGCAAGTCTAGGAGGAAAATTCGTGAAGGTAGAAAAGTTCAGGGTATAATTGTGGCCCCACTGTAACTCAGGAAGACTACGACCAGTGTGTATAAAAGGAATTTTAGGAGGAAAAATTGAAAAGCTAGATCGTGGAGCCAGATCATGGAGGCCCTGAATGAGAGGCTGTGAGTATAGAAGTTCATTCTGTAAGAAATTGGGAGCCATTTAAGGGGCTTTTGTTTTGTTTTCATTGAGCTTTAATTGAAATATAACATCGTGTAAGTTTGAGGTGTACAGTGTGTTGGTTTGATAATTTATATATTGCAATATGATTACCACCATCATGTTAGTTAAAACCTTTATCATGTCAGATACTTATTACTATTTTTTGTGTGTTGAGAACAGTTAAGATTTAGCCTCTTATCAACTCTGAAGTTTATAATACAGTATTGTTGACTATAATCACTATGTTGTGCGTTAGATCGCCAGGATTTATTTATCTACTTGTTTTGGGTTTGTACACTTAAATATCTCCCTACCCCTGGGCCCTGGTAACCAGCATTCTACTCTCTGTTTTTACAAGTTCAGTTTTTTCCTGTTCCACATATGTGAGATCATACAGTATTTATCTTTCTCTGTCTGACATCTCACGTAGCGTAATGCCCTCAAGGTCCATCCATGTTGTTGCACTTGGCAGGATTCCCTTCTTTCTCATGGCTGATTAATATTCCACATCTTCTTTATCCATTCATCTGCTGATGGACACTTAGGTTGCTTCCATATCTTGGCTCTTGTGAGTGATGCTGCAGTGAACATGGGTGTGCAGATATCTCCAAAGGGTTTTTATTTTAATAATGGAAATAGTACAATAGCTGCCCTTTGAAAGAGATTAACCTGGCAGCAGCACTTTAAATGGATTAGAGAGGAGCTCTGGGAGGTGGGGGACACCTGTAGAGAGGCCAGCAGTGCACATAATGTACCATAAATACGATGAAGGTCTAAACCTGAGCAGTAACACTGGGAGCCTGCAGAAAAAAGAAGAGAAAGAAAAATAGGGTAGAGATTGAGAGAATTCATTAGTTATTTGGATGTGGAAGGCAAAGGAAAGAAGAGGTAAAGTTTGCTGTTGGTACTTGGGAGAATGGTGGTATGAGTTAGGACAGAACTAAATGTTCATTTTGGAATGCACTGAATCACTGAATTTGAGGTGTCAGAGGTCATTCAGATGGAGCTTTCCAGCAGACAGTTCACAATTTAGGAGCAAGAAAGAGGCCAGATTTGGAGATGCTGATTTGGTGGTTGTGTCAGCCACCAGTGTCAGGAATGTGCCTGACAAATGTCTTACTATAGGGAAAGTAATTAACTGAAGGTCCCAGCTATTGGACTGTAAACTCACCTCAGTATCTGAGCTGAGGACATACATCTCACAGGTGACTTCCAGACAATGAGTAGATGCAGTAGCAATACTAAGGCAGACCAGCTCAAGAAGACAAAGCATTCTATGTAAATTTGTGCAACTGCTATGGAAAGCAGTATGGAGTTTCCTTGAAAAACTAAGAATAGAGTTACCATATGATCCAGCAATCCCGCTCCTGGGTAGATATCTGGAAAAGATGAAAACCCTAATTTGAAAAGATATATGCACTCCAATATTAATAGCACCACTATTTAAAAAAGCCAGGACATGGGAGCAACCTAAGCATCCACTGAAAGATGAATGGATAAAGATGTGGTACATATATACAATGGAATATTACTCAGTTGTAAAAAAGAATGAAATAATGTCATTTGCAGCAACATGGATGAAGCTAGAGATTATCACACTAAGTGAAGTAAGCCAGACAGAGAAAGAAAAATATTATATGATATCACTTATATGTGGAAACTAAAAAATAATACAAATGAATTTATTTACAAGATAGAAACAGACTCACAGGCACACAAAACAAACTTATGGTTACCAAAGGCAAAAGAGAGGGGTAGGGGTAAATTACAAGTATGGGATTAAGATACACACCACTATATATAAAATAGATAAACAACAAGGATTTACTGCATAGCATAGGGAACTATACTCAATATCTTGTAATAACCTATAATGGAAAAGAATTGGAAAAAATATGTATATGTATATAACTGAATCACTTTGCTGTACACCTGAAACTAACACAATATTATAAATCAACTACACTTCAATTTTAAAAAATAAGAAAGAAAGAAAGAAAGAAAGAAAGAAAGGAAGGAAGGAAGGAAGGAAGAAAGAAAAGGAGAAAGAAAGGCAAAGCATCCCAATGTCGGCCAACTTTGGTTCAAGGACTCACCCATAGCTTTGCTGAACCTTCCATTGACTGTAGTGAAGTCTACAAGGTCCCACCCAAACTTCCTTCTTCCCATTCTTCTTCTCTCTTCCTCATTTGGGATCAGACTTGCATCAGGGTCTGACTTGTCTCCCAGCCATATCTGACCTCTCCCCATTGTTTTTTAGCACAAGCATTTTACGCTGGCCATAATTTCTTCATTTAATGCTGTGTTGGCATCTGCTTCTCAGAGTACCTAGATTAACACAATAGTTATTTGAAAGAGATGATATATATTCCATATGCCATTTTGTTCAATTAGAATTAATGTTCAAAATAGTGATCTTGGGGCTTCCCTGGTGGCGCAGTGGTTGAGAATCTGCCTGCTAATGCAGGGGACACGGGTTCGAGCCCTGGTCTGGGAAGATCCCACATGCCACGGAGCAGCTGGGCCCGTGAGCCACAATTGCTGAGCCTGCGCGTCTGGAGCCTGTGCCCCGCGACGGGAGGGGCCGCGATAGAGAAAGGCCCGCGCACCGCGATGAAGAGCGGTCCCCGCACCGCGATGAAGAGTGGCCCCCGCTTGCCGCAACTGGAGAAAGCCCTCGCACGAACCGAAGACCCAACACAGCCAAAAATAAATAAATAAATAAATAAATAAATAAGAAAATCCTTTAAAAAAAAAAAAATAGTGATCTTAAAATTGTCTAAGATCTTGAATCATTAAAGCAATACAAAAATATCAAATTTAACTCATAAATTATAAAAATATATTTAGTAGGTTATAGCTTTACGTGAGGATATTATGCATTTATATTTAAAAGATTACTTTAAATGAAAAGGGGGAGTCATTATAAGAAATTCAAGCGGCTGGTTGTATTAACCTCCAGTAAATATTCCAGCGTTACAAATCATTGAGTTGGAGTCACAGATAAGAGTGATCTTTGAGGCAATGCAGTATCCCAGGTAATTAATATCTTTATTTTCCAGCTACTCAGAAAGATGAGGATCCATTTATGTTGTTCTTTGGAACACTTTTCCAACTTTTTAAAACTTTTGAGCAACATTACTGCTTCTAATATTAAAAAATAAATTCTGATAATAGATGTATTTTATAAATAAGATGGATAAATACATTAAAAAACTATCTGACTAACCAGTCACTATAGCATATTACAATAAGTTTAGCAAACACTGTAGGTCTTTTTTTTTTTTTTTAAATTATTCTAGGATAAACCCTTTTTTTTTTTTTTCTTTTAATTTTAATTTATTTATTTATGGCTGTGTTGGGTCTTCGTTTCTGTGCGAGGGCTTTCTCCAGTTGCGGCAAGTGGGGGCCACTCTTCATCGCGGTGCGCGGGCCTCTCACTGTCGCGGCCTCTCTTGTTGCGGAGCACAGGCTCCAGACGCGCAGGCTCAGTAGTTGTGGCTCACGGGCCCAGTTGCTCCGCGGCATGTGGGATCTTCCCGGACCAGGGCTCGAACCCGTGTCCCCTGCATTGGCGGGCAGATTCTCAACCACTGCGCCACCAGGGAAGCCCTGTAGGTCTTTTTGATTGCAGGCAGCAAATAATCTAATGTTTCTCCTACACCATTGTTTCAAAAGAAATCCATACTCTCTAAAAAGGAATTACTTAGAATCAATCAAAACAAATGATTTAATCAATGTAATAATTAGGTTAGCAACTGAATCATTCAAGCAGTTATGTATGGTGTTCAGGTTTATTGATGTGAGTATTCTAAAGGCCGGTGTAATTTGAGAATTGTAGCTTTGCTAGAGAATGGCAGTGTATTTCTTTAGAGGTTAGAATTTAACTTTGAAGAAAATGTCGTATGGATAAGCCTTTACTCGAAGGACTTGTGCTTCTCCACATTCTTAGGAATTGTCTACTTTCTCTTTTGCATTAAGCTGTGGTTTAGAATCAAGTTTGCTGTTAATTCTATCTCTGTTGGATGCCTTTTGACTCGGGAGACTAACAGACTCCTAAATGTTAGCAGGAACATCAGTTGAGCTTTTGAAAGGTAACCAATGAATTTGGAGTTTTCTTGGACAGGCAAGTCACAGGATCACAGCCCAGTCCTGAGCTAAACTTAAGGACAATAAGATTAGTTCTGATATCTAGAAAAAGAATGAACGTATGGGAAAGTGCTAGACTTAGAAAAAATAATATTCGCTGATTTTTCTTCACAGTTAAAATTAATGGAAAGTTAGAAAGGCTAGAAACGTTGGAAAAACTTATATATGCACAATTAAAGGGTTGAATAATTACATGGAAAGTTTGGATTATATAAAATTTTGCTATAAAAAAAGACCCAATAGGGCTTCCCTGGTGGCGCAGTGGTTGAGAATCTGCCTGCCAATGCAGGGGACACGGGTTCGAGCCCTGGTCTGGGAAGATCCCACATGCCGCGGAGCAACTGGGCCCGTGAGCCACAACTACTGAGCCTGAGCGTCTGGAGCCTCTGCTCCGCAACAAGAGAGGCCGCGATAGTGACAGGCCCACGCGCCGCGATGAAGAGTGGCCCCCACTCGCCGCAACTGGAGAAAGCCCTCACACAAAAACGAAGACCCAACACAGCCAAAAATAAACATAATAAATAAATAATAAATAAAAATTAAAAAAAAAAAAGACCCAATACAGATCTTTCTTGACTGACCATGAGGTTACATCCCAACAAACCCATCATAAATTGCAAATATGGTAAGTCAAAAATTCATTTAATACACCAAAACTACAAACATCATAGCTTACCCTAGACTACATTAAATGTGTCCAGAACACTTACATTAGTCTACTGTTGGGCAAAATCATCTATCACAAAGCCATTTTATAATAAAGTACTGAATGCCTCATGTGATTTATTGAGCACTGTACTGAAGCTGAAAAACAGAATAGTTGTGCGGGTACAGAATGGTTGTACCTTCAGGATCGTGTGGCTGACTGGGACCTGCAGCTCATTGCCACAGCCCACCACCACAAGAGCGTATCCTACCACCTATGGCTAGCCTGGGAGAAAATCAAAACCCAAAATTCGAAGTATGGTTTCTACTGAATACATATCGCTTTCACACCATTGTAAAATTTAAAAATCGTAAGTCAAACCATCATAAGTCGGGGACAGTCTGTATTTAGTCTAGTACTGCTCAAACTTGTTGGTTCATTAGCAACAGACTTATCAATAAACATATTTGATATTGAAATGCTTAAGAGAACAGTTTCTAGAAATAATGCATCTGTCACTAATGTAGACTACCTTTGGATATTGTGGATTACTTATTTGTAAAATTTCAGGTTTCAATTCTTTCCAGGATTTTTTTTCTTTTTTTTTTTTGGCCGTGCCATGCGGCCTGTGGGGATCTTAGTTCCCTGACAACGGATGCGTGGAGTCTTAACAACTGGACAGCCAGGGAAGTCCCCTGTTTCCAGGATTAAAAAAAAAAAAAATTCTTTAGCTTCTCAACCAGTAGGCTACCATGTTTTCAAAGATCTTCCACTAGGTGACCTCCTACAGGTTCCTCAACTCCCTGCAAATCTTTGTTCCTTGTGCTATTCTATTCATCCCTGGTGATAAAGTTAGCTTTCTCCACTCCAATTGCTATTTTTCAATATGCATTTCATACACACACCCATCCTTCTATCCCTATCCTGCTCTCTTACATTCTACCACGCCTCGAGTCCCACTTCCAACCACCTTACTAAGGTAATTCTTAATTGTTGTTGAACTATCATACATCCCTAAATCTAATTATATTCTCCTCTCTCTTACTGCTGTGCCATTATACATATAGTTTATTTCTCAACTATACTTTAAACTATTAAAAGGCAGGTACATATGCTACTTTTATATATACATAATTTGTAAAATTAACTTGATTTTATCTTGATGCTAATAACATATAACATTTTCTTTTCAACAACTTTATTTTTAATTCTCACTTCTGGCATCAACTCAGACAGATGCCTCCCCCTTAAAACGTTCCCTTCCCTTGGCTTCTTAGTAATCACAAACTCTGCTCATTCTGCAACTTCCCAGACAGCTTCTTTTCTGCCAACTTTTGACTGCTTCTCCTCTATCCAGCCCTAAAATACCATGATTTCCTTGGGACTTTTTATAGGCCTTCTATTCTCACACTTTCCTCTCACTTCAGGTAATTTCTCTTCTTCTGTAAGGCCCATTGTCTTCTCCATGGACGTGGAGGTTTCATTTTTATTTATTTTTTAACATCTTTATTGGAGTATAATTGCTTTACAATGGTGTGTTAGTTTCTGCTTTATAACAAAGTGAATCAGTTACACATATACATATATCCTCATATCTCCTCCCTCTTGCGTCTCCCTCCCACCCTCCCTATCCCACCCCTCTACGTGGTCACAAAGCACCGAGCTGATCTCCCTGTGCAATGCGGCTGCTTCCCACTAGCTATCTATTTCACGTTTGGTAGTGTATATATGTCCATGCCACTGTCTCACTTGTCCCAGCTTACACTTCCCCCTCCCCATATCCTCAAGTCCAT